>NW_006159701.1:8037740-8064115 GCF_000334495.1 Tupaia belangeri chinensis | reverse complement strand
AGCGTAATGGCTATGTCGCTGGACTCCCATGTAGTCAACCGCAGTTCGCGTCCCGGAACCGGCGGCTTAAACTCACACCGGGCGCGTATGCGCGCGTGCCCAAGATCCCGAGAGAATGGAGGAGAAGGGATTGCGGCGTGGCCATCCTCCCTGGGGGGTGATTTCTCGCTTTCTATCTGTCTGTCTGTCTCTGTCTGGCAAGCGCACTCGCCCTATTGCGAAAAACCTCTCAAAAAAAAAACAAACCATACTGGGCATGTGTATGTGCATGCCGAAAATCCCCAAAAGGAGGGAGAGATGGAGGAAAAGGGATTGGAGAGTGATCATTCCCCATGGGAGGTGCTTTCTTCCTCCCTCTCTCTCTCCATCTGGGAATACATGTGCCCTGTCAGTATTTTTATTTTTTTTTTTTGAGAGTTTTTTTTGTTTTGTTTTGTTTTGTTTTTAACTATAGGGTGTGTGTGCTCGCCAGACAGACAGCGAGAAATCACCCCCAGGGGGGATGGCCAAGCCGCAATACCTTCTCTTCTATTCTGCTCTCGGGATCTTGGGCACGCACACACACATGCCTGGCGTGAGTTTTAAGCCACCAGGTCTGGGACGCGAACCGCGGTCAACTACATGGGAGTCCAGCAACATAGCCATTACGCTAACTGCTGGTCCCAGCCCTGTCAGTATTTTAAAAAATAAAAATAAAAGGTGTATCTGTTGGGGGACCAGCAGTTGGCATAATGGCTATGTTGTTGGACTCCTATGTAGTCGACTGGGGTTCAAGTCCCAGACCCGGCAGCTTAAACTCATGCCAGGTGTGTGTGCATGTGTGCCCAAGATCCTACGAGAATGGAGAAGGGATTGCAGCGTGGCCATCCCCCCTGGAGGGTGGTTTCTTACTTTCTGTCTTTCTGTCTCTGGCAAGAGCATATACCCTACAGCAAAAACTTCTCAAAAAAAAAAATCTGTATCTTTTGGTATAACCACTATGCAGATATTCTACAACTTCGATTTCAAGAATCTTCACAAGCAAGAATAAAAAGGACTGGGACCAGGATCAGCAGGTGGCGTAATGTATATCTTGACTGTACTGAGGGGTTCCTAAATGATGACAGGTGTATATTTGTGACTTGCCAAGTTCTCCACATTCTACTGGCTGGCTGTTTTAAGTCAGTTCTTGGCCCTTCTGATAAGGACAACTTTGCAGTGTAAGCAGAGGGGCAGTGGCTTCACTGTTTTATACTAGGGGTCTTCAAAAGTTCATGGAATGCATATTATAAAAAGAACTATGGATAGATTTTTTTCCCACCAAAATAAACTCTATTTAAATTCCATTTTTATAACAACTGAAGTCTCTTCATATTACTTAATGTATCCTAATGAGTCATATTTGTGAATTAACAAAATCCCAAATCTTGGGGCCAGTAAGTGGCATAGTAGTTAAGGTGCTGGACTCCTGCATGATCAACCATAGTTTGAATTCTGGACCTGGTCGCCTGAAAATCACACTGGGCATGTGTGCGCACATGCCCACAATCCCAAGAGAATAAAGAAGGGACTGCAGCGTGGCCATCCACCAGGGGAGTGATTTTTCACTTTCCCTCTGTCTCTATTTGACAAGCACATATATCCTATAGCAAAAACATTAAAAAATGGAAAAAAAAAGGGGGGGGGGCAGCAGGTAGCATGGTGGTTAAGGGTACTGAACTCTTATATGAGGTAGACCACGGTTTGAGTCCCGGACCTGGCGGCTTTCTTGCTTTCCCTCTCTCTCTCTCTCTCTCTCTCTCTGTCCCTCTATGATCAAAATAAATAAGTAAATAAAATTAAATTAAATAACTCTTAAAAAAAGAAAAAAAGGAAAGAAAGCCCCAAATCTTAGTTTGGTGTAGTGCCTAGAACAGCAACAAAAAGGTCTTAGGTGAATAAATCGATAACTTATAGTTTGCAAGAGTTGTGTATCTCGGTATTCTTCTATCTTGAGCCTCCAAATTCAAACAATTTTCTCTAGGCTGCATCTGATTCAACTACTTTTCATCCGTTTGGGAAGTTGAAGAAAGGAGCTCTAAAATGAATGCTCACTGGACAGTCTAAGGGTTGACTGTGTGCTGCTCGATAGCTGCTCTCCAGGGTACCGACACTTTCTTGGATTAGATACATCCTCCCGAACGAATGGTAATCAGAAACACAAATTTCACACGTGGCAGCATACTTTCAAAGCGTGGTTATTTTAATGCAATTCCATTCTCCAAGGTAGTATAGGTATATTAAGTGGTTCATTTCCATTGTGAAGAAAACACTAACAGCGTCTATCTTATGTAATTTTGTCAAATCCAAACATGACTCCTTAACTACTTTTTTTAAAAACATTTTCTTTATGTATCTTGGTAAGATTTTTCTTTTCTGGATCTTTTTAAAAAACAACAACAACAAAAAAAACCCAAAATAACAACAACAACAACAAAAATCCTTTAAGAAGCTTGGAAACATTTGCCAGTTTGCTCATTCCTCTGGGGAATAGCCTTTCCAAGCATTTATCCCACCTGTGCTGAAAAATCTCCATTCTCCCAGCTGGTGGTAGGGCTGCTTCATGGAAGTGATCATCAAGAAGTGAGGAGCGAGCAAGAGAGCAAGCTTTGGAAACTACTTCTGATTCTTGTAATTAGTATGCTACAATCCACCCCAGCTTCTGCAAGGTCAGACATGCAAGACAAGTACTTGGCCAAAACAGTAGGACTTTAACAAGTGTAAAAATAGATTTTAAATAAAATAGAATCTCTATAGGAAAGAGAATTAGGTTATGCTTTACATTCTCACTCTTGCTTTAAGATATCTGTATACAAGCGTCCAAGGAGGACTCAGAGAATTGGTCTGCCCTAAGTAAAAATTCAGAATGTCTGAGTACATTCATTTTGCAAAGTTGCAGGTAAGGTGTGTTTTGGGAAATGCTGTAGCACATCCCACAAAAACAGATGGTGATTTGCGATACAGTTGATGTATTAACAAGTAATATGTAGAACGTGTAGGTCAAAGGGGCTTAGTCACAGGCTCAAAACCAATTCTGAAATGTGGTAATTTGAAACCTTTGGCTAATTATAAAACAGAAAACAAAAGCTATCACTTAGGAGTATGTCTTGTTAACCTATCCAGCTACTCTTTTAGAAGGTAAATTCCAAAACGGTCTTACTTTAATTCTGCTCAGTTACTGCAGGTTACTAATTACTGATGTTTATAATCTTAAAGTAACACAGCCCCTCTGTTGGCCCATACAAGCACTGTGCGACTATTTTAAAGGGGGCTGTGTTGAAATTCTGATTTTAGGATTTAGAAACTGCCTTTGGTTGTATCTTGAAAGCACTACTGAAAATCTGCCCAAGCTCCCTCTAGCTGCAACCTGAACATGCAGCTCAATCTTTTGTAAACATTCAGAAAATACTGATCCCAGCAGAACACACAATACGCTAGTCAGAGGCCTCACTCTCCATTTTCACATCAATGATAAACTCCTTCGCTTATTCTTGGTAGATGCTAGGAAATCCAGTCTGAGATTTGAATTTTGAAGCAACCATTAGGCCTCTTCTTTGAGGTTCATAATGATACATGGAGTCAACAAAAATAAAGTAGAACTGCCACCATTTTTCCTACATTGGGTCTATTCAGTCTGCCTTGTGTTTGTTTTTCCTGGCTAGCGCTAGAGAAAGAAGAGATGGCTGCTGGTGACAAGCCAGTGCCTGGTTTACAACCCAGCCTCTTCATATAACATTCAAACAATTCTTCAACTCCCCAGAGGAAGGGAAGGGATGACAACAATATGAGGCTAAAACCGGGGAATTTTCAGAACTCCTCAGCAGCCACTAAGTACCTCTCTTCAGTGCAGCTGCTGTGACCTCAGAGAGGTTTGGTGCTTTGGGGCTAGGTAACGTTACCTCTGAGGTTACAAAAAACTGAATGTCTTAAACCTACCCTGATATTGAATGTTAAATCACCAACTCAATAAATACAACAAAAAAATGCACAGCCGACTGGGGCATCTACCAAGCAGGAAGGCAAAATGGTCATCAGAATGTCTGAGGTTAGTGAACTATTCCCACCTTCAAAAACACTGCCCCCCAGTCTATCAACTCTCCCAGACAGCACCCTCTACATCCATGACACCCCAACTAGCAAATCAAAGAGCCACACAACTGCAGCATGATCCTCACTTGAACTTCGTGAGGTCTCCCCTCACAGCTAGCTGAAGGTCCCACACACCTTTGCAGTGTCAGGGAGAAGTCTCAGGGATGTTTGATTCCCTGAAGTCACTTGCCCCTCTTGCTGCGGCCCTTCCTGGAGGGCAGCTTCCCACTGCCCCCTGAAGAAGAAGGGCTTGAGGCCGAGGCCACAGGGATGTTGATCTGTCCCTCTTGGATTTCTTGCCGGGTCTCAGCAGGCAGGTGGTTGATCTTCTGCTGCGCCTCCAGGTAGAACATGACGTCGCGCAGCTGCTCCTGAATCTCAGTGATCTGCAGGTCTTTTTGATCGCAGGTCTCTTTCAACACCCTCTCCTCCTCCTTCAGCTTGTTCTGCAGCAGGACTTGGTTGGCTCGCAAACACTTGTTCATTTCTTGCTCTTCTTTGAGTTCAGTGGTGAGTTTAGCCACTTTCGTGTTTAGCTGAGTGCACCTTTTGCAAAACAAAGGAAGACAAAAGCATATTTTTTGTTTGCTGACTCAGTCTCCTTTCTACTCTGGGATTGAACAGAGGAGCCATGACCTCAGAATCCATTTAGGTCAGACCCCTCGCTCCCACGGCGAGGGAGACTGGTTTGCTGCCACTGCAACCAGTGACGCAAAGCAGGAATTTTAACCCTCCAGTTAACCCAAGTGTTCCTTCAAAGTATTATATTTAAGCATCAGATATTTTTCAATAGCAGAAACTATTCTGTGACTCATGGTAAAACCTCTATTGCTTTTCTGTTTTGTAGTCAGAGATTAAGTAGGTGCTGTAGAGATGACAGCCGTGATAAGGAAGTTATGGGGAAAAGTGACATTCTTGGAGTCAAGTGCTCTGACCTCACTGTATTTTGCTAAAGAGAAAAAGGCACTTACTCTAATGAAAGGGTTTTCAAGAGCTGGAAACACCTACTTTTTGATGCCTGATCTTACTCATAAGTAAAGAATTACAAATTAAACACCATTTGAGATATTATTTTTATGTATCAGAATGTCAAAAAGCTCAGACATGGGAAAAGAGGTACTCTACATATTGGCCCTGGAGCATGAACTGGTATGAACTCTTTGGAAATCAACTTGGCATTATCCATAAAAATTAAAAATTCACATGCCTTTGACACAGCTATTCTCCTTCTAGGAATTTATCCAATAGATATACTTAGGATTCTGCAGAAAGGCACACAGAAAGGTTGAGCAGTGCTGCAGTGGTAGTATACTTGACACACACGGAAAGGGTCCTGGGTTCATGTCCCATGCTGTCCTTGAGCATGCTGGGGACATGCATGCCCACGATCCAGGCTAGCTGAGACTAAGAGTAGATCATGGACTGAAGACCCTTCTGGGGATGCCCCCCGCCTCAAGAAATTAATAAATAAACTTACAAGAGGGAAAAAAAAAAGACGTGGAGAAAAATGTTCGTTACAACGTTGTTTAAAGTCGTGTAAGACCTGAGACAAACCAATAAGGCACTGGTTAAAATTATGGTACATACACACAATGGAATACCATGAAGCTGACAAAAATAAGGATAAAATTGTAGGTACTAGTGTGAAAAAGACAGCATATTTTACTAAAGAGAATATCTACTATTCTATTTTTGTAGAAACAATTATGTATATGAGATGTTTATGCATACAGAGCTAAAGATATGAAAAAAACAATTCATTAGTACTTTTTTTTTTTTTTTTAAAGATATAGGGTGTGTGTACTTGCCAGAGACAGAGACAGAGACCCCCAGGGGGATGACCATGCCACAATCTCTTCTCTTCCATTCTCCTCTCAGGATTTGGGCATGCAGGCACACAATGTTTTTATCAAGCCACTGGTCTGGCCGTGCAGTTGACCATGTGGGATCCAGCCACTTTAACCATTGTGCCACCTCGCTGGCCTCACTAGTACTGTTAATAATGATTATTTTGGGACCACCAGATGGTGTAATGGCTATGTCGCTGGACTCCCATGACTCCCACGTAGTCAGCTGCGGTTTGAGTCCTGGACCCAGTGGCTTAAACTCACACCAGGCGCATGTGCGTGGGTGCCCAAGATCCTGAGAGGAGAATGGGGGAGAAGGGATCGCAGTGTGGCCATCCTCCCGGGGGGGGGGTGATTTCTTGCTTTCTGTCTGTCTCTGTCTTTCTAGTGAGCGCACGCACCCTACAGCAAAAACCTCTCCAAGAAAAAAATATTGTTTTGGGACGAGCAGATGGTATAATGGTTACATCGCTGGACTCCCGCGTAGTTGACCACAGTTTGAGTCCTAGACCCGGTGGCTTGAAACTCATGCTGAGTGTGTGTATGTGTTCAAAATCCCATGTGGAGAATGGAAGAGAAGGGACTGAGGTGTGGCCATCCTCCCTGAGGAGTGATTTCTTACTTTCTGTCTCTGTCTCTCTGGTCAGCGCACACACCTTGTAACAGCAATCTCTTTCTTGAGGGAAAAAAAAAAAGATTACCCTGGGGCCAACAGATGGCACAGTGATTAAGGTGCTGGATGCCCATATGGCTAATAGCAGTTCAATTCCTGGATCTGGTGGCTTGAAACTCACACCATGCATGTGTATGTGTACATGTACCCAAAATCCCTAGAGGAGACAGGATTGCAGCATGGCCATCCCTTCTGGGAGGTGATTTCTCATTTTCTCTCTCTCATAGTTTCTCTGGTGAGTGCACATGCCCTACAGCAAAAGTCTCTCCACAAAAAAGTAGTAATAATAATGATTACCTCTAGATAGCAGGATCTAGGACATGAAAGAACTTCCGGTTTTAATTCTGCACAGTTTAATTTGTTAGGGTGCTGAAAATTAGGAGTATTTTTAATGTTTTTAAGAGTTATTTTATTTTGGGACCAGCAGTTAGCGTAATGGCCATGTCGCTGGACTCCTGACTGTGGTTCAAGTCCCGAACCTGGTGGCTTAAACTGACGCTGGGCGCGTGTGCATGCATGCCCAAGATCCCAAGAGGAGAATGGAGGAGAAGGGATTCCAGTGTGGCCATCCACCCCAGAGGGTGATTTCTCACTTTCTGTCTTTCCGTCTCCCTCTGTCTTTCTGGCGAGTGCATGTGCCCTGTAGCAAAAAACCTCTCCAAAAAAAAAGGTTATTTTATTATAGTATCTTTACAACAGTTAACAAACTTTTAGTGACAGAATTTGTTTTGGGCGATGAAAATTTTTTTAAAACACACAGTAGCGGTGGCTGAACATTTAGAATGTAATTAATGCCATTTAATTATACAGTTAAAAATTATACACTTAAAACAGCCAACTAGATGGTATGTGTGTCTGTGTATGTATATACGTGTGTGTATGTGTGTGTGTTTATATCCATGATAAAAAAACTATTAAAAAAATTTAACAGCAGGAGAAAATGGGTGAAGGTTACATAGGAAACTGTACGTGCATGTACACTGGGGCTGGGATTGGGATGGTTAACCATGTGCAATCTGGTTCCCTTAGCGACTAGGCCACAGAGCTGAGGTTCTATTTTTATGAGTACAAGTTAAACCAGAAAGGAAATTTCAATCAGTGGCAGCAACTATTTCCAAAAAATGGCAAGAGAGAATGTTCTTACCCTGTTCTTGAGTTCTTGCTCCACGCTCAAAACTTCTGGCCTTTAATCCTGCCTGAGGCTGGATAATACATCACCACCAGCTTGGACAATTTCTGTCCTGTCAGTTCTTAGCTACTACAGCTCAGAGAAGCTGCAGACTCCGAACACACAGAAATTACTTTTAGGCAAAGACAGAAGATATGTGTACACACCATGAGCACCCAGACTTTAGGAGAGAGCATTCCACATGGCATCCATTTGGCATGAAATGATTTTTTTTTTTTAAGAGAGATTTTTGCTATAGGGTGTGTGTGCTCACTAGGGAGACAGAGACAGAAAGTGAGAAATTACCCCCCTACAGGAGATGGCCATTCTGCAATCCTTTCTCTTCCATTCTCCATTCAGGACTTTGGGCACACTTGCACATGTGCCCAGAGTGAGTTTTAAGCTGCTGGGTCCAAGACTCGAAACTGCAGTCGACTATGTAGAAATCCAGCAACATAACCATTACACTATCTGCTGGTCCCTGGCATGGAACAATTTTTAATAAACAAGAAATCACACTAAGTTTGCTCCACATACAAAGAAACCCCTGAAAACCTGGTGATGCACACACATAAAAAATGATGTTTTCATAGGAAGGAAGGAAATTATAGCGCTTATTACAGTGAGACGGCTAATTTAAAAAATAGACTATACCTACTTTCTTTCCACAGACTGCTTTTCTTTTAGGAGATCATTTAGTCTGTGCTCCAGATTATCACACTTCTCAATTGTTTCTTTAAATTTGGTCTTCATGTTGTTAATCTGAAAGAGCAAAAAGACTCATTTCACACACATACACACACACAAAGTGTGGCCTTTGGGGCTAATGTCGTCCTACCCTTAATTATCTGTATCTAAAACTTTTTTTTTTTTGAGAGGTTTTCGCTATAGGGTGCGTGTGCTCGCCAGACAGACAGAGAGAGACATAGAGACAGAAAGTGAGAAATCATCCCCCAGGGGGGATGGTCACGCTGCAATCCCTTCTCCTCTCGGGATCTTGGGCACGCATGCACATGCACCCGGCGTGAGTTTTAAGCCACCAGGTCCAGTACGCAAACTGCTGGTCAACTACGTGGGAGTCCAGCGACATAGCCATTACGCTAACTGCTGGTTCCTTGTTATCTAAAATTTTGACAAACCAAACTTACATAAATATGAGACAATCATTTGAAAGAATTTCTGTAATAGGAATACAAACTTGGAGAAATCTTTTCTCCCGTTTCTTTTTTTTTTTTTTTTTGGAGAGATTTTCGCTATAGGGCGTGTGCGCTTACCAGACAGACAGAGAGAGACATAGAGACAGAAAGCGAGAAATCACCCCCCGGGGGATGGTCACACTGCAATCCCTTTTCCTCCATTCTCCTCTCGGGATCTTGGGCACGCACGCACACGCGCCCAGCGTGAGTTTCAAGCCACCAGGTCCGGGACACGAACCGCGGTCGACTACGTGGGAGTCCAGCGACACATTACGCCAACTGCTGGTTCCCTCCCCTGTTTCTTTATAGCACTATGAAGAAGGGACCAGAAGTTGCTGACTATCAAGTGCAACTGCTGGAAAGTGAAAAGCGAGCTTTAGGTACCAGAGTGTAGATCGTTTGTCAGAGGTCAGATCAGAACCACCCACTGTTCTTTTTTTAAAAATTTTTAAATTTTGCCACGGGGCATCACCTTTAAAGAATGGTCATGCCACAATCCCTTCTCCTCCATCTCTCCTTCCTTTTGGGATTTTGGCCCAACGTGTTTCTCAAGTTGTCAGGTCCAGGACTTAAATGGTGCAGCCAGCCATGTGGGAACTAGCCTCCTTAACCACCAGGTCACAGGCTAGCCCAGTAAGTGAACTACTGACAGAAACTGAGGCTTAGAGAAACGTGGGGCAATATGCCCAGGCTAACCCGGCCAGAGCATAGCAGATCCAGAACTAGACTGCAAGTCTGAGTCCAAAGTCAAGTTCTAAACCTCTCTCTCAACAGGCCTCTAATAGCATTGCCTTAAAAACAAAAACAAAAAAACAAAAACAAAACAAAACAAAACCCTGTTTTTGTAGGCATTACATTTATAGCCAACTTCACTAGGTTATTAGCAGCACGTGCAAAGATTCCTTTTTTCTTTGTTTTGGCACTGCCCAGAGGGATGGCTACATTGTAATCCCCTTTCTTCCATTTCTCCTTTCAGGATTTTGAGTATGTACTCATAGGTGCCTTGTGTGTCTTTCAAACTGCTGGGTCCAGGACTCAAGCTGCTTAGTTGGCCATGTGGGATTCAGTGACTTAGTCACCACACTACGGGCTGGTCCCATAGAAAAGAGATTTCTAAAAGTTTCTCTATGTGATACAATCAAAATAATTTTCGAATTGCTCTAAATCTAGTTTGGTATTGATTTTTTCTTCTATTATCTATTTTTTTATTTTCATATTTTTGCTATAAGGCACATGTACTTGCTAGAGAGAGACAGAGAGAGAAGGAAAGTGAGAAATCACCCCTTAGGGAGGATGACCACACAGTAATTCCTTCTCCACCACTCTGCTCTTAGAGTTTTGGGGCATGCACGCGTGCTCACACACACACACACACACACACACACACACACCTGGTGTGTTTTTCAAGCTGCCAAGTCTGGAACTTGATCCATACAGTCGGTTTGGAATCCATGCCTTAACCACCACCCACCTGCTGGCCCCTCTTTAATATTGTTTTTTGTTTTTTTTTTAAGAGGTTTTTGCTATAGTGCACGTGCACTCGCCAGACAGAGACAGAGGGACAGAAAGCAAGAAATAGCTCCCAGGGGCAACGGCCACGCTGCAACCCTTTCTCCTCCATTCTCCTCTTGGGATCTTGGGCACGCACGCACACATGCCTGGCGTGAGTTTAAGTCACAGGGTCCAGGACTCAAACCACGGTTGACTACATGGGAGTCCAGTGACGGCCATTATGCCAACTGCTGGTCCCTAATATTGTTTTAAGAGACCACTAAATCCTTTTGACATTTTATTCTATATTGACTCTTATCATTTTAGAGAAGTTGGAAAGGACAAATAATTATCAAAAGAAATAAAACTGGGGCCAACAGATGGCATGGTAGTTAAAGGCACTGGACTCCTACATGGCTGACCGTGGTTTGAGCCCTCGATCTGGTGGCTTGCTTTCCTGCTTTCTTTCTCCCTCTCTCTCCTGTGCTTGCTCGCTCTGTCCCTCTCTGGTTAAATATAAATAAATAAAGTTAAATATAATAATTTTTTTTTAGAAAAGAAAGAAAACTGTATGTTTTGGTCAGTCAGTAAAGATACTTAAGTCAGTCACATTTAAATTTAAATCAAGGTAAAAATATGAAATAACAGTAAGTTTTTTTGGTTTCTGTTTTTTAAATATAGAGATACGGTCTCACTCTGCAGGTGAAGCTGGCCTCAAACTTGTAATCCTCCTGCCTCTGCTAATTGCTGGGACAACAGGCAGGTCATCAAGCCCAGCTCCTAAAGAAGGGTTTAATATTACTGTGGGCAAATATTATAAAGACTTAAATTAGTGCTTTTTAAAACATTTCTAGGGGCTGGTAGGTGGTGTAGTGGTGAAGGGTGCTGGACTCTCATGTGGCCAACCATGGTTCGGGTCTGGTCAAATTAAAATAAATAAATGAATTAATAAATAGTTATATATAAAAAAATTTTCTGACCATTTGCCCACAGTAAGAAATGTCCAGTGTATAAACAAACATGCTCTGTGTGTAAATAAACTCGAACATATACATATGCACACAAAACTGACACAAGATTCATAAAACAATATTAAATGTGATATGCACTAATGTTTTACACTCGTCTTATCCTATCTAATAAAAATGGCAATTATGGTCCACCAATTTTATTTCAAAATCCACAGCTGGAAAAGTACTGGTTTAAATGGAGGTAGAGATCTAAAGGGAAGAGAGGCTTCTTTAGGGGAATCACTTGTACTGACTGCCCACAATATACTCGGCTCCATGAAAACTAACCGCCTCGAGGGACCAGCAGTTACTTTAATGGCTATGTTGCTGGACTCCCATGTAGCCGACTGTGGTTCGAATCCTGGACCCAGTGGCTTGAACTTCACACCGGGCACGTGTGTATGCATGCCCAGGATCCCGAGAGGAGAACGGAGAAGGGATTGTGGCGTGGCCATCCCCCTTGGGGGGTGATTTCTCACTTTCTGCCTCTCTGTCTTTCTGGAAAGCGTACGCACCCTGTAGCAAAAACTTCTTAAAAAACAAAACGAAACAAAAAAAAAAACCCTAACCTTCATGTGGGTCTGAGCTTCATTTTCTACAACAGATTCCACTCACATGCTATACAATAACTGTACTACCTAAGGCACTGGGAAAAAGAAGCAGTATTTATAATTCAAATCCACAGTGAATTTCAACCTTGATCACTCCCCTCCTCCAGTCACTTTTTATGAGGCCCATGAACAAGAATCTCTGTCAGTGGAACACAAGGTCTGAGTTATTGTTTCCTACTGCACATGCCCTGCTGTGGGGGGTGCAAATGGACAGAGGAATGGTCAAAAGGAGGGTAGTGGTAGGACAAAGGCTTGCATCATCCATTAACTTATGGATAAATGACATCTGTTACTAGAAAACAAAGGCATCCTTTCAATCACTGCAAGCTTTTTCTTCAGAACTGCCCTTGCCTCCACCTTACCCCTATTTGTAAGTATACATGAATTTTAGTTTTTTGTTTCCCTGCCCTTTGACTTCTTTTTACTGGCATGTCTTAGGGAATGCAGTTAATCCTAAAGGACCTTAAAGGGCAGAGAGAATACTGAGTTTAGCTCCCAAGGGTCTGCATGAAGCCCTTTGGGTGGTCACGCTGCTAGATCCTGTAGAAAAACCCATTAGTGAGGCTACAGTGGAGTTGCCAATGTGCCTCCCAGTGAGTCTATAACTTGACACCAAGTGGCAGTGGGCCGAGCTCTGCCTCCACTGAGTGCCTTGGGGAGGCACGTCCTTCCCCACAGGTGCTGCAGTCACGTCCTATTCACAACCAGTTAATCAAGGGACCTTGCGTGCCTCTGGAAAGATATTTCCATGGCTTGGAAGATACTTTTTAGCATTTCATCAATAACTTTTAAAGATCATTTTAAAGTTGATGTTAAGCATTAATTTGAAAAAATAAAAATAAATTTCTCCCTTTATAGGCAGACTCTGAAACTGGGCCCCTTGGGCCTGTTTTTCTCCAGGATAACAATCATAGCCACAGAAGTTGGCCCCAAGCTTGCTCTGCAGTCTCTATTTGGTGGGAACTCACAAAATTACTAAACACTTAGAAATTGCTAAAGACTTAGTAAACTTTGGAGAAAGTATCCCAGTTTACTGTGTTGAATTGGCACTGTACAGAAATTAACAGCCATGTTGGTCTAGAAGTGTTAAACTTATTATTTTTTGCTATAGGGCACGTGCACTCGCCAGACAGACAGAGAGAAACAGAGAGACAGAAAGTGAGAATCACCCCCCAGGGGGGATGGCCACGCCGCAATCCCTTCTCCTCCGTTCTCCTCTCAGGATCTTGGGCACACACGCACACACGCCTGGCGTGAGTTTTAAGCCACCGGGTCCGGGACACGAATCGCGGTTGACTACGTGGGAGTCCAGCGACATAGCCATTATGCTAACTGCTGGCCCCAAACTTATTTTTTTTCATTTGTACAGGAGTAATGCACTGCATTAAATATGTAAGGTCTTATATACATGGATTTGATTACAGAAACTAAAAGTATTCTCTAAATAATGAAAAAAAAAAAAGAAATTGTTAAAGACTTAAAATTGACAGGAGTGTGTGCTCGATGGAAAGAGACGAGGGGTAGAAAGTGAGAAACCACCCCCATGGGGAGTCCTCTATGGGGAGTGGTCACACCCACATGCCTGGCATGTTTTTCAAGTTGCTGATCTGAGATTTGAACTGCATAGTTGGCCATGTGGGATCCAGCCGCCCCAACCACCAGGCTACTGGCTGGCCCTAAGACTGTATTTAATACTTCTTTTTTTTTTGAAGAGGTTTTTGCAATAGGGCGCATGTGCTCGCCAGACAGAGAGAGACAGAGAGACAGAAAGCGAGAAATCACCCCCGAGGAGATGGCCATGCTGCAATCCCTTCTCCTCCATTCTCTTCTCGGGATCCTGGGCACGCACGCACACGCACCCGGCGTGAGTTTTAAGCCACCAGGTCCGGGACGCGAATCGCGGTCGACTACATGGGAGTCCAGCGACATAGCCATTACACCAACTGCTGGTCCCAAGACTGTATTTACTACTAAGGAATTGCTGAATTACTGACAGTGACCCTAGGTCCACAGAATGGTTCCTAGAGCCCTCATTGTACACACATTCTCAGGTGCTCACTGGTTTTCAAACTACCTTCTTTGGAACACTTAAAGTTCTTGGTACACACTGCAGACAATGGAAAAACAAAGCAGGTAGAGCTTTGGGAACTCCATCAAGTTTCAGAATAGTAAACGGTTCTTTAAAGGACTATTTTGTTAAAGTTTGAAAACCACTGCCCTAAACCAGAAAGGTAACAGGGTGACCACTGAAGCTCCAGAATTTCTGCCCAATTTTATTTCTTTCGATTTAAAACAGCTCGGCACTGTCTCATTGCCTCAGAGGTCCACATGCAGCTCCTAAAAGCAGCTGTTCCCAAGCTGACAAACCAACTGGCTGACTCAAATTACAAACCCTCAAGTACATACTTCTATTTTTTTAATGGAATTGCACAAGGCACTAGAAAACCTGATTGAAGTTAAGAAATAAACAAACCTTTGAACATCGCCAAATACCAAAACACTTAAGCCTTTAAATCCAAAGTTTCTTCCTAGAGGCAAAACAGGTCTCTTCCTGTTATCAGACTGAGAAGTTGGAAGACTGTAAGATTCCCTTTCCCTGTACTCTGCCTCCCCAACCCCCCATCAGACTGCCTGGCCACGTGGCATTTCAGCAGTAACCGAAACAAAATGAGACTTACTTCCTCTGCTGTGTCCTTTTCTATCCGAACTATCTTGTTTTCCCAGTAGATTCGCTGAGATTCCAGCTGGCTTGTTAATAAATACGAATACTAGAAACAGAATAAATAACAGAATGTAAATCAATGTTGTCAGTTTCTGAAATCCAGTTAAAACTGGACCTTTAATGATCTAAAGAAGAATAAAAGTAACTACAGGATGTATATTACACATTGGTTCCCCACTACTCAACATGCATTTGGCCAGGGGACAGAGATGATAATTCCATCTCTGCCCTCCTAGGGTTTATGGTATGACTGGAAGAAAAGGAAAAAAGTACATTTAATAAAATGTATTCTGGTCAAGCTGACTTAAGTAACACCCCATAGTGGTTTTTAATATTTGTATGTATGTATGTATGTATGTATTTATTTATTTATTTAGAGATTTTTGCTATAGGGTACGTGTGCTTGCCAGAGAGACAGAGAGAGACAGAGAGAAAGCAAGATATCACCCCCTGGGGGAATGGCCACCTTGCAAATCCCTTTTTCTTCATTCTCCTTTCAGGATTTTGGGCATGCATGTACACACAGCCCAGTGTGAATTTTAAGCTGCCAGGTTCGGGACTTGAACTGCAGTCAACTATGTGGCAGTCTAGCAATATAACTGTTTTGCTATCTGCTAGCTCCACTGTTTGTATTTTTTAATTGCCAGAGGGTACGTGTGTTTGCCAGAGACATAGGGAGAAAGCACATCTCAATAAGCTGTGGTCATAATCTCTTCTCCATTTCTCCATTCTGTTGGAATTTTGGGAGGCACACATATGTGCTCAGAGTGTTTTTCAAGCCGCTGGGACCTAGATTCAAGCCATGTGGTCGGCCATCTGGCTCCCTTAACAACTGGGGTAGGGCGCTGGCTGGCTGGCCCCACAGTGGTAATTTATTTTTTTTAACAGATTTTTGCTATGGGGTACATGTGCTTGCTGGAGAGACAGAGAGAGAAAAAGAGATAAACCACCCCCCACGGGGGATGGTCAAGCTGCAATCGCTTCCCCTCCACTATCCTCCTGGGATTTTGGGCACACACGCACAAGTGCCTGGGATGAGATTTAAGCCTCCAGGTCCAGGACTTGAACTGCGGTCAGCCATGTGGGAGTATAGTGCCCTAAACACCATGCCACCTGCTGGGCTCCCAAAGTGTTTTTGTATCTGCGTATAACTCAAACTATCTCATCCATCTGCTCACCTACAGGAATCTATCCAGTGCCTCCTAGGTTTTGGAGTGAAACTTCGTGGCCCCCTCAGCACTGTGCCTGTCATTAACTGCACTGTTAACACTAGTACCTAGCACCGATTTACCTGCCTGTGTCCCTGCCTGAACCATGAGCTCTTTGAAGCCAGGATTCTGTCTTGATCTCCGTATCTACAGTGTCTGGCACACTCTGGATGTCAAGAAATATGTGCTGCACGATGGCATGAATGACAGAACAGTGCTGTTAAAACTATGGGAGCGGGATAGGCAGTTCACAACAGTAGGGTCTGTTAGGACTTCTGAGAAAAGGTGAGATCCGAGAGGGTCCTTGACAGACGGGAGGAGAAGAGAGATTCCAGAGAACTACTGGACCAAGACAGCTAAGGGCATTTAGGATCTCCTCAGAGGTGAACAAAAAAACACTAACAGGATGGGGTGTAGGGTCTGGAGAGATGAGACTTAGGGGAAGGCTTTGCAGTACCATATTGAGAAATGTAAGCAAAGGGGAATCCAAGGCTGAAGAAGTGCAAGATCACGTATCTAACTGGAAAGACCATTTTAGGAGATTAGAAGAGATCTAAACATATCTGTAGACAGAGAACAGACTATGAGGAGAATGTGCCACTAGAATGTATGCTCAGGAGGGCATGGAATGCGTTCAGTGTTTTATTTGCAGGACCAAGAATTATGGCTGACAGGATGTTTCAATAATTATTTTTCTTTCTTTTTTAGTGAGGGGGAAAGGGAGGGAAGGGGGAAAGAATATGGGGTAGAGAGAGAAAGAAGTATACTTCAATGGTGTCTCACCATGCTGTTATCCTCCTGCCCTAGCCTCCAGCTAGCTAGGACCACAGACATGCCATGTCATGTACAGCATGTTTTAGGTTGGTTTGGGATCCAAACCCAGCCTTTTATGTAGCTCCAGCATCACGCAGCCAGTCCTACCATCTGTACTACTGCAGCTGGGCCAATGAGTATTTTTTAACAAACAGAAAGTATATATGTACTTACAGGTAATGTGAAAGGAAAAGTTAATTGTTCCAAAAACCTAAAGCTTTGTTGTTTTTTATTTAAAAAGAGATTTTTGCCATAGGGCACGTGCGCTCACTGGAGAGACGGAGAGACAGAAAGTGAGAAATCATCCCCAAGTGGGGATGGCCACACCACAATCCCTTCTTCTCCAGCCTCCTCTTGGGATTTTGGGCATGCACACACATGCATCTGGTGTGAGTTTTTTAAGCTGCTGGGTCCACGACTTGAACCACAATTGACTATGTGGGAGTCCAGTGATGTAACTATTATGCCATCACTGGTCTCAGATTATTTTTTTATTTTTTTAAAATTATTTTGCTAGAGAACTCATCAGAGAGGGAAAGAAGCAAGCACCCCACCACAGGGAACGGTCATGCTGCAATCCCTTCTCTATCTCTCCCTCCTTGTGGGATCTTGGGGACATGTGCCTACAATGTTCAAGCCATCAGATCCAGGACTCAAACCACATGGTTGGCCATGTGGGATCCAGCTGCCCTAACCACCAGACCACAGAGCCAGTCCATGATCTTTTAAAATCAATTAGTAATTTATTAGTGGTAACAACATCAGCCTTATTTTATACCATTTTACTGATCCAATAGACCTCTTAAGAGTCTGAGGATGAGCAAGTTTTCCAATGTCAGCTTAGTCCCAAGGTTATAATCCATTTAAAATTTTTTATTTTAATTTTTTTATTGCACTTGCCAGAGAGAAAGAGAAAGCACTCTCCAACAGCAAGGTCATGCCACAATCCCTTCTCTTTTATTTCTCCATACTATTATATCTGGGACTCGTGAGCACATGTACATGCCCAGTGTCTTTTTCAAGCCACTGGGTCTGAGATTTTATCTATGATCAGTCATGTGAGAGTCAGATCCCTTAACAACCAGGCTATGAAGCTGGCTCAAGATTTGTTTTTAAATTGACTATAGGGTGCATGAGTTACGAGAGAGAAAAGGAGTGAGAAAGCATCCACTAGGGGGATGGCCATCTACAATCCCTTCTCCTTTATTCTCCTCTCAGGATTTTGGGCATGGATACACACATGGTCTAGTGTGTTTTCAAGTTGCCATGTCTGGGACTTGGAACTGTGTAGCTGGCCTGTAGGATCCAGCTCCTTAACCACCACGCCAATGGCTGGCCTTAAAGTATATTTCTAAAGCAATCCTTTTTGGAAATTTATATATAACAGGACATACATTAAAGTTCCCTTTCATCAACTCAAAATTTATACTACATCAGTTTCACAGTAGATGGTATTTACTATGATGGACAAAAATCAGACTGTGCTTACACTATTGTTTCTCTTCAAATTATGTGAACACTCAAAAATGGCTATAAGCATATAAACCTCTAATTCATAAAATGCCATCCTAAAATGTACCAAAACCTTGTGGAGCATGGAGGATGCTACTGAGTTTTCTTCATACCAAGCAAGGAATATTCTTAACTTCCAGCTTTACTATAGCTACAGATGGCAACTTTAATACTAAACAGAAGACAATTAAGAACAACCCACTGAAAATAATAAAGCACAAGGAAACAAACTTTCAAAGAAAAACAGACAAAACAAAAATAGTTGAGCAATCTTTCACAAGAATGGTAGAATTCTTAAAAAAAAAAAAAATTACATATAGGATAAATGGCAGAATTAAAGTCCAAACAATCTTTCAAGTTATAACAGTAAAAAGCAGTAGAAACAGGTACCAAGTAATAACTAATAAAGTGTCTTTTCTCTTTTTCTTTTTTTTTTGGAGAGGTTTTTGCTATAGGGCGCATGCGCTCACCAGACAGAAAGACAAGAAAGTGAGAAATCACCCCCCAGGGTTGATAGCGGCCATGCCGCAATCCCTTCTCCTCCATTCTCCTCTCGGGATCTTGGGGACACACACACACACACACACACACACACACACACGTCCAGCGTGAGTTTAAGCCACCAGGTCTAGGACTTGAACTGCAGCTGACTACATGGGAGTCCAGCGACATAGCCATTACACCAACTCCTGGTCCCTTAAAGCATCTTACCTCTAACTGTAAGGCATCTATTTTCTCTTCCTGGCAAGTATCACCTTCACATTCATATTGTACTATTTTTCCATCTGTTTTACTTGCAACCAGTCGATGGACATAATTATCTAAAAAAAAAAAAAAAAAAGGAATTTGTCAACCAAAGCATGCTTCTTCAAAAAAGGTCTCCATAAGCCCCACCCCCTTTCTTAAAAAGGTTTTTTTGCAATAGGGTACATGCTTGCCAGAGATAGTCAGGGATCTTGGGATCTTAGACACACATGTGCCCGGTGTAATTTTAAAGCTGCAGGGTCTAGGACTCAAACTGTGGTTGGCCATGTGGGAATCCAGTACCTTAACTACCATGCCCACTGTATGCCCTCTCCATATGCTTTTTTTTCCTTCTTCAATAACGAAAAGCAGAGTTTATTACATAGATCAGTAGTCTTAGTTTTATTTGTTCAAATAATTATTCACTTTATTTGTCATTATTATTATTTTTTCATTTGATAGAGGCACTCACGAGGGACAGACAGAGAGAGAGAAAGAGAGGGAAAGTGAGAAAGCAAGCTACCAGGTCTGGGACATGAACCCTGTTTGGCAACATGGGAGTCCAGTGCTCCAAAAGCCATGCTACCTGCTGGCCCCAACTCCATATGCTTTTTTTAGAGAGAGATTTTTGCTATAGGGTGTATGCGCTCACCCAAAAGACAGAAAGTGAGGAATCAGGGGGTGGGGGTGGGGGGCGCGGCAGGTAGTGTGGTGGTTAAGGGCACTAGACTCCCACATGGCTGACCATGGGTTGAGTCCCGGACCTGGCAACTTGCTTTCTCACTTCTTCTCCCCTCTCTGGTCGAACTAAAATTAATAGATAAATAAAGTTAAATAAAAATAATTAAGAAAAAAAAGAAAAGAAAAGAAAGTGAGATCACCTCCCAGGGGATATGGCCATGCCGCAATCCCTTCAGGAGACTGGGATTTTGGGCATGCAACTCATACATGCCTAGAGTGAGTTTCAAGCTGTCAGAACCAGCGATGTAACCATTACGCTATTTGCTAGTCCCACTCCATACGCTTTTAACACTGACAGAATTTTTGTTTTTATAGAACTAAATTAAATGGCTTACAGTATTTCTTTAAAAGTCGGCAAAATCAGGCCAGAAGATATTGTGGTGGCTAAGGCACTGGATCCCAAATGACTAATTCTGCAGCTTGAAAAACACAAAGAATGGGAGAAAAAAGATTACAGAGTATCCAGGCCCCCTGGGGAGTGATTTCTCACTTTCCCTCTTTGTCTCTCTCTAGTAAGCACACATGCCCTATGGCAAAAAAAAATAGGTCTAATCTTTTGAATTTAAAGAGGGCAAGAGTGGAACGGCAATGCAGGGCACTCCTTAAAAACAGTGCCTTCAGGAACACTATGAGATTTCAAGTTTACAACAGCTGCGAGGAAGATGGCATTACAGGCTGTGAGGGAAAGTAGGGTGGTTCCAAAGGAAAAATTTCCACAAATCAATCCAAATTAGACAACAAGAGTGGTGCTCACCTCCAGCATAGTCCCAGACTCGATGGTTGGTGAGCTGCATGGCATATGTGTGCTGTGTTTCCTCAAAGTGCTTATAAGCATGTCGACTTACATATCGTCCACATCCTATGTGGCCACATATTAAACAAATCCAGAGGTTCTGCCGAGGAAGAGGTAAGATCTTCAATTAATTCAATGAAGGTACATGACCTGGCCCACTCAGGGTGGGAAGGGACCTAACACAGAATGAGATTCAAGAGTTGTTTCTACAGGAGTTTTGAATAAAATGCATGCGTAGGGATCAGCAGATGGAATAATGGTTACATTGCTGGACTCCCACACCATGCTTTGAGTCCTGGACCCAGTGGCTTAAAACTCACACTGAATGGATGCATGTGTGCACCTAAATCCTGAGAAGGGAATGGAGGAGAAGCGACTCAGTGTGGCCATCCTCTCTGGGCGTGATTTCTCACTTCTGTCTTGCTGTCTTTTTGCCCTACAGCAAAAATACTCCTCTAAAAAAAAAAAAACAACTATACACATACACACATGTACATATGTGTAGCGTGTGTGTGTGTAAAACTCAACAATCAGGGACCAGCAGGTGGCACAGTGGTTAAGGCACTGGACTTCCACATAGCTGACCGCAGGTCAAGTCCTGGATCCGGCAGCTATAACATCACACTGGGCACATCATGCATGTGTGCCCAAAATCCCAGGAGGAGAAAGGATTGCGGCATGGCCATATCCCAATGGGAGGTGATTTCTCACTTTTTTTCTCATTGTCTCTCTCTGGTGAGTGCACATACCCTATGGGAAAAACCTTAAAACAACAAAACAAACAAATAAAAAAACCTTTAGAAATCAAGAATGCTTTTATGGACTCTTTTTTTTTTTTTACTCTGATTTCTTTTTTTTTTTTTTTTGAGAGGTTTTTGCTATAGGGCGCGTGTGCTCGCCAGACAGACAGAGACAGAGAGACAGAAAGCAGGAAATCACCCCCTGGGGAGGTGGCCACGCCGCAATCCCTTCTCCTCCATTCTCCTCTCGGGATCTTGGGCATGCACGCACATGCGCCCGACATGAGTTTAAGCCACCAGGTCCGGGACTCAAACCGCGGTCGACTACGTGGGAGTCCAGCGACATAGCCATTACGCTAACTGCTGGTCCCTTCACTCTGATTTCTAAGATGTTCAATGTAAATGGCAAGAAAAAGATTCACGATTTTAAAGTCTGTCTTTTAAAAAAGAACAAGGAATAGAAGCATAAAACATTTCATTTAGGAGTAACATGACTTATGTATTCATATGTCTTGCCTGGTCCTAGACAAAAAAGGAAGGAAAAAAAAAATTAGTCTCAAAAGGAATTTAAGCCAGACTGAGCAGAGGAAAACCCCAGACAATTAAAGCTGTGTTTATTATTATTTTCTACCAGCCATTACTTACTTCCTGAACACCACACTCAAAACACTTATTTTCTTCTACTGGCTCTGGCGTTTGACAGTACCGGCAAACGGGACACCTACCCAGGACAACAAAAGAGAAAGATACAGATTAAATTTGAAAGACAGCCAACAGAGAATGTAAAACTAGAGTTTACATCCCTCCTCTTTTATGCTGTATATTTTCTTTTTTTTTTTAAAGAATTTATTTATTTAATTCCATTTGTTATTATTATTATTTTTTAATTTGAACAGAGGCAGAGAGAAAGAGAAGTGAGAAATCAAGCCACCAAGTCCAGGACTTAAACCATGGTCAGCCATGTGGGAATCTAGTACCCTTATCCACCACACCACCTACTGGCCCCTATGCTGTATATTTTCAAAGATTATCTCCTTCTCTCATGAGGAGGAGAGAAAGATTTAGAGGCAGGCAGACAGGCAGGTAACCCCAACAAGGACCCATACCCAGCATCAGCCTGCCACAGGTCACAGGCACATGTGTGCCTGGCGTGTTCAGGGAGGTTTCTGGATGTAAACCTGGAACTCTCCCATGAGGGTGCAGCCTTATAAAACACTGAGTTACCACTACATCACTGTCTGGCCCCTTTACTTAAGTTTATCATACTAAGGCTATCATAAGACAAACATTACTGAGCTATTCTCAAAAGAAATGAAAATATAATGAAGCAGAAAAAGGGAGAAATTTTTATTTTTTTGGAGAGGTTTTTTGTTATAGGGTGCGTGCACTGTCCAGAAAGACAGAGAGGGAGAGAGTGACAGAAAGCGAGAAATCACCTCCTGGGCGGATGGCCATCTGGCAATCCCTTCTTCTCCATTCTCCTCTTGGGATCTTGGGCACCCACGCACACGTGCCCAGCATGAGATTTGTGGCACGTGTGCTAACGTGCCTGGCTTGAATTTAAGCCACCGGGTCCCAGACTTGAACTACATTCGACTACATGAGAGTCCAATAACACAGCCATTACAGCAACTACTGGTCCCAGAAAAGGGAGAAATTTTGATCTGCCTCATATCCTTCGCCACTCTTTTGTCTGAAGCTGAGATGATCAAAGAGCTAAATATTTACAGTTAGAATAAGGATGTGAGACAAAGTATCAATTTTATTTCATGTGTAGTTACCCATAATGTGTTTTCACGCCAAACAAGCTACTTTATCCTCATTTCGGAAAGATTTAAATCAATCATGGCATAATGGTTATATCCATCTTTGGAGTCCCACAAGGCCAATGCCACAGCTCGAAACTCATGCTGGGCCTGTGTGCATGCATGCCTAAATCCTCAAGAGGGGAATGGAGAAAAAGGGATTGTGGTGGCCCCCAGGGGATAATTCTTGCCTCTGTCTCTCTGGCAAGCACACTTGCCCTATAACAAAAATCTCTCTTTCTCTTTTTTTTTTTTGAGAGGTTTTTGCTATAGGGCGCATGTGCTCCCCAGCAAGCCAGCCAGACAGAGACAGAAAGCGAGAAATCACCCCCCCAGGGGGAATGGCCATGCCGCAATCCCTTCTCCTCTATTGTCCTCTCAGGATCTTGGCCATGCGCACACATGTGCCCAGAGTGAGTTTTAGGCCAATGGGTCTGGGACAGAAACCACGGTCAACTACTTGGGAGTCCAACAACATAGTCATTACACTAACTGCTGGTCCCAAAAATCTCTCTTTAAAAAAATTTTTTAAAAGATTTAAATCACTCACATTGCCTATAGGCTAATTCTAAGAGATGGATTTAAAATCTGTAGTAAATTTTATGAAATTAATAAAAAAAGTATTGGGACCAGCAGATGGAGTAATGGTTACATCACTGGACTCCTACATGGCTAACCATGGTTTGAGTCCTGGACTTGGTGGCTTGAAAATCACACTGGGCACATGTTCATGTTCTATTCTCCCAGGAGGATAATAGAGGAGAAGGGAATGCGGCTTGGATGTCTTCGGGGGGAGGGGGCTGATTTCTCACTTTTCCTCTCACTGTGTCTGTCTGTCTCTCTCACTGGGGAGTACATGTGCCCTCAGACAAAAAACTCTAAAAAAATTTTTAAATAATATAAATGTACTTCCTGAAACGCACAACTCGCCATACAACAAGCACCATGTAAAAGAAGATACCAGTGCTCTATAGTATATTCAAGTTTTGATTTGCAAAAAGCCAATAAAAATGACACTGAAAAACTCCATTAACCTTTTTTCCCTACTATATTCAAGAGACAAAGTGATGCAAAGTACCAGTCTCGGATATTTGTCAGATAGGCAAAAAAATGGGTTATGGTTGAGGCTGACTGGTATTGGCACCAGGAAGAAAGAATGCTCGAGACGTAACTAGTGTCAGTTTATTACCCAACTGAGTAAATAAAACCAAGAAAAGGAAATAAGCAAAAAGAACACAAAGTTCTTGTCACAGAGAAGAAGGCTCTATCTGTGTTTCCTTAAAGACGATGAAAGGATCCAGTCTGTCCCTTTCTTTAGTACAAAAGACAAACTTGAAGAAATAACAGCGCCAGCAGTCAGTAAGTGGCCAACAGTCTTATCAGAGACAGGAACTACCTCTGTGTCATCCCTTCCTTTGTATGGTGGCTGTGGCTGTTTCAGTGGCTGGATAAGAAAACAACAAACTAATTCTGAAATTTAATTCAGATTAGATCACGTGCCACTGAAATCTAAATCTGATCCTGAGGGGAAAAGGGGAAAAATTACAAAAAAACCCCTCACTTATTTATAAAGGTTTTTTTGTAGGTACTTTAGAAAATTTGTAGAGAAATGGAATTAAAGCACCAGTTCAGGGACCAGATGGTGGTGCAGCAGTAAAATGCTGATGCTTGCCAAGGCTCACATGGGGAGGTTCTAGGTTTGTGTCCAGAGACCTCCCTGAATATGATAAGCACTTGTGTGCCTATGATTAAGGGCTGGCTAAGGCTTGGGGTGGATTGTGGTGTCAACACCCTGTCTGTTGTTCGTCTCTCTTGGTCTTTCTCACTTGTGGAAAAAATAAGTAAACCCTATTGAAAAAAATATATGACATTATTTTGGCACAAAAAAATTTTTGAGGGCCAGCAGGTGGTGTGGAGATTAAGGTGCTGGATCCAACTTGGCCAACTTCATGGTTAAAGTCCCAGACCCGACAGCTTGAAAATCATGCTAGGTGCATGTGAGTGCATGCCTGAAATCCCAAGAGGAGAGTAGAAGCAAAGGGAATGTGGTATGGCCACCCCCTTGAGGAGGTAATTTCTCACTGCCACTCTCTTTATACCTCTCTCTGACAAGCACATGCATCCTATAACAAAAACTAAAAACCAAACAAAACCATGCACAATATTTTCATAATATGCATTTTCTACGAACTTACGAACTATTTAAACAACTTTATTTATCATTTTTTTAAAAACTGACCAGAAAGAGAAAGTAAGAAAGAAAGCAGACAGGTCCAAGACTTGAACCAAAGTCAGCCACATGGAAGTCCAGTGCCTTAATCACCACACCTCCTACTGGGCCCTTCTGGGAACTTTTTGAGGACTCTTCATACAACTAGCCCTCCATGATAAAACTCTGAGTTTGTATCTTATTTTCTGATAAGATGTTTGGGGATACCTTCCCAAAGTGGCCTTCTCTGACATTTCCATGTGTCCAAAAGACCTGGTACTAATGCTGCCTTTGCCTACAATGGACCTTCCCGGGAACCCCCAACTGGAGGCATAATCTCTCTCTCCTCCAACCGCTACCCTAAATCACATGCATTTATGTACACGTGTAACCTCCCTTAGACTGAACTTCCGAAGAAGCCAGGTTTGGTTCCTTCCTCTCAGCACCTAGCACTGCACCATGCACACATGGTGAGGTTTTCAAAACATGTTTCGAGAGCAGATACCATGCCTCATACCCCACGTGGCAGCTGAATTCCAGGCCTGGTTCTGGCATTTCCTGGCTGTGCCATTTTGGGCATGCTAATTCTCACCTCTGCTTCCTCCTCCACAAAACGAGGAGGAGGCTGGACAAGGTCCCTGAGGAAATTTTCAATTTTGAAGTGTTAGGGCAGTGGCAGTTAACCTATACCAAAAAAAAAAAAAAAAAAAACTGGAGTAGTGGGAAACAGTACCCAGAACATAAGTGGTACAGCAGATAGACAAAAGATATGGATAAACACTTCTGGAATCTAAGGCTTTGTTTAAGGCAACTGTAAGCCTGGACAAAAAATATCTGGAATTGACTACAGATGCTACAGAATTGGGGCAAAATAAGATTCAGAAACCCAGGTTGATATATATGTTATCCAATATTTTCTTTTTTAAAAAAAATTTCTGTAGGGTGAGTATGTTCACCAGAGAGAGACAGAAAGAGAGGGGGAAAG
>NW_006159701.1:8031825-8035190 GCF_000334495.1 Tupaia belangeri chinensis | reverse complement strand
CCAGAGAGAGACAGAAAGAGAGGGGGAAAGTCAGAAAGCACCTCCAAGGGAAGACAGCCAATACCATAATCCCTTCCCTTCTCTTCTATTCTCCTCTTGGGATTTTGGGTACACGTGCACATGTGTTTTTCAAGCTACCAGATCTAACTGTGCAGTGGCTCTGTGGCATCCCACTATGCCACCACCTGGCCCCTGTTCCCCAATATTTACTGGGTTTCTCCTGTGCACCAGTCTCCTGCCAGATATGAAAGGCACAGCAGTAAGAATGGCAGGCAAAGTCCCTTTTCTGTGGGAGCTGAATCCCTCTCCTTGTGTTTGGGTAACTGTGGGTGGACAAGGGAGATTCCCATGACCCTTCACCCATCCTACCTTCCATGCTTCCCCTACACTTGTCTCCTCTTTTCATACCCCCCCATCTCCATCTCCCTCTTCCCTTACAGCCACCTCCCATATACCACTGACTCACTCTTGCTGTTCACCAGGCTAACGCCTACTTATCCTCCTTACAATATCATTTCTCAGATGGCCGTGGCTGCCTCAGGGTCCCAGTTCTCCAGTCACAATGCTGTACGCTGCTCTTTGTAACACTTGTTATAGCTGTGATCTTACACTTATTTGTGTGACTATGTGATTCTTTCTTCCTCTCAGTACTGAGAAATCCATGAGGCCAGCATCTAACCTCTCTAGTTAAGTCCCACAGTACATTCTGCAAAGGGGGCAATTACCCTTCATTTATGGATGAAAAAAGGAAAAGGTTCCACCTCAGTTCTTTGCCTGCGCAATGCCACCCACAACTAAGGCCTCTAGTGTACTGGGGGTCTGGAGACAAGGTGTGTGCCTGTTACTTCGTGACTGCTAATTACTACTGGCCACCGAGCCAACAGCTCAACAAAGCTGACATATTAGGTTTCTGTACCCTAGTTGGTAAGAAAACCAACAGGAACGGCTGACACTAAGGGTAGATGATAGATGAGATTCTAGACCTAGATTTCATTCTAGCCTAAGAGACTCAAATCCAAGTTTTGCTTCTTTTCCCCCATCGTCTGGCTCTTGTAAAAGAAAAATTCACGCTGCTTGAGGAAATTCCGCAAGGATTCAGAATCAGCATACTAACAAGAACTTGGTCTAAGAATGCTTATTCCTATGTGAACTGAGGAAAAGGAGAAAAATGGAAGGCCCATTCATGTGACCCTACTATTAGGGTACAGAGTTTATAGTCAAATATAGCCATGCGTTGCTTAATGACAGGGATACAGTCTGAGAAATATGCTGTTAGATGATTTTTGTTATCATACAAGCAACACAGAGTGTATCTGCACAAGCCCACATGGTATGGCCCTCTATAAACCTAGGCTATATGGTATAACCTCATGGGACCACTGTTTATACATGTGGTCTGTTGCTGACCAAATGTCACTTGGAATGGTTCAATTTTAGTGGTGGCTCCTTGAAATTCTGGGAGAGCTAAAATGGGCTCTGACATGGTAGGAGATGGCCCTTGCACTCACGTCGTGTCGTCCCAGCGCTGCAGACACTGGCTGTGAAAGCTGTGGTTACATAACGTGGTGAGGATACCATTCACCGACTCATCCATTCGCTCTAGGCACACCGTGCACTTGGGCAGCTCGGTCAGGTCCATGACAGGAAGGCTGGCACCCTACAGGGAAATACCTTGCATAAGCAATCTCTCCTTTTGCTTTCTTTTCTCTTTTTTTCATTCATGATATAATGTATGCATACACATATGAGCATGAGAGTGAGAAAGAGACAAGCACCCTCCATAGAGTCTGGTCCCACCTTTCACCAGTTCTCCAGCCCATCAGATCCTGAGCATACTCATATATGTCTGGTGTATGTCAGGCGAACCATGTCAAAGATTCAAACCATGGCTACCATGTGGGCTCAGGCTTTTCTTGAGTAGCATATTACCACTATGCCATGGAGTTGGCTACCCATTTTTTTTTTCTTTTAACAATGGTTTTTCCCAGTACTTATTGACTCCTGGCAGGATGTTCTCATCATTACTGCCCTATACAAATAATATAAATTGATAAAATTTTCATTAATTTATTAATTCACTCAACAAATACTGATTTGAGCACCTCCTATATTCCCTGCACTGTGCTAGGCACTGGGAATACAGTGGTGTACAAAATAGATGATTATCTCTGACCTCGTGGAGCTGATATTCTGGAAAAGAGACAGCTGCCAAAACTTTGCATTATAGGGTCCAACAGGTGGCTTGGTGGTTAAAGTGCTAGACTCTCACATGGCCGAATGCAGCTCAAGTCCCAGATCTGGCAGGTGGCTTTCTCACTTTCCTTCTCTCTCTCTCTGTCAAATTAAAAAAATAGTAACAAGAAATTTAAAAAAATTAAATAAATAATTCTTTTAAAAAATCTTACATTATAAACATAAAACATTACCATGCTCCTAACTTAGTTCCAAATGTCTATAATATACAGAAATAAAAGATGCAGGGGACCAGCAGATGATGTAATGGTTACATTGCTGGACTCCAACATAGTCGACTGCAGTTTGATTCCTGGAGCCAGTGGCTTAAAATTCACACCAGGTGTGTGTGCTTGCATGCCCAAGATCCTGAGAGGAGGGAATGTAGTGTGGCCATCCCCCTGGGGCTTGATTTCTGGTTTCCTGTCTCTCCCTCTCCAGCGAGCACATGTGCCCTACACCAAAAAAAAAAACAAAACAAAACAAAAAAAACTCTCAAAAGAAAAAAGAAATAAAAGATGCAGAATAGCAATGGATCTTAATTTTTTTCACAAAGTAAATCATTACACTTTCTACTTAATGATAACATTATCAATAGCAGAAACTTTATTTATGGATTCATTTAAGAAGTACTCACTGAGACCCTGCTGGGTGAGTGTGCATGAGTGTATGCCCCAAATCCTGAAAGGCAGAAGAGATGGAGGAGAAGGGATTGTAGTGTGATCATTCACCATGGGAGGTGTTTTCTCACTTTCCCTCGCTGTCTCCCTTTGGTGAGCATATGTGCCTCTGACAAAACGTTAAAAAAAAAGTATAGGAAGCTACAACAGGGCATGAAATAGAGGCAGGACAGTCCAGGGGGTCAGGAAAAGTACCCCAAAGACAGCAAAGCTGGACTTGTGCCTGCCAGTCAGACGATGAGCAGAAATTACTTAGGTGAAGGTGGGAAAATATACATATAAAGACATATGGGAAAAAAATCCACATTAATATACAGTCCCCAAAGAACAGATCATTATAGAAATCTTCAAGAAGCTGTGCTGGGACCAGCAGTTAGCGTAATGGCTATGTCGCTGGACTCCCATGTAGTCGACCACGGTTTGAGTCCCAGACCCGGCGGCTTAAAACTCACG
>NW_006159701.1:8013766-8031666 GCF_000334495.1 Tupaia belangeri chinensis | reverse complement strand
AAAAAAAAAAAAAAAAAAAAAAGCTGTGCTCATTTATATTTGAGAATTTTGGGACCAGCAGGTGACATGGTGGTTCGGATGCTGGACTCCCATATGACTGCTGTTTGAGTCATAGACCTGGCAGTTTGCTTTCTCACTTTCTTTTGTGCTGTTTCTCTCTGGTGAGTGCATGTGTTCTATAGCAAATTAAAGTAATATTAAAATTAAATAAATAACTCTTTTAAAATAAATGAATCTCTAAAACTGAGACCAGGTGCAGCAACTGGCACAAAGGAAGCTCAGTTTCCTTTCTTTCTTTTGTTGTTGTTAATTTTGCCAGAGGGCAACAGGGCATGCAGATGGCATAGTGGTTAAGTCACTGGACTTTCACATGACTGACCACAGTTCGAGTCCTGGACCCACTGGCTTAAAACTCAAGCTGGGTGCATGTGCGTGCCCAAGATCCCAGGAGAAAAATGGAGGAGAAGGGATTGCTGCATGGCCACCTCCCTTAGGGAGTGATTTCTTACTTTCCCTCTCACTGTCTTTGTCTCTCTCTGGGAAGTGCACATACTCTAAGGCAAAAAACTCTTAAAATTTTATTTTTCGTTTCTTCAGAGGACACATGTGCTTACCAGAGAGAGAGAGAGAGAGACAGAGAAAAGGAGAAAGCACCCCACTATGGGGCATGGTCATCCTACAGTACCTCCTCCATTTTTCCATCTTCCTGAGATTTGGACACACCTGTGTGTGTGCCTATTGAGTTTTTCAAGTCTGCAGGGCTAGGAGTCAAACCACATAGTCAGCTTTGTGAGATCTGGCTTCCTAAACCACATGGCGATGGAGCCAGTCTGGAAAGCCCAACATATCAAATTTTAAAACACTCTGCCTAAAGATGGAACAATTTAATCAGAACTCACTTACATTAAGCTGATTTCAGGTAAAAAGACCTTTAGGTCTACTTTAAAATAACAGAAATCTCAGATCAGCTGTTGGCATGGTGGTTAATGTGGCTGGATCCCACATGCTGACTGCATGGTTTGAGTTCCAGACCCTGTGGCTTGAAAAGTACGACATGTTTGTGTGTGGACCAAGAATCCTGAGAGGAGAATAGAGAAGAGACTGCGGTGTGGCCATCACTCTGGAGGTTGCTTTCTTTGTCTCCCTCTGGCAAGCGACCTGCCCTACGGAAAGTTTAAAAAAAAAAAAAAAAAGGATGAAGTCAGAGCTGAATCTGCTGGTTTATAAAATGATTCAAGGGGCCAGCCACTAACGTGACTAAGACAGTTGGATCCCACATGGCTGACGGCACAGTTCAAGTCCCAGACCCAGTGGCTTGAGGAACACACTGGGTGCATGTATGTACATGCCCAAAATAGGAGGAAAGAAAAGAGACTGTGGCATGGCCACCCCTCTGAGGGGTGATTTCTCACTTTCTTTCTCTTTGTCTTTCTCTCTCAGGCAAGTGTATGCATCCTATAGCAAAAACAAAAATCAAAAATGATTCAATTGAGCACACATCATAAGAAAGGTTCCCATAGAGGTCAGCAGATCAGAGCAATTACAAATTGCTATTAAAACAGAATCAAAAACTAGGAAGTGGGGGGTCAGCAGGTGGCATGGTGAATAAGGCACCAGACTCCCAAGTGACCAACTGGTTTGAGTCCTGGCACTGGTGGCTTGTTTTCTCCTTTTCTCTCTCTCTCTCCCCCCCTAAGGAGTGCATGTGCCCTACAGCAAATTTAAAAATAATAAATAAAATGAACAATTTCTTTAAAAAATTAGGAAGTAGATATTAATGGTTAATATTTAAAACAAAAACATGTCTCTTAAGCTCCAGACAATGCTTCATTGCTCTGGGATAGACAAACATTCAATTAAAACAATACAAATTATTATTCTACAGCTTTTGCAACTTAAAAAAGGAGATAAAATCAACATCAAATTCTTTATTTAAAATATATAATTCAGTGGCTTTTAGTACACTGACAAGTTTGTACAACCTTCACTATTATCTAATGCTAGGATATTTCCATTATTTCAAGAAGAAATCTGGTACCTGTGAGCAGTCACTCCTCATTCCTTTTTTCCCTACCCATCTGGAAACCACTTATTACTTTCTGTCTTAATGGACTGGCCTATTCTGGACATTTCCACAGATATGTAACGTTCTAGTTTTTAAAATTAGTCAGGCTAGTCAGGTGCATGTGCTTGCCAGACGGAGACAGAGAAAGAAGGAGAAGATGAGAAAGCACTTTTCTTGGGGTGTGGTCACACCACTAACCCTTCTCCTCCATTTCTCCTATTAGGATTTTAGGCATGCACGTACATACACCTGACATGTCTGTCAAACTGTCAGGTCTGGGATTTGAACTATGCAGTCAGTCACATGAGATCCAGCCACTTTAACCACTCTGCCACTGGTTGGTCCCTTAACATTCAACTGAATACCAATCTGATACATTTATAATCAAACATAAAAATTGTTCACACTTACGTCTTCGGATTTCAGCACCTCAGCCCTTTCCACATAGACCAGCTGGCAAACATCATCTTCTATGGAGTTGAACTGGCGGCCGTTGCATGCCATATAAAAACTATCTGCGTCAGCCTATACCAATGGGGAAAGAGAGAGAATTAAGACAGATATTCTGCTGGTTTTGCTTTATATATACGATGTATGGCTTTAATTATTTTCATCAGTTTTTTTTAAACTTATAACTTAGGAGAGAAAGCAACCACCAAAAGTAGTATCTCCTAAAGCAGGCAGTTAGGCTGACTGAACTCTGCAGGTCAGGATCTCATGCCTTTATGTTTCCTCAACTACATGGAAGTTTTTACTTGAACTGGCAGAAGGAACTGCACTGAGATAAACTGACAGCTAGCACACTTTTAATATTCAACCAGCAATGGTCAATATTCCCCTTGATAGCAGTTTTTTTCCCCTCTAGTCATCACTTTTATAGCAGATGAAAGTAAACAATTAATTTTACAGAGGTTGAAAGCAAAATCATAACTAATGACTGTTATAGAAGGACTCTTTTTAAAAACGCGTCAGGGCCCAGGTGTGGCTGTACAGGTGGTAAGGGCACTACTGCTCAATGCTGGCTCCACAGAGGCCCTGCATGAAAGGTGAAGGGCTGAAGGCAGCGTCATGTTGGAGCAGGACCCTGTCGGGATGCCTCTTGCTCATGAAATAAACAAACTTTTAAAAAGCAGCATTTACATTAGGGGGAGAAAAAAAAGGACCAGTGGAACCAGTATGGGATGAAAAGCCAACTCCTCTTCAGTAAGCCAAATAGGAATAATACATAATAGTTACAGATCTCATCATGAGGCTTTAAACAACCCAGTGTCCAGTACTAATAGTAAAACTCTTGGTCAAGGTCAAGAAGGGCAAGATGAATCAGCCTTTAAAATATTAACGGTCTCCTTTCCTTGCAATGGAAAAATAGATAAATTAAGGAGAAAAAGCCCATTAGTTAAAGCTGCAAACGCACATGTGTCTCTGTGAACAAACGTAGATCAAACCTTCTATAGTCTAAACTTAGTAGAAAGCAACAAAGAGATGATTCTAGTTCTCAAACTTAGCCAATTTTGTGAGGTAGTGGGAGGCCAAAGCTTGTCTAAAATTTTACTCCCACATGGGCATTAGTCCAAACAAGGAAGTTGTGTGCTTCGGCCCTATCAGCAGAAATGAGCAGTTTTGGGGAGGCGGGGGAGGGGGTTCTGTATAAGGAAGTGCGCTGCATTATCAATCTCTAGGAAGAGATTCAAGGCTGCACCAGGAAAAGAGTCTTGCCTGTCTACACTCAGAGTTCTGCGTCTCAGCCATCCTAAGTGCCTCGGCAGACTGAATTCCACTCCAATGATCTAACTCAATTGTGGATTCTTAGTTATTTATGCTTTCTTACTATGCACCAAGTGAGCTAAGTGGCTGATGAAGGATGATCAAGTCTGAATACAGTTTTATTTCTAAGGCTTTCCTTCAGGAACAATCTATAACAGTAAATTTTAACTTCAAAATGTTGAAAGCTAGTTATTGAGTAATAAATCTCTTTAATTCTTTTTTATTTATTTTAACTTGACCAGAGAGGGACAGAGTGAGAGAGAGAAAGAGAAGAAGGAAAAGTGAGAAAGCAAGCCACCAGGTTTGGGACTTGAACCATGTCCAGCCATGTGAGAATCCAGCACCCTTAACCACCATGCTACCTGTTGGCCAAAATCTCTTTAATTCTTGTTTTCTTTTTAAATAATTTTATTTAACTTTATTTTTTTATTTAATTTGACCAAGGAGGGACAGAGTGAGAAAGACAGGGAAAGTGAGAGAGCAAGCCTCCAGGTCCAGAACTCGAACTGTGGTAGGCCATGTGGGAGTCCAGTGCTCTTAACCACTACTCTACCTGTTGGCCCTGAATCTGTTTAATTTTAAGAAGTGACCTAAAATTACTTCCCTATTCGTCAGGATCAACAGTTTTTCTTGAAATGCAGGTAGCAGCACAACAGCACATGGATTCGTGCACTAAGGGATCAAACTGCCTGCCATCAGGGCCTCTACTCAGCTGCCGTGGCCTCAAGCACCACCAAGTACTGGTGGTGGCTACTGAAGTAATGCAGAGCTCTCGTCGAGCTCTGTAAACGCTGAGACAGGCCTCCTCAGGGGAGGGGACAGGGCGTGTGACCAAACACACTCAACACCAGACAAATAATTTCTTTCTGAGGGAGAGTTCTTGACCTAAACCAAAGAAAAACATGCTTTTTCTGAAATGAGAACGTCCATAAACAGTGGAGATTTCTTAATTTGAACACATTGATCTTTAAAATCTCAGAATTAAAAATATAGCCTCACGTTTGAATATTGACTGAGCCTCGAGTGTGTGTCAGACACTGTACTGTGCACTAGGAAAATAGTAGGGAGCAAAGTTCACACAGTTCATACTTCAACCCAGCATCCAAACACATTAAACAAAAGCCCAAAGCTAACTGCAAAGAGCATAGAAGAGACAACTGTTTTATTTTAAATGTTTTCATTGTATGGAGCCAAAATATTTAAAGAAACTTGGCTTTTTCCCCCCAAGTCCATTGGTTTGCTTATTTATTTTCTGTTTTAGGGCACGTGCACTCACTGGAAAGACAGAGAGACAGAAAGTGAGAAATCACCCCCCCACCCCCAGGGGGTGGGGTGGGGACAGCCTTGCCACAATCCCTTCTCCTCCATTCTCCTCTTGGGATTTTGGCCATGCACACACATGTGACCAGTGTTGAGTTTTAAGTCGCCGAATCCAGGACTCGAACCAGTCAACTACATGGGAGTCCAGCGATAACCATTATACCATCTGCTGGTCCCATCTAATCCTTTGTCCTTATTCTCTTTTGAGGATGAACTTAGAAAAAGACAAATCCATCAAGATCATGGTTCCTTTACTGTCATCATGATCACATACAATTACCTGTTGCTTAACAATGGGAATGTGTTCTGAGAAATGTGTTGTTAGGTGATTCTGCCATTGTGTGAGCATCACAGTGGGTACTACACAAACATACATGGTATAGCCTGCTGCACACCTAGGATGTCTTGTGTAGCATATTATAATCTTACGAGACCACTGTTGTATATGAAGTCCATCACTGGCCCCAATGCTGTAATGGGGTGCATAAGCATATAGTACTAAGAACATATTTTTAGTCATAAAAAGTAGGGTTGGCCCAGCTGTGGCAGAATAGGTGGTAGGGACCACTGTGCAATACTATAGCCATATGGGAAGGCCCAGGGTTTAGATCCTGGGTGGAACTGAACGTACCAGGCCTGCCCATGATCCTAGCTAGCTGGAAGGCTTAGGGATGGGGATCACAGCACAACAAAAAACCCTATTAGAAATCCTTTCCTTTTTCTTCATTTAAAAAATATTATTATTTAGTTACTTATCATTATTATTATTCTTTAATTTGCTACAGGGCACACATGCTCATCAGAGAGAGAAGTAAGAAAGCAACGGCCAGGTCCAGGGCTTGAATTTTCGTCAACCACGTGGGAGTCCGGCACCATAATGACCATGCCACCTACTGGCCCAAGGGGTCCTTTTCTTACTCTTCCTTTCCTTTCCTTCCTCTCTCACACACACACACAAAATAAATAAATTTTTTCAAATAGGTAGAGGTCTCCTTGGCTAAGCGAGGGTGTAAGTGAAAATGAGTCAACATATTCTATTAAGAGGTTATCTGTCTTTTTTTGTCTCCGAGAACTGCAAAATTAAACCCCACCTGCTTTCATGTAGTCTTGGTGAATTACAAATTCTTTACCAAAGACCAGGTTTCCTAAAGTCTATAAGCACATCTTCTCTTTATTTTTTTTAAGAATTAATTTATTCAACTTTATTTATTTATTTAAATTTGACCAGAGAGGGACAGAGTAAGGGGGTGGGGGATGAGGAAGCAAGCCGCTAGGTCCGGGACTCAAACTGTGGTCGGCCATGCAGGAGTCCAACGCCCCTGATCACCATGCCCTCTGCTGGCCCCAAAAAACACATCTTTTTATAAGACCTATGACATAAAGCTCAGGCCAACAAAACTTCAAGGTATTAAGAAAAATATAGAGAAAACTTACGAGGTTTGTTTTTAGAGCCAAGGTTTCACTATGTTGACCAGGCTGGCCCCAAACATTCAATCCTCCAGCCTCAGCCTAGCTGAAATTACAGGTGCATGGCACCAAGCCTGGCTGCTTATAAGTGGTTAATAAAATTTATATGGAGAGGGACCAGCAGTTGGCATAATGGGTACATCGCTAGACTCCCATGTAGTCGACCATGGTTCGAGTCCTGGTCCCGGTGGCTTAAACTCACGCCAGGTGTGTGTGTGTGCATGCCCAAGATCCTGAGAGGAGAATGGAGAAGGGATTGCAGCATTGCCTAACCCTCAAGGGGTTATTTCTTGCTTTCTGTCTCTCTGTCTGTCTCTGTCTTTCTGGCGAGCATATGCACCTTTATAGCAAAAACCTCTCAAAAAAAAATTTTTATCTGGAGAGAAAAAGGAAATAATAAGAATATAGTTTGCTGTTCAGGCTATGTAGTCAGGCTGTTTACTCTTGGGCAAGCACCTGTTTCTTTAACTATAAAATATGAAAGTAATACCAACTACACCTCATGGCATGGTTGAGAGGATTCAAGGAAATAATGCATGAAAACACTTAGCACAGGATCTGATATTCAGTAAGTGCTCAATGGTTTGCCTTTGAGGCAATTCTTTCACAAGAGCTTAATATTAACCAGCTTTAATTCTTTTACCAAGAGAGTGTTATTAGGTCTTAGAAAAATATTTGATAGGATGTGCTTTGATAGGATGACAGGAATCAGACTCTAAGGTTCAGGGTTAGCAATAAATAATACAATTCACAATACCAAGATGAAGGGCTCTATCCCTACGAGAAAGAACATGCAGCAGGCTGTTTCTCAGAGAACATTTGTCAACCTGAGCAACCTGTTCTTGGTCAAAAGACAGATTAGAAAGCATGAACAGGTAACAGAAAATACCCACTGTAACCTGCACATTATGAAGGTGAGCGCTTGAAACAGGGAAGTTTGTGGGCTTACTAAGCTTCAGACTGTTTCATCAACGCCTAACATGTTCCTGAACATTTTTCCCAACCTATTTTCATGACTTTTCCTTTGTGGTACTTGCTGATTGCCTTTAATTAAAAAAAAAAAAAAAATTGCCAGAGGGCATGTGTGCTCACCACAGAGACACGGGGAGGGAGGAGAGGAGAGGAACCCCCCACCAAAGGAAACAGTCACCCTGCATTCCCTTGTCCTTCATTTCTCCACTGTGTTGGGATTTGGACACACACACATATATGTCTGGTGTGTCTCTCAAGTGGCTGAGTATGGAGTGCAACCAGTGAGGTCGGGGGATCCAGCTGCCTTAACCCCAGGCCATGGAACTGTTAAGTAGAAACCATAACTAAATTATTGCTGTTATAGAATGTCATGCAAATGGTGATTGTCTCATTCCCCACTGGGACTATAAGAGGAGTGTGTCCTAGCAATTAAAAGTGATGGTTTGGGAGCAGCAATTAGCATAATGGCTATATTGCTGAAGTCCCATGTAGTCAACCGCAGTTCGAGTCCCGGACCTGGTGGCTTAAACTCACGCCGGGCGCATGTGCGTGCATGCCTGAGATTTCAGGGAGAATGGAGAAGGGATTGCAGCATGGCCATCCCCCCAGGGGGTAATTTCTCGTTTTCTGTCTCTCTTTGTCTCTCTGTCTCTCTCTGTCTATCTGGTGAGCACACGTGCCCTATAGCAAAAACCTCTCCAAAAAAAAGTGATGGTTCACAGTCAGCAGGTAGCGTGACTGTTGGGGCGCTAGACTCCCATGTAGTCAGTCACAGTCTGAGTCCTGGCCCTGCTGGCATGCTTTCTCACTTTCTCTGTCTGTCGCTCTGTGGTCAAATTGAAAAAATAATAATACTGATAAATAAAACTAAATACTTGTTTTTGTTTGTTTGTTTGTTTTAAAAAAAGAATTATTGGGACCAGCAGTTAGCGTAGTGGCTATGTCGCTGGACTCCCATGTAGTCGACCACGGTTCGCATCCCGGACCCGGTGGCTTAAAACTCATGTTGGGCGTATGTGCATGCATGCCCAAGATCCCAAGAGGAGAACAGAGGAGAAGGGATTGCAGCGTGGCCATCCCCCCTGGGGGGTGATTTCTCGCTTTCTGTCTCTCTGTCTCTCTCTGTCTATCCGGCGAGTGCATGAGCCCGATAGTAAAAACCTCTCTTAAAAAAAAAAAAAAAGAATTATTTATTTAATTTTTTTTTTTTTCTTCTTTTTCTTTAAAGTTTGACCAGATAGACAGAGAGAGAGAAAGAGAAAGTGATAAAGCAAGTTGCCAGGTCTGGGACTTGAATGGCGGTCGGCCATGTGGGAATCCAGCATGCCACCTGCCGGCCCCGAATAAAGTAATTCTTTAAAAAAAAAAGAGTGAAGGTTCAATTCCCAACCTAGTCATTTATTTTTAACCACGCAACCCTAGGGTAAATCACTATCCTCTCTCTGCAGTCAGTTTCCTCGTCTGTAAAACAAAGATAACAGAACCTGTCTATTTTAAAGAGTTACAGAGGTAATTAAATGAGATAATGTATGTTGAGCACTTAGCAGAATGAGGGGTACAGAGGGGTACAGAAGTCACCAAGAAAGGTTATATGTCAACATTATAAACCTCATTTTTATATGCTACCAGGTTTAAATGGTTTAGGGTACCACTTTACCACAGTTTGCAAAGTTCCTCAGTGATCTTGGGAGGCCTTTTGACAGTGAAAGGAATGAAATGCTTTTTTGTTCTTAATGGCAACTTCTGAAATCTAAATCTACTGGACAGTTTCAATGTCTCCCTCAGTAGTGGGGTATTCAGTAAAGGCTACAGATATTAACTGTGTACACAGAACTCCACACTAAGGGTTCACTCTCTCGAGCCTATGGGACAGGTACAAATATAATCCAACTCTCATTCTCTTAATTTCCACCATAGGGCCACTGATTGGCTGCCACTGCTGTCAACTCTGGATTTCTGTAACAAGGAAGGAGAAGACAGAAAGTAGGCCTTGTGTCATGGGCTCCCTTTTACCCACAAACCTTGGTGACCAGTGAGAGAGGCAATGGCAAATTATCCTACAGGCACAACCATTTCTTTGTCAAACAGCAAGTTGAAACTGTTTATCTGGGGCAAATTCAGGAAAGCTGTTTATCAAAGAGGGTAGTGAGAAGTTAGCTTTTGACAAAGCTGCATTTCAAACCTAACAAAATTCCAAAGGACACATTCAACAGGCTATTTTTAAAAAAAAAAAACTGAATGAAACCTTAGAGTAGTTCTTTAATAACCTGGATAATGACTAAAGCTTACCTATCTTTTATATTCATATAGAAATATGCATACCCATGAATATGCAAGACCAAGAGAATACCATCCTATTATTTTTATAACTGAGTTGAACAGTGATGCTTATATGTAAAATGGAATGGATGCCAAAACCTTGCTGTATCAAAAAATATGCTATAATGCACAAGCACATTTAAAAACCGAAAATATCACCCTTCTTTCAGTGTTTCTGTCTCTCTCTACAGCAGATTTTCAATCAGAAGGCAAAAGCATCTTATTTTATAATTTTTTTTTTGTTAGGTATTTTTGCCCCTAGGGTGCATGCACTCACTAGAGAGAGACAGAGAAATAGAAAGAAGGAAAGTGAAAATCACCCCCCAGGGGAGTGGCCATGCCATAAACCTTTATCTCCATTCTCCTCTCAGGCATGCACACATGCACCCAGCAAGATCTTTAAGTGGCTGGGACCGGAACTTGAACCACAGTCAGCCATGTGGGTGGACGTCCAGCACCACAGTCACCATGCCACCTGTTGGGCCCAAGCATCTTTAATACTTCAGAGAATATCAATAAAATCCCTTGTCACCAAAACTGGAAAAAACAATGTTTTTTACTTTCTAAAAATGTGCCAGAGAGTACCTTTTAAAAAGTGAATGAAAGGGAGCCAGCAGGGACCAGCAGATAGCGTAATGGTTACATCGCTGGACTCCCACATGACTGACTGCAGTTCCAAGTCCTGAACCCAGAGGCTTGAAACTCATCCCAGGCGTATATGCTCAAAATCCTGAGAGAATGAAGGAAAAGGGATTGTGGTATTGCCACACACACCCCGGGGGGGGAGGATTTCTCGCTTTCTGTCTCTCCATTTTTCTGTCTTTCCACTGAGTACATGCACGCTATAGCAAAAATCTCTCTTAAAGGGAAAAAAAAAAAAAGGAACGAGCAGATGGGCATGGTGGTTGAGGTGCTGAACTCCCATGTGGCTCACTGTGGTTCAAATCCCGGACCTGGAGGCTTGCTTTCCCACTTTCTCTCTCTCTCTCCGTCTCTGTTTCTTTCTGGTGAATACATGTGTCCTACAGCAAATGGAAAAATAATAACAATGTTAAGTAAAATTTAAAATAAATAAATAAATAAAAAGAAAGGGAGCCAGCAGATGGTGTCACAGTTACATTGCTGGATTCCCACATGGCTGACATTGGTTTGAGTCCTGGACCTGGTAGCTTGAAACTCACGCTGGGCACGTGTGTGTGTGTGTGTGTGTGTGTGTGTGTGTGTGCCCAAGATTCCAGCAGGAGATGGAGGAAGAGGGATTGTGGCATGGCCATCCCCTCTTGGAGGTGATTTCTCACTTTCCCTCTCACTGTCTCTGTCTGTCTTTCTCTCCAGCAAGTACACACCCCTAAGGCAAAAACATCTTTAAAAAAAGAAAGTGAACAAAAGAAACTGGGATAACAGAAAATAAATAAGATGGTATCATCATTGTTAAGTTTGGGAACTACTGCTTTATTGGAATAGTTACCACTGGATAAGAAAACAAACAAAACCCTAGATTTCATACCCAATTTGATCTATTAAAAAACCACAGTATGAATTACAATTGTACGACTACTAATGAGTTTAGAAAGACATCTAGAGCTACAATATAATACCCTGGAAGATATATAGAGAACCTTAAGTGCAAAACATAAATCATACAGAGGTAGTATCATTTAGTTTCAAAAACAGTTTCTGTGGCAAGAGATTTTATTATCTTAACTTTTACCTGTGCACTAAACTTTATCAGCACCATATACTGATTTGGAGTAGAGTCTCTGATGATTTTCATTTGTTCGATTACTTCATTAAATGGGGCGACAAACTTCATAAGGTCATGACTGGTCATTGTAGCAGGGACTGTGAGAATACACAGCATGGCACTGCGCCTTACATCTTCTTTTAAGGAGGTCATCTTACTAGTAAGACAATAATTAGACTGGCTTGAATAGGTGAGATATGGTTAGTTCAGACAACACTAATTAGACAACCTTTATGTCCAAGAAAATAGGAATAAAAAACTTGTAGTATTTCACAAATGAACTTAAACAGCTTGTTCTTTTACTTGAAAATATACCCTAGATGCAGAATTCTTTAGACATATCAGAAGTGGAGTTTCAGGGAACCTTAAGATGTTCTGCATTCCCCACCAGAACTTTTAAATCTGTAGTTAAAGGTTTGTTATAGTTATGAATCTGCATTACGGAAATTCACAGTTTGTGTTGTATTCTCATTTGGTCTTTTTTTTTTTTTTTTTTTTGCTATAGGGTGCGTGTGCTTGCCAGAGAGAGACAGAGAGGGAAAGTGAGAAATCACCCCCAGGAGGAATGGCCACACTGCAATCCCTTCTCTTCCAGTCTCCCCTTGGGATTTTGGACTTGCACACACATGTACCCCACATGATTTTCAATTGATAGGCCTGGGACTCAAACTGCAAAAGTGGCCATGTGGGATCTAGTACCTTAACCTCTGCACCACCTGCTGGCCCCTCTCATTTGTTTAATAATAATCTGTCATTGGGTAACTTGAAAGCACAATTACATATATGGACTTTCTTCAAGGGTTTACAAGAAAAATTAATTCTAAATTCAATAATTTTAATTCATGAGGACATGACATGCAGGAAGTGTTACTGGGTTGAAATAGCTGGGACAGAGAAAGGAAGTTCTCCTACGATGCATTTTGCTTTTGACATGCTGCAAACTCACTGGACAGTTGTTATCCAAAATGGCTACCTGAGTAGTCACTGTATTCCCTGTAGGAACCTGGCAAACAAGTTACGACAAGGACAACCTTTAAGACATCAGCTACCAATTATCCAAGGAGCTAATAGCCCAGCCTGTATATTATCTAGCTGAGTAATTCCTTTCTTTGGGCCTCTAGCAAGAATTTTTTTGGACCATCAAAACGGGTAAAAAAAAAAAAATGGTGATCAGATTGTAATCTGTTTATTGATCTCTTGGCAGCTTCTTCAGCAAAGACTTGGTAGGAGGATAATGTAAATCACTTTTTCTTTTTCATTCGTTCTTTCTTTCTTTCTTTCTTTTTTTTTTAAAGGTTTTGGCCATAGGACACACGCATTTAGAGGAGAGAGAGAAAGTGAGAAACCATTACCCATGGGGTACAGCCACGCCACAATTCCTTCTCCTCCATTCTCCTCTTGGGATTTTGGGCATGCGTGCACACGTACCCAGTGTAATTTTCAAGCTGTAGGGTCCAGCACTCAGACTATGATCACCCATGTGGGATTCCAGAGCTTTAACCACTGTCACCTGCTGGCCCTGATAATTTTCTTTTTTTATTGTCTGTCACTTCAATTCCCTCATCCCCTTACATGCCTACCTGTTTAAGGGAATATTCTTCCAAGGTATTTCTTAAGTGTACCTATACTTTTCTAAGGAATAACTCTGACCCCCAAGCCACAAGATTAACCAAATGTAAAACATCTAAAAAGTCTCTGACACACAATCCATAAATGTGCTATCTTTTTTGAAGCTTAAAATATTCACTTCCTTTCAAGGTAAGATAATTTTCTCTAATCAAAGGGAAAAAAAATAGATTAACACAAAAGGGAAAAGGTTTTCTTACTTTGTCTTATATAGATGCATAATACCGTGAACTATTTCAACTGATGGATTTCCACTGAAGAATGAAATCTGGTCTGGAAGCTGTTTGGATGGAGAATCAGGAGCAGTGTTTGGACGTTCTTTACTTTGATCTCTACTTCTCTGTGCGGTGGGGGATGCTTCTGACGACTTCCTTTCTTCCACTGTAGTTTTTATCTTGTCTTCTGCAAAACAAAAATTAGCAGATTATAAACGGATAGGAAATATGCTGGAGGATTCTAACTAGATTAAAATTTCAAGTCAGAAGAATAAACTTGGACAGAGAAATTGTAGTGTACTGTTATTTAAGATTATTTAATTTTATTTATTATTATTTTAATTTGACCAGAGAGACAGAGTGAGACAGAAAGTGAGAAAGCAAGCCAAGACTTGAACCGTTGTCAGCCATGTGGGAGTCCAGCGCCTTAACCACCATGCCACCTGCTGATCCTGTAATGTACTATTTTAAGAACTACTGGGTCATCGGAAAAGTCATGACATGTTTTTCTATGCAAAAATGTGTCATGATTTTTTCCAACGACCCAATACATCAATACAGTCATGGAACAATCAAGTTTGGAAGGCATCTCAACTGTACAGTTTTCTTTGTTCCAGAAAAATCTTATTAACTTCCTCTGAGACTCAAGGATAATGCTTAACCCAAAAATACCTTCATACAATCAGGTATGTTCTCTCACATGCTCCTAAGTGGGATAAACACTTGGGGCTATTAAGTTTGAAAACCAAACCTACCAGTTCTGACCATTCCATGTACTAGAGATACAATATTTATATCCATTTTCCTGGCTGGAATGAGCTGGCAGGACAGGGGACGGCACAATATGCTTATCTGATACACTCATAATCTGTCACTGAGATAGGTGGCAAGAAGCTCTCTCCAACCAAAATAAAGTTGTTAACCCAGCTTCTTGAGATTGGTTAGTAGAAATATTTGGAAATGCTGAAATGTGGCTTAATCGCCTTATGTAAAGCACAAGGGCAGTGAAGCATGAAAGTATGCTAGAGGTCAAAATCACAGGCTCATCCAACAACGTGTATAAAACAAGCAACCAGGGACTCACATTACAAAAGAGAGTCCAATGGGACCAGCAGTTAGCATAATGGCTATGTCACCGGACCCCCACATAGTCGACTGCGGTTTGAGTCCCGGATCTGGTGGCTTAAACTCACGCCGGGCGCGTGTGCATGCGTGCCCAAGATCCCGAGAGGAGAATGGAGGAGAAGGGATTGCGGCATGGCCATCCTCCCTGTGGGGTGATTTCTATAGCAGAAAACAAAACAAAACAAAACAAAAAAAGAGAGTCCAAAGTTTTAGAAAATATACCTGGGTTGGACTTCATGGTCTCAATGATCATATCTGTCATTTCTCGACGGCCAAGATGCTGATGGATGATTGCTGCTTTCTCCCCTGGTGACTTCCCTTCTAAACAGGCTACAGCTGAAGCTAGTGTCTTCTTTTTGATCTCCTCATCAGACATTTCCCCAGCTGAAGAATATATGAATAATTAATAGCTGATAATAAAACAAGCACCTCTTTATTCTCAACATGCCCACTGATTGGTTCCCATTTTTTTCTTCTGTGGCTCTCCCCCAAGATAAGAGCCTTCGCAGTATCCATCGCACTCACCTCTGGGTCTCCTGCAGGAACCAGCAAATAGTCAACAGCCAGCCAGTATAATAAACTCAGAAGTGAAGGGTTGTTTTAATGAAATCATGTACTTTAAAGCAAAATCAGTAAGAGAGTCTTGGAGAAGGTTCAAGAGTGAAAGTGACAGCCCAGACAAACTAACATCTTAGTAATGTCTAGGGGCAATCTTTTTTTTTTTTTCTTTTCCCAATTTTTTTTGTTATAAGGTACATGCGCTCGTTAAAGAAAGAGAAAGAGGGAAAGTGAGAAATCATCTCCTAGGAGAGATGGCTATGCTTCAATCCCTACTCCTCCATTCTCTGCTCAGGACTTTAGGGAACACATGAACACATGCCTGGCATGTGTTTCAAGCTACCAGGTCCAACGGTCAAATCAAACTGTCAGCTATGTAGGAGCCAGCACCTTAACCACTATGCTACCTGCTGGCCCTAGGGGTAGTCTTAAGTTTCTTAAGAATTCTGAGTTAGGGGCAAGCAGGTGGCATGGTGGTTAAGGGTGCTGAACTTCCATACAGCTGACTACAGTTTGAGTCCTGGACCTGGGGGCTTTCTTTCTCTCTCTCTCTCTCTCTCTCTCTCTCTCTCTCTCTGTCCCTCTTTAGTCAAAATAAAGTTAAATAAAATAATTAAGGGAAAAAAAGAATGCTGGGTTATCCTCACCCCGTATACCCTGAGTAAAGCCATGAAAATCTGTGATTATTGTCTTTTTAAAAAGAATTATTTATTTAATTTCATTTGTTATTATTATTTTTTTTAATTTGACCAGACAGAGAGAGAAAACGAAAGCGAGAAAGAAGGCCGCCAGGTCCAAGACTCGAACCGTGGTTGACCATGTGGGAATCCACCGTCCTTAATCATCATACAACCTGCTGGTCCTGGTATTATTGTCTTAAGTGAAAAAAAGTACACAAAAAAGGAAAAATTTGGGGAGTTGATTTAAATATCTCTAATACAAACTCTGTCAAGGCAAAGGTCATGCCTATTTTGTTCACTACTGTATTCCCAGCACTTATATCACAGTGTCTAGCACACAGTGGAAGTTCTCTAAATATCTGATAAATAAGTAAATAAATGATTCCATGACCGAGTGGCTAATGTGAATTTAGTTAACTTTCAGAACCCAGGGGTCACTTTTAGGCTTTGAAAGGTGTTCAAAACCCATGAAATCATATTCAAACTTTAATTTTCAGCTTCAAAATTCATGAACTCAGGACCAGCAAATGGCATAATGGTTTCATTGCTGGACTCCCACATAGTTGACCACAGTTCAAGTCCTGGACCCAGCGGCTTAAAACTCATACCAGGTGCGTGTGTGTGCATGCCCAAAATCTCCAGAGGAGAATAGAGGAGAAGGGACTGCGGAGAAGGGACTGCGGTGTGGCCATGCACCTTGAGGGTGATTTCTTGCTGTCTCTCCGTCTCTCCAGCAAGCATATGCACCCTATAGCAAAAATGTCTGTTATAAAAAAAAAAAAAAAAATCATTGTGCTCAGGGAAATTTCCAATAACAAGACTCTCACCTTCCCAGCACCCAATTCAAACCAAAGAATTCCTCTTATAGTTGTTTTCTAAACTGTTTTTCCTTCCTTCACTGCACTTAGCATAGCTAGAATTCTAAATTTACTCTGTATTTATTTGATTCATCTCTCTCACACAAATTGCTAGCACTATGAAGTGTCACATTGTACTGAGTTAGACGGATTTTCAGCTGCCATTAAAACAGAGACTATGTTGGACTCCTACATGGTTAACCGCAGTTTGAGTCCCAGACCTGGTGGTCTCAAAATCACATCCGGCCCGTATGCCTAAAGTCTCAGGAGTAAAATGGAGAAGAGACTGCGGCATGGCCATCCTCCCTGTGGGGTGATTTCTCACTTTACCAGCTCATCGTCTCTGTCTCTGTCTCTCTCCTTCTCATGAGCTCAAGGATCTAAGGAAAAAAGAAAAAAAAAAACTCGAAAACCAAAAACGAAAAACACACAGAGACTGATTCTGTGCAAAGTGAAAGCTCCCATAGAGTGCATGGCACTTAACAAATATTTCTTGAATGAATGTTATTAGATAATTATTTGAGGACCAAGGAAGAGTCATGCTGCATTCCCCATGATGGAGGTGTGGTAAAGAGTTCCGACTCTTCAGATCCAGTTTCCTGAGTTAGAATCTCAATTTCATCACTTACTTGGGCAAAGATATTTAATCGCTGGGCTGTTTCCCAATTTGTAAAAAGCGCACGCCACCCATTTAAGTGACAGAGTTGCTGCAAAGATGATTAAAGAAGATAATGCACGCAGGGGTGTAATGCAGTGCTGGGGTGTAGGGAGTATTTAAATTTTAGTTATTTTTGGTTCGGGGCCCCTAAGTGGTATCTTCCAAAGAGGCACAATCTCATTAAACCAGGGACCGTCAGCGCAGCCTAGAGGAAGGCAAGTGAGACGAACACACTTCGACTCCCACGCCGGGCGGACACAGAGACGCCAGGTACAAAGAGAACGCCCGTGGGGAGGTACTCGGAAGGAGGGTCAGGGAAAGCCTTCCCACAGATGACATCTGGGAGACCTCTTGAGGATGGGTGGAGAGGGACCGCAGCCACCTCTCGGCGTCTTTCTGGGACAAAAGCCCTCACCGCAGCCGGTCCCCGGGCCTATACTATGGGAGGACAAGACCCCCCCACCCCAGGCCCACTCGCGGCTACAGGGAAGGCGGCGAGGCCCCGGGACTCACCCGCGGCGCTGCAGCCG
>NW_006159701.1:8007303-8013694 GCF_000334495.1 Tupaia belangeri chinensis | reverse complement strand
CGCCGCCGCCTCAGCAGCAGCAGCTCCTCGCGCAGCCCTCAGAGCCACAACAACCTCCACTTCCGCCTCCCGGCCGCCGTCGCTGACCCGCGGGGTCACGCATGCGCACGCGAGCGCGCTGGCCGATTGGGCGGGGTGGCACGAAGGAGAGCCTGCGCGCTTCCGGGTAGGAGCTTGGAGAGGTCGGAGGCGAAGGACGTCGCTGGGGTTGCAGGCGCTGGGCCCTCCGTGAGGCTGAGCGGTGGGTTTGCGCCCAGGCCCGAGTTACCTTCTGCCTGTCCGAGGTCCCTCATCCTTACCCGCCTCGACCGGCCGTGCGGGCTTCCAGCCTCCGCTGGGTTTCGGAGTTGTCCGAGAACCTGCACTGGCAGACAGCCTTTTGCTCTTGTCTGACCCCTCTCTCTAACCCGAGGTGGAGTTGCTTTTGTATCCGCCCAGCTTTACAGATAGTTACCATGAGGCCCAGAGAGGTGAAGTTGCTTTTCTGGGGCTCGATTCCGGGATTTTTGATTCCGTTTAAGGTCAAGGCGATAGGCTGCTGAAGAGCACGGTGTTGGCGATAGGTCAGGGTCCTGCTCCCCACCCCATCACTTCACAACTGTTTACGAGAACATAGGCATTGTTGGGGTCCTCGAGATACATCGGTGAATAAGATACACTCCTTGCCCGTTCGGAGTGGACTTTCATCACCTGTTGTGTAACCTTGAGCTAGTCATTGCATCAAGTTGGGAAAACATCTTCTTACGGTTGTGAGGATGAAATGATGGCTGCAAAAGACTTCATTAGCATTCTTTCCAGTATGTAAAACTGCTTTTACATGTAGATAATGACAGCCACAATTAAAACATACATGTCGATGCTATTCTAGGTATATGCTATAGTGATATATAAGATGTGTCACAGTACATCGTGGACATGTGTAGGTACAGGAATATACATTTATCGCATGATCTCATGATAAATGCCTATATTATAGCTTGTAAACTGTACCCAGTTAATTATGTTTCAGCATATACTGTTCATATCAGTTTTATTCAACCTTTGCATCTTTGACATTTTGGGTCATGATCAGTCTTTGGGGTGCATGTGTGTGTCCAGTTCATTGTACAATGTTTAGAAACATTCTTGTCCTGACCCACTAGACAACAGTAGCACCTCTGATTGGTGGCTACTAAAAATGTCTCCAGACATTTCAAAATGTCCCTGTGGAGTCAAAATCAACCCCAACCCCTGTTGCGAATCACTCTTTTATGTGAAAGTGCGTACACCGTGAAACCACAGTATATGTCTGTAACATGAGACTTCATGTGAACTTTTCATAGCATATTACAGTAATAGATAACATCCAGTGGTGTGCCAGTTACTAACTTGAGTGCTTTGAATACTTTATCTCATGCGCTGTAACAACTTTATGAGACAGGTACTATAATTGTCCCTGTAACTTGTTTAAGATCTCACACTTGGTAAATGGTAAAACTAGAATTCGAACCCAGGCAATCTGGTTTCAGAGCCAACACCCCTAATCTCATTATTAAGCTATCTCCTTAATGTATGACCACACACAACTATGTGAACATACTTATGAAAGCATAACTTAGATATTAAATCTGTATCACTATGTTAATCACAGTATTCTAAGCGGCAGTGAGAAGACACTTTTTTTTTTTTTTTAGAGGTTTTTGCCTTAGGGCATGTGCACTCTGAGGAGGGTTTGTGGGGAGGCATAGAGCGGGAAAGAGCAACTACCCCCTGGCGGTGATGGAACTTCCCCCTGGCGGTGATGGCCACTACAATCCCTTCTCCATTCTCTTCTTGGGATTTTAGGCATGCACACACATGCACCTGGCATAAGTTTGAAGCCACAGATCGAGGACTCGAACTGTGGTTGGCCATGTGTGAACCCAGCAATATAACCATTATGTCATCTGCTGGTCCTCTGGCAAATACTCTTTACAGTACAGAAGCAAGATGCCAGTTCCAGAAAATAATTGTTAGCCCTGTATGGGCAAGCTGGGCATGTTAAAGCTCTTTGTGGTTACCAAGCACTAAGTCTGTCTCTAGCTTTACTTTTTCTGATTCATCTGTGTATGCATCCTTCCCTTTTTTAAAAAAAAGTTTTTCCTGTAGGATGTGTACCTTCACCAGAGAGAGACAGAGAGAAAGAGTGAAAGAAAGTGAGAAATCATCCCCCACCCCCACTGGGAGGATGGCCACAACAGTCACTCCTCATCCAGTCTCCTTTTGGGATTTGGGGCATGCATGAACAAACACCTGCCATGATTTGCAAACCGTCAGGTCATGTACTTGAACCGTGCAGTTGGCCATGTGGGATCCAGAGCCTTAACCTCCACGCCAACTGCTGGCCCCAATCTATGCATCCTTCCAGCTCCTACTGAATACCTGCTATGTATCTAGAACCTGTAGTAGGCCCCAGGAGATGGATGTATACAAAGATGAATATGATAGTCCTTGTTGGAAGGTACTTACAAGTCTAGGGGTGGATAGATGTGAAAGCAGTTTCACGGTACTGTTGCTCCAACAGGAGTTTTGAAAAAAAGAAGGAACCACAGTTTGCCTGGAAAGAAAAAAAAGCTTCCTTTGGAGGAGATAAAGCTGAGGCTGTGATATAAAAATGAATGGAAATTCACCAGGCAGATAAAGTCAGGAAAGGTGTTTCAGTCAATGAGCACAGCAGGCACACCGAGGCCTGGAGGTATGAGCGAGTACAGCACTTTTCTCCCTCTCTGAAGAACTTTGGAAGCAGCTAGAACAATCCTCTCCAGTTGAAAGAATAAGCAAGCTACTGTGGGAACATTGCCCATGCATCCATTAGGGGGAATATGTGAAGGACAGCATCCATGATAAGGATTAAAGTTGGCCCTTCAGGCCCCAAAGACACTTTCATCTCTGCCCCCACACAAAATATATTGACACTTTTACAAGCCTGTAAATAAATTTCTCTTTCTATCATAAACTTTGTTCTTGGCATAGGAATGTAAGTAAAAGTGGAAATGCCAATCAACCCTTTGATTATTTTTTTAACTGCCAGAGGGCATGTGCACTCACTTGAGAGAGAGATGGAGAGGGAGATAAGGAAAGCACCCCCACTAGCCCCCCACTATGGAGTATAGTAAAACTGTAGTCCCTTTTCCATTTTTTGATGCTGTTGGGATTTGGAGCATGCGAGCACACATGCCTAGCACGTCTTTCAAATCTCTGGAACCAGGATTTGAAATACATAGTTGGCCATGTGGGATCTAGCTCCCTAAATTACTGGGCTAGGGGCCAGTCCTCAATTGCAATTTTTTTTTAGAATTACTTTATTTAACTTTATTTATTTTTAAATAATTATTTAACTTTACTTATTTATTTATTTTAATTTGACCAGAAAGGGACAGAGTGAGAGAAAAAGAGAGCAAGAAAGCAAGTTGTCAGGTCCGGGACTCAAACTGTGGTCAACCATGTGGGAATCCCGCACCCTTAACTATCACACCATCTGGGGGCCCTCAACTGTGAAATTTTGAATTTTAAAATGTGTTCCCCCCCCAAAAAAAAGTGCACCAGTAATCCAGTGCACCATGCTGAGGCCACATGAGAAGGTCCCATGTTTACTTCCTGAGGTCTCCCTGCACATGTCAGCTGTGTGCACACCTGTGCCCATGATCCTGGCTGACTGAGGCTGGGGTAGATCACAGCGCGAATACCCTGTTGGGCAGGCCTTTGTCTGTCTCATTCTCAGGAGAAATAAATAAGTAAATTTATAAAAATGGATTCTTAAAAGTCAGCAAATTTCCAACTACATGAGAAACATATAGTTTTCAATATTTACTGCTTAAGATTCCCTTCTTTAGATGTTTATGTCATTTTTTGGGGTTGGTTGGATGGTTGGTTGGTTGTTAGACAGGGTCTCACTAATAAGCTGTTCTCCTGGCCCTCCTGACTAGCTAAGACTAGGCATGTGCCACTGCCCAGCTCTTTCAGGTAGGATCTCACTATGGTGCCCATGTGCCATGAATTTGCAACCCTCCTGCCTCAGCCTCCTGAGTGCCTGAGAACACAGGTACTGCCCTACACCCAGCTTTTAGGGTGGGCTGGGAATCGAACCCTGGCCTCCCATGTGGCTGCAGTCAGTAGAGCAGCACATCCACCGCTGGGCAAGATGCTTATCTAGTTTTTTGAGTTTCTATGACATCACTGAAATGACTCCCAAAAGCTTGTAGGCTATCTTCCTAACTTGTTTTGCTCTTGTCTATGTTTTAGTAAAAAGCTTTTTAACTATAGAAATCACTTTTAAAAAAGAAAGATTTTCATGAGGAAATAGAATTTTCTTCTATTATTTTAAAAAAATAATTATTTAATTTTATTTATTATTATTATTTCATTGGACCAGAGAAAGCAAGAGCAAGACAGAAAGCAAGAAAGCAAGCCACCAGGTCTAGGACTCAAACTGCAGTCAGCCATGTACGAGTCCAGTGCCTTAACCACCACACCATCTCCCAGCCCCTGAATTCTTTTTTTTTTTAAATTATTTAATTTTATAATGTATTATTATTATTTTCAGGTTAGTTATAGGGCACATGTACTCACCAAGGAGACAGAGAGAGAGAGGGAGAGTGAGAACAAACTGCAGGTCCAGGACTCGAACTGCGGTTGGCTATGTGGGAATCCAACGCCTTACATTATGCCACCTGCTAGCCCCACCTCAATTCTCTTCTTTTATAAAAAAGTTTATTTTGTTTTATTGAAGAAGAGAACAATGAGAGTCACAGGTGTCCTCAGTGGGGTCTACATGCTGTGATCTGCTGCAAGCCTCAGTCAACCTGGATCATGCATGGCACATGCATGCTTACCCAACACATACAGGGAGACCTCTGGACACAAACCCAGGACCTTCCCATTGGGTTGAGCAACACAGCATTGCATTACCATTGCAGCACCATTGGTGGATTTCAGCTTACATAAAAGTTGAAAGAAAGTAAATGATCTCTTGGGAACCAGCAGTTAGCGTAATGGCTATGTCGCTGGACTCCCACATAGTCGACCGTGGTTTGTGTCCCGGACCCTGTGGCTTAAAACTCACGCCGGGCACTTGTGCGTGCGTGCCCAAGATCCCGAGAGGAGAATGGAGGAGAAGGGACTGCGGCGTGACCATCCCCCCTGGGGGGTGATTTCTTGCTTAAACAATTAAATGGGGGGGGAGGATATGATCAGATTTGCTATTGCGCAAGACTGCATGGGGAGAAGAGTGAAGAAAGAATTGGAGAAAGGTTTGAGCAGAGACTGGGGGACTAGTTGGGACTGGGTAAGATTATGGCAGTGAGATTGGAGAGCAGGAGATGGTGGTTTTCAGGAAGAGGAATTGACAACCCCGAGAAATAAGCTGAGGTGGCTCTAGGCCAAGATTGCGGGGAGTTGGGGCTGAATCCCAGCTTCGCAACTTGGGCAGCTGAGTGGCTGATGGAGGCCTTTCCTGAGTTGTTGGAGAGTGGGGGACACTGAGGCCAGTTGAGGAAGTGGTTTGACATGTTCATTGGCAATCAGCTGGGGCTGGCCCACAGCCCAAGCTCCAGGATGGAAGTCTGGATTGGAGGCGAGCTGTGCCCTCTGCATTCTCCCCACACAGCCGTGGCCTCAACATGTACATTGGGAAGCTTTTCCAGTCCTCTCCTCTCCCGTGGAGTGCGGCCTTGAAACACATCTGGGGCAGGCACCAGGGAACCCATCGATGGACGCATTCTGGAGGCAGCAGCACCTACAGAGCGGTGATTTTCGACATGGGCGGAGTTCTCATTCCTTCTCCAGGGAGCGTGGCTGCAGGTGAGCGCTACATTCTCTTCCACTTTGGGGAAGAGTGGGAGAAGAGCCAGAGAAGGTTTAAGCAGGTTTAAGAAGGTTTAAGCAGCAGTTATTCCCTGCACGATATATAATACGCTGGCTCTTGAATCAAATTCCAATTACCCCTTAGTGGCTGAATGCCTTAGGGCAAATTAGTCATTTTCTTGAGTTGTAGGTTCCTGACCATTAAATTTAGGCTAATAATCACACCTCTATCCATGGATCTGGGGGAAGGTTAAATGAAATAGTCCATGGAAAGCACTGGCTTAGCACAGTGAATGCTCAACTCATTCTAAGTCATCAGTAAGTGGTGAGCTGTCAAGGCTATTATGATTAGAATTTACCCACCTTTCTCTGGAAACTGCGCTGCTTATGAAATTATATATATATGTGTGTGTGTGTGTGTGTGTGTGTGTGTGTGTATATATATATATAAAGAAATAGTTAAAGAATTAGTTTATTTAGTGGGCCAGCAGGTGGTGTGGTGGTTAAAGGCCCTGGACTCCCACACCACCAACTGTGGTTCGAGTCCCGGACCTGGGAGCTTGCTTTCTCC
>NW_006159701.1:8000143-8003266 GCF_000334495.1 Tupaia belangeri chinensis | reverse complement strand
TCTCTCTCCCTCCGCCTGGTCAAATTGAAATAAGTAAATAAATAAATAAAGTTAAATAATTTTAAAAATTATTTTATTTAATTTTATTTATAATTATTTTAATTTGACCAGAGAGAGACAGAGAGAGAGAGAAAAAGCAAGCCACCAGGTCTGGGACTTGAACCTTAGTTGGCCATGTGGGAGTCCAGCACCTTAACCACCATGCCACCCACTGGCCACCACTGCTTTTGAAATCTTAAATGTGGATATTCCCTTTTGATAGCAACGTCATCCTCTTCTACCTTCTCCTCTCTAAACTTGCTTCTGGACCTATAAGGTCAAACCTCAGCCTCTTTGATCCTCTTTGTGTCAGCCTCTCCCTGTTTTTTACTTCTTTCCCTTCTGTTTTTGAAAATATTTGTTGTCCATTCAGTTTTCTTTTTTTTGGAGCTGCTCATTTTTCTTGTTGATTGGCAGTAATAACATTTCTCTATTATATTGCTTGCACATATTTTCTTTCTTTAACTTTTTGAGTCTTGATGAAGAAACTCTTTAAAGTTCATGAAAATGTTCTGGTTTAGTTTTTCCAATTTGAGTATTTATTTAATTATTATTATTATTATTTTGGAGACTTTTTTGCTATAGGGCGCATGCACTCACCAGAAAGACAGAGAAAGAGAGACAGAAAGTGAGACATCACCCCCCAGGGGTGATGGCCACACTGCAATCCCTTCTCCTCCATTCTCCTCTCAGGATCTTGGGCACACATGCACACATGCCTGGTGTGAATTTAAGCCACGGGGTCTGGGACTTGAACCATGGTCGACTACATGGGAGTCCAGCAACATAGCCGTTACGCCAACTACTGGTCCCCAGGAACTCTTATCAGAAAAAAAAAGAATTTTCATTTCAAAACAAAAAGTATGTATAAAGTATATCATGCCTTAGATGTGTAATTATTGATATGTGTGTATTTGCCCCTAGCAGCTATATTATAGAAAGAAAAAACAACTTTGTACAAATCCCTTGTCCAAATGTTCCTAGCATTACACAAATTATTCCATTTATATGATCCATCCATTGTCTTAGCTCTTTGTGGGTAGAAATGTTCTTTATTCCACAAGACAGCATCCTCCATGTCATTGTCACACAAGTTATACTTCCATAAAGACTACTATAAGGGCCAGCCAGTGGCATGGTGATTAAGATGGATCCCACAGTAGTTCAAGTCCCAGGCCCAGTGGCTTAGAAAACATGCTGGGCGTGTGTGCATGCGTGCCTAAGATCCCAGATGGATAACAGAGGAGAAGAGATTGTGGCATGATCACCCCCCTACCCCAGAGGGGGGCTTTCTCTCTTTCTCTCTCTCTAGTTCTCTCTGGAGAGCTTACGCACCTTATAACAATTTTTTTTAATTGCTATAGCTTATGAAGCGCTTGTTTGGGGATCCTGTCAGGATCTGGATTATTCCTTCGTACATTTCCTCAGTGTGTGGCAGGAACATGGAAATGACCTAAAGAATATAATCCAGCTAATGAGAGACCAAGAAAGAGCACTCGTCTTGCAGTGTCCAGTTTTCTCAAGCAAGTGGAAAGGCCCTGATGCCTGACAGCATTGTGCTTTCTATCCCAACATTGGTTTCACGCTTCCTTAGGAGCTCTGAGCTTGAGATCTTGTGGCTCCTGAATTTCTCCAGATTCTCAGTAGTGGCCACCCTTGCACCATGGTGCTGCCATAGGACTGGTCTGGTGATTCCCCTGAGCTCCACGAAGCCCAGCAAGCTGACAAAGTATTTCACTTTTGCTTGTTTTACTTCTTGTAGAATGGGAGGTACAGAATCACATTCCTTCTGGAACTATTTTGAAAGCCTTGATCACAGGTGGTGAAAGTGGGCCCTGGATGAGATTTATGAGAGGAGAGATGAAAACAGAGGAGTTCTTACAAGAATTTGGGAAGCTTTGCTCTGAAATGGTAAGTGATAAAAAAAATAACCTTGGGTGCCAAGCCCATTGAGGGGTGGTTAAGGTGGTTAGCTCCCACATGGCTGGCTGTACAGTCCTGGCAGATTGAAAAACACAAGGGGCACATGTGTGTGCATGCCCAGAATCCTGAGAGAAGAGTAGAAGAGGAGGGATCGTGGCATAGCCATCCCCCGTGGGAGGTGCTTTTGCTTTTTCACTTTTCCTCTCTTTATTTGTCTCTCTGGTGACTGCATGCACCTTATAGCAAATTAGGGGGAAAAAAAGTAATAACCACCTACATTTCCATATTAATTTATTGGCCTTGAGTAGTTGTTGCAACAGTCATCTATAAGCTGGTTAAACTGAAAATAAAGTGAAAACCTAATAACCTACTATACATGTATATGTACGTGTATATATATATAAGTATATGCTTATATATATATATAAGCATATACTTATATATATATGTGTGTATGTGTGTGTATATATATATATAAAAGCATATATATGTATATGTTCATTTAGTTTTATTGCCAGAGCGCACATGCACTCGCTAGACAGAGGGAGGGGAAGAAAGCATCCCCTATGGGATGTGCGCCACAATCCCTTGTGCTTTATTTCTCCATCCTGTCAGGATCTGGGGCAGGCATGCACATATGCCTGGTGTGTGTGTGTCTGTGTGTGTTTAAACTATGGTCGCTGACTGTTTTTTTAAATTATTTTATTCAATTTCATTTATTCATGCATTCATTTATTTTAATTTTGACCAGAGAGACACACACACAGAGAGAGAGAGAGAGAGAGAGAGAGAGAGGAAAGTGAGAAAGCAAGCCACCAGGTCCGGGACTCGAACCATGGTCGGCCATGTGGGAGTGTCCAGTGCCACTTGCCGGTCCCCTCTGGTGTGTATTTTTTTTTTTTTTGGAGAGGTTTTTGCTATAGGGCGCGTGCGCTCGCCAGACAGACAGAGAGAGACATAGAGACAGAAAGTTACAAACAGTGAGAAACCCCCCCCCCCCCAGGGGGGATGGTCACGCCGCAATCCCTTCTCCTCCATTCTCCTCTCGGGATCTTGGGCACGCACGTACACGTGCCCGGCGTGAGTTTTAAGCCACCGGGTCCGGGACGCGAACTGCAGTCGACTATGTGGGAGTCCAGTGACATAGCCATTATGCTAACT
>NW_006159701.1:7952556-7996182 GCF_000334495.1 Tupaia belangeri chinensis | reverse complement strand
GACTACATGGGAGTCCAGCAACATAGCCGTTACGCCAACTACTGGTCCCCAGGAACTCTTATCAGAAAAAAAAAGAATTTTCATTTCAAAACAAAAAGTATGTATAAAGTATATCATGCCTTAGATGTGTAATTATTGATATGTGTGTATTTGCCCCTAGCAGCTATATTATAGAAAGAAAAAACAACTTTGTACAAATCCCTTGTCCAAATGTTCCTAGCATTACACAAATTATTCCATTTATATGATCCATCCATTGTCTTAGCTCTTTGTGGGTAGAAATGTTCTTTATTCCACAAGACAGCATCCTCCATGTCATTGTCACACAAGTTATACTTCCATAAAGACTACTATAAGGGCCAGCCAGTGGCATGGTGATTAAGATGGATCCCACAGTAGTTCAAGTCCCAGGCCCAGTGGCTTAGAAAACATGCTGGGCGTGTGTGCATGCGTGCCTAAGATCCCAGATGGATAACAGAGGAGAAGAGATTGTGGCATGATCACCCCCCTACCCCAGAGGGGGGCTTTCTCTCTTTCTCTCTCTCTAGTTCTCTCTGGAGAGCTTACGCACCTTATAACAATTTTTTTTAATTGCTATAGCTTATGAAGCGCTTGTTTGGGGATCCTGTCAGGATCTGGATTATTCCTTCGTACATTTCCTCAGTGTGTGGCAGGAACATGGAAATGACCTAAAGAATATAATCCAGCTAATGAGAGACCAAGAAAGAGCACTCGTCTTGCAGTGTCCAGTTTTCTCAAGCAAGTGGAAAGGCCCTGATGCCTGACAGCATTGTGCTTTCTATCCCAACATTGGTTTCACGCTTCCTTAGGAGCTCTGAGCTTGAGATCTTGTGGCTCCTGAATTTCTCCAGATTCTCAGTAGTGGCCACCCTTGCACCATGGTGCTGCCATAGGACTGGTCTGGTGATTCCCCTGAGCTCCACGAAGCCCAGCAAGCTGACAAAGTATTTCACTTTTGCTTGTTTTACTTCTTGTAGAATGGGAGGTACAGAATCACATTCCTTCTGGAACTATTTTGAAAGCCTTGATCACAGGTGGTGAAAGTGGGCCCTGGATGAGATTTATGAGAGGAGAGATGAAAACAGAGGAGTTCTTACAAGAATTTGGGAAGCTTTGCTCTGAAATGGTAAGTGATAAAAAAAATAACCTTGGGTGCCAAGCCCATTGAGGGGTGGTTAAGGTGGTTAGCTCCCACATGGCTGGCTGTACAGTCCTGGCAGATTGAAAAACACAAGGGGCACATGTGTGTGCATGCCCAGAATCCTGAGAGAAGAGTAGAAGAGGAGGGATCGTGGCATAGCCATCCCCCGTGGGAGGTGCTTTTGCTTTTTCACTTTTCCTCTCTTTATTTGTCTCTCTGGTGACTGCATGCACCTTATAGCAAATTAGGGGGAAAAAAAGTAATAACCACCTACATTTCCATATTAATTTATTGGCCTTGAGTAGTTGTTGCAACAGTCATCTATAAGCTGGTTAAACTGAAAATAAAGTGAAAACCTAATAACCTACTATACATGTATATGTACGTGTATATATATATAAGTATATGCTTATATATATATATAAGCATATACTTATATATATATGTGTGTATGTGTGTGTATATATATATATAAAAGCATATATATGTATATGTTCATTTAGTTTTATTGCCAGAGCGCACATGCACTCGCTAGACAGAGGGAGGGGAAGAAAGCATCCCCTATGGGATGTGCGCCACAATCCCTTGTGCTTTATTTCTCCATCCTGTCAGGATCTGGGGCAGGCATGCACATATGCCTGGTGTGTGTGTGTCTGTGTGTGTTTAAACTATGGTCGCTGACTGTTTTTTTAAATTATTTTATTCAATTTCATTTATTCATGCATTCATTTATTTTAATTTTGACCAGAGAGACACACACACAGAGAGAGAGAGAGAGAGAGAGAGAGAGAGGAAAGTGAGAAAGCAAGCCACCAGGTCCGGGACTCGAACCATGGTCGGCCATGTGGGAGTGTCCAGTGCCACTTGCCGGTCCCCTCTGGTGTGTATTTTTTTTTTTTTTGGAGAGGTTTTTGCTATAGGGCGCGTGCGCTCGCCAGACAGACAGAGAGAGACATAGAGACAGAAAGTGAGAAATCACCCCCCCCCCAGGGGGGATGGTCACGCCGCAATCCCTTCTCCTCCATTCTCCTCTCGGGATCTTGGGCACGCACGTACACGTGCCCGGCGTGAGTTTTAAGCCACCGGGTCCGGGACGCGAACTGCAGTCGACTATGTGGGAGTCCAGTGACATAGCCATTATGCTAACTGCTGGTTCCCACCCCCTGGTGTGTATTTTGAACCACTGGTGCCAGGATTCAAACTGCAGTTGGCCATGTGGGATCACTCACTTAACCAGTAGGGTATAGGGCCAGCCCACCACAAGATGTTTTTAAGCTACTTTTTCCATCTCTAAGTACTCAATTTTAACTTCATATGTGAATAAGTAAAAATATTCTCTAAGTTTCTCCAGTTATTGAAACTGAAGTCTTCTGCCTATTTAAATCAATAATAATATTGAGTATTTTCTGTTATGCATTATTCTAAGCTCTGTATTTATATTAACTTCTTTAAATTCATGCTAGCCCTATTGAAACAGTTTTTTGCTTTTTTTTTTTTTTTAAGGTTTTTGCCATAGAGCATATGTGCTTGGAAGAGAGACAGACAGTGAGAGAGAAAGTGAGAACTCACCCTCCAGGGAGGATGGCCATGTTGCAGTCCCTTATCCTTCATTCTCCTTCCAGGATCTTGGGCACACATGCACATGCGCCTGGCATGATTTTTAAGCCAACCGAGTCAGGGATTCAAACTGTGGTTGGCCATGTGAGAGTCCAGTGATGTAACCACTGTGTCATCTGCTGGTCCCCCTGGCATGAGCTTCAAGACACCAGGTCCAGGACTTGAACCACAGTTGGCCATGTGGGAGTCCAGCACCTTAACCACTATGCCACCTTTTGGCCCCAGCCTTTCAAAACCCACATAGATTGAACTTAAAAAATGAAACACTGATCAGTAACTGAAGTTACTAATGGTGATACTGAAGCAATATAAAATCATTAAATGCCTTCTGTATCATTAAAAATTAAATTCCATCTGTGTAATACACTTTTACAGATGAATGTATCCTCTTACAGTGTGCTGACTTTTTTAAGACCATCAATCTATGAGTGGAATAAAGAGCTCATTGAACCATCATATTGATATAAATAGCTCCATTCTCTCATCTCTGGGACTCTAATTCTGAGTCACTATTTAAAACCTGACATGCCAAGTTGAACACAGGGGTGGGGGGGTAGCAAGCCAATGGTCTAGACTCTTACAACCAGATGGCAGTAGGAAGCCAGAAATAAGGATTTTTTTCCTGTCGGTCACGGGTGGTTCTCACTATTAATGATCACTGGTTCTTCTCTTCTGTCCGTTGCACATAGACAAAGACCTTGGTGCCCGTGGACTCATTTTTCTCTCTGTTGACGAGTAAGCAAGTGGCAAAGCAGTTCCCAGTGATGACTGAGGCCATAACTCGAATTCGGGCAAAAGGCCTTCAGACGGCGGTCTTGAGCAATAATTTTCACCTTCCCAATGGAAAAAGCTTTTTGCCCCTGGATCGGAATCAGTTTGATGTGGTAAGCTTGAGGTGATCCGAAACAGTTGGAACAGATCCTGCACCTTTAGTACAGATGCAACATTAAGTGCTGTCTTTCGAACAAATGGGTTTTTATTTGGATGCTCGACTAAGTTAGTTTTGATATAATAGGTTGGAAACACGGCTTTCGGAATATCACTGTCTTCTTAGCAAGGTCACATATTTAAGGGAGTTGGTCGAAACCTCAGTGTTAGAGACTCCCTTACATTCTGAATTCAAACCTTAGTCCTCATATAAGATGACCATTTCCATTAGCCCTCAAATCTTTCTTTTTAACAATTTTTTAATCACCAGAGGGTGTATGTGCTCCCCAGAGATGGAGGGAGGGGAGAGAAAGCATCCTCCTCAATGGTGTGTGGTTGCAGCACACCCCGTCTCCCGTTTCTCCCTGTCAGTATTTTGGGCACACATGCATACATACTCGGTGTGTGTTTCAAGCCTCCAAGGTCGAGGTTTGAACTACACTTGGCCACGTGGGATCCAGCTCCCTTACCCACTAGGCTACGGGACTGGCCCTGCCCCCACATCTTACTGGATTCTTTGATCTTTTTTCTCCCAAGATCCACTATGTTGCCCTCCATCGCTATGGTGTGAATTCCTAGACCAGCACTGTCAGATAATAGACGGCCTTCCCTGGCCCGATTTACTTCTCTACTAAATTGCACACGATTTGCTTTAATGTTTATGGTATAATTTCGACATGCTTTGCTGTATTTGCTACTTTTTAAATGTTTATTTGTATCTTATAAATGACAGCAGCAATAACTCCCTCTAGAGACTCCAAAGGCCAGATCGGCAGTCGGTCTTCTGGGACTTTGAGAGTTGTGATAGACCTGGGGACCGTTTCCTCTGGTCATTCCTGCCTGGAGAGCCTGTGTCAGTGCAATGGGAACCGTCTCACCAAGTGTAGCGCAAGTCAGGGTAGCCTGGAACATGCTGGGGAAACCTCTGACAGAAGTCTCTTTTTTTTGGAGCTTTTGCTATATGCGCTCACCTGAGAGAGATAGAGAAAGTGAAAAACCACTCCCTGAGGGGATGACTATGCTGCAGTCCCTTCTCTTCCAGTCTCCTCTTGGGATTTTGGGCATGCATGCACACACAACTGGTGGGTTTTTTAAGCCACCAGAGCCAGAATTTAAACTGTGGCAAACTGTCTGCCGTGAAGGATCTGGCTCTCTAAACCACAAGACTACAGAGCTGGCCCAAGAGATCCAGTTTAATCAGGACATGTATTTACCTGAAAGTGCTGTTCTTACCTAACCCAGAATGCAGTTGTGGAATAGAGGGAGGGGCCCTTGTCCTTGTCCTCAGAGAGGTTGAGTCATTCCAGCACTGGGTCAGCTTAGTTCTAGCCTAGGGCAGACCAGAGGGTATAGGTTGTAGGCCTATATGAATGTCTTGGGCCCACTTTCTAGGAGACTAAGCCCTGAGGACAGGGTAAGAGGAGGGGGTCACTGGATCGCAGACACCCTGATACTGAAACAGCTTTTTCAGAGTTCTCTTGAGTCCTCATCAGCCCCACCTGGTGCCAGATCACATCAATGGCAGAAGCAAGGCTGTCAGGGCACAGGGCTTCTTAGCACGAAAGGAATAGTGTTTTTGCCACTGATGGCTTCTTTGGGGTCAGTCTTCTCATAGGAATGATCTGTCTAAATTGAGTATGGATTTTTTTTTCACTTCCAAAATGAACATTAAGGTCATGTTTACTTTGTAGCAATGAACAGTGTCCTTCTGAAAACAGAACAGTGACATTTCTGTACTACAGCTTTTCATCTGCACTGTGAAGCCACCATAGGTAGCATTTGCAAAATGGTCTGTCATTTGGAACTTGCGTTTCATTTCAGTTTCACAGTAGCTACTAAGATAAGGTGGCTGTTATTGTTCCTATTTTATTGATGATGAAACAGGCCCATTGTGGCTTCATTGCTTAAAAAAATTTTTTTTCTTTGACACAGGACATGTGCACTTAGAGGAAGAAAGTACTCCCCCACGGGGCATGGTCACGCTATTCTTTTTCCTTCATTTCTCCATCCTGTCAGCTTTTGAGCACACATTACAAGTACCCCGTGTGTTTTTCAAGCTGCTGGGTCTGAGATAAACCACAGTTGGCCATGTGGGATCTGACTCCTGTTACACTGTGCTTGACCACTGCACCAAGGGCTGGCCCACAGGGTTTCACTGTTTGTACAAGGTCACGGTATCTGAACCAGACTTTGGTTTTCTGAGTCTGTCCCCAGGCTCTGACTTATTTTACCCAGAGCTCTCTCTTGTTGCCCTTCGCCTGCACGCATGTGGGCAATCCTCTCTTAGGGACACTCATCTCTTGTTTCTGTCCCTCCCCAGGTTGTGGAATCCTGCCTGGAAGGAGTGTGTAAGCCAGACCTCAGGATATACAAGCTGTGCTTAGAGCAGCTCGGCCTGCAGCCCTCCGAGGCCATCTTTCTTGACGATCTTGGACCGAACCTAAAAGCAGCTGCCAGACTTGGTATTCACACCATTAAGGTCATTATCACTGTTTTTTGAGCCTTTCCTATTCACCGGACACCGGTGCAAGCATTTCATGCAGTTTTTTACATTTGTAGTTGTAGCTGTCTGCAGCAGATTTCCCCCACGTTTCCACAGTCACCTTAGTTTTCATTAACTGTGAAATCAATGTGACTAGCTGCTTGTATTTTCAGGGGCCAGCAGGTGGCGTGGTGGTTAAGGATGCTGGACTTCCACATGGCCAACCACGGTTCAAGTCCTGGACCTGGAGGCTTGCTCTCTCACTTTCCTGCTCTCTCTTTCTCTCTCGCTCTGTCCCTCTCTGGTCAAATTTTAAAAAAATGAAATGAATGAATAAAGTTAAATAAAATAATTCTTAAAAAAAAAAGATAAACACATACTTAGAAATCGGTTTATGAAAAGATACACAAGTCAGTGAGTGGCAGGTTGAAGGCATTTAAGACAGCAGTCAGACTGTCCTGGGGATTCTGGTCCAGGTAGGGGCCAGCAGCTACCAGCTACACCAGCTGCCCAGGTCACGGGAGTAAGACCAAGAAGTCCCTGGAGATGGGGGTCTCGGGCCAGCTGTCTGTGTTTGGGCTTTCATTAAGAAGATGGGCTGAGAGAGACAGAGACAGTCTTTTGCCCTCATAACGCAAGAGTAGGATGAATTATTTTTTAAAAAAAGAATTATTTTATTAAGTTTATTTCTTTATTTTTAACTTGACCAGAGATGGACAGAGTAAGAGAGAAAAGGGGCAGGCGGGGTGAGAAAGCAATCCGCCAGGTCCAGGCCTTGAACCACAGGTGGCCATGGGGGAGTCCAGCGTCCTTAACCACCATGCCGCCTGCTGGTCCCAAGAGTAGGATGAATTCTTAGTGGGTTTGCTTCCATGCAGGTAGAAAGTCCCATGTGGTTAGGAAATAAATGGGAAGAGGAATCTCATTCTACTTATTCCAATGCTTCCTTATTAGCTTATTAGCTGACTATCCTGGCTCCAAAGTTCTTGCTGGGTAACGAACATGTTCAGTATTCTCTCTGAAACCAGGTTAATGACCCTGAGACCGCAGTAAAGGAGTTAGAAACTCTTTTGGGTTTTACATTAAGAATGGGCATTCCAAACACTCGTCCTGTGAGAAAGACCATGGAGATTCCAAAAGATTCCTTGGAGAAGTACCTCAAAGGCTTACTAGGGATCCAAACCACAGGTACGTAGGGGTTTGTATCATGGTAATTCTCTCCAATGCTAGGGTTTCCGTCCAGTTCTCATCTTTAAACCCTGAGGGTATCTGCCGGGACTCACAGGCAGTGTGGTGAGGAGCTTAGCGACTGGGTCAGTGGACCTCAGTGCGGCTCTCAGTTGTGCTTGGGAAAAAGCATTAGCCTCCTTTTCCCCCCTTAAAGTTGATTTACTTTCTTCCATGAGTGTGGGAGACAGAGGCAGGCACACCAACAGGGTCTTCATGGTGTGATCCTCCCCCAGCCTCAGCCAGCCAGGACCATCAGAACCCGTGCGTGCCTAGCATGCACCAAGAGACCTTGAGACTTGAACTTGGGACCTTCCTATATGGCCTAGCATTGCCGAGTGCTGTTACTGCTGCACAACCATGGTTGGCCTCACCTTTTTTTTTTTTAATTTATTTATTATTATCATTATTTAATTTGCTATAGGTATGTGTACTCACTAGAGACAGAGAGAGAGACAGAGAGAGGAAATAAGAAAGTAAGCTGACAGGTCTGGGACTTGAACCACAGTCAGCCATGTGGGAGTCCAGCACCTTAATCAGCATGCCACCTACTGGCCCCAAGCCTCACCGTTTTTTATGGATCCATGAAAATGTCTGTCCCCATCCTGTCTTCCTCCTGAGAGTGTGGCTTGTATGGTAGCATTTGCCTGCAAGTGGCTGTCAAGGAGAGGACCCTGGGGATGACATTGTGTGCTCAGGGCCGTGTCAGCCCTCATGGTATTTGGAGACGACAGCCTGCTCTGTGAAGGCGACTTTAAGGTTTCATGATTTTAAAATGTGACAAGCGCTCTCTTCCTGCACATTCCTCCCTCATAAGCTTTTGAATACATTTATCCCTGGGAACAAAGCTTTGCCTCACCCACTTGATCCTTGAAAAAGACTTTACTGGTGCCATGGTGGTTAAGGGCACTGGACTTCCACATGGCTGACCGTGGTTTGAGCCCTGGACCTAGTGGCTTGCTTTCTTACTTTCCCTCTCTCTCTTACTATGTCCCTCTCTGGTCAAATTAAAATAAATAAATAAATAAAGTTAAATGATATAATTCTTTAAAAAAGAAAAGCAAAAGGCTTTGTTTGTGAAGTTCTATTGTGTTTTTTGTTTGTTTGTTTGTTTATTTTGCTAGAGGGTACATGTGCTCACCAAAGAGGGACGAAAGGGAGAAATCACCCCCAATGGGGTGTGGTCATGCTGTATCCCTTCTCCATTTCTCCATCCTTTCAGAACTTAGGGTACACACCACACGTGCCCTATATGTTTCTCAATCTGCTGGGTCCAGGACTTGAAACACATAGTCAGCCATGCGGGATCCAGTTCCCTTAATTACTGAACCATGGGAACAGCTCCGTGGAATTCCGTGTTATGATGTTTTCCCGAGACAGGATTCTTGGTGGTGCCTCTGTGCAGTGGAGGGGCTGTTCTGACTAATTCAGGCTGACTCTCATGCTTTCTCATCCCTCTGGCCAAGGGAAGCGAATCCACGTCAGAGTTTAGCCTTTTTCTGAAGCTGAGGGTTGTTCATTAGGTCCACCTCAGCCAAGAGCTTGTAAGGGAGCCTTAAATTCAGTCGCGTGGGGTGGGGAATTGCATTTCACGGAAGCAGCTTGGGCTCAAGCCTAAGGCTCCTGCATAGCTCCTCTCAGCTGTCACATCAGTGTCAGGCGTGGTTTGGCTGAGTATGGGCTGAGGGACACACAAGGGCACTTTCACCCTCTGGCTTAAAGCACCCGACTTGGCAGAATGGGTTGCCATGACTGCTGATGGTTGATAAACAGAACTAAAATGTTTTTGTTCATTGGAGCAGGAGTTGGCAAGGAGGACAAAACCGGACACCCAGACAAAGTGAGAAAATTGTCATAGTGTAAAGCAAGTGGCCCTTGCACACTGTAGCAGCATGTGATTCTGGACTGGAGCTGGCAAGGTGTACCTAGGGCTCAATCTCTGATACCCAGAGAGGAGGTGTTTTTTTTTTGTTGTTGTTGTTGTTTTCACTGTATCTCAAATGCAGAACTTGTTAGAAAGAAAGAATGTCCACCCAGACATGTCTCCAGATCCAGTTTGAGTGTTGTTTTTAAACTTGTAGGCCCATTGGAACTCCTCCAGTTTGACCATGGGCAGTCAAATCCAACATATTACGTCAGGCTGGCCCATCACCAGCTGGTTCTGAGGAAGAAACCCCCAGGGACACTCCTTCCATCTGCCCACGCCATTGAGAGGGAGTTCAGGTAAATTCTCAGGGCCTGGGGCGTGGGGTGTGGGGGTAGGGCTGGTCAGCCGTACTCCACAGTTCACAGTCTCAGGCCCTGCCCTGAGATATTTAAGACTACTATTATCAATCTCCTTCTCTCTTACTACTTTTCTTTCTTTCTTTTATTTATTTATTTTTTAAACTATAGGACATATGCGCTCATCAGCGAAACAAAGAGACAGAAAGTAAGAAATCATCCCCTAGGGTGGATGGCCATGTTGCAGTCCCTTCTCCTCCATTCACCCCTCGGGATTTTGGGCATTCACATACATGCACCTGACATTAGTTTTCTTCTTCTTTTTTTTTTTTTTTTTTTTTTGTTACAGGGTACGTGCGCTCACCAGAAAGACAGAGAGAGACAGAGAGACAGAAAGTGAGAAATCACCCCCCAGAGGGGATGGCCACACCACAATCCCTTCTCCTCCATTCTCCTCTTGGAATCTTGGGCACGCACGCACAGTGTGAGTTTTAAGTCACCGGGTCCAGGACTCAAACCGTGGTCGACTACATGGGAGTCCAGCGACATAGCCATTACGCTAACTGCTGGTTCCACACCTGGCATGAGTTTTAAGCCACTTGGTCTGAGACTCAAACCGCAGTCAACTACATGGGAATTCAGCAACATAACCATTATGTCATCTGCTGGTCCTTCCATGTTATTTTAAATAAGAACATTTAATTTCATTTAGAAGTTTGGAAGTCTTCTCTTTTCTATATCTAAACCTGTCAGACCAGATTTTTTGGAACTTCTAGATGAAAAAAAGGCTTTATTTATTTATTTTGCTAGAGCTCACATACCTTTGCCACAGAGACAGAGAAAGAGAGGAGGAGAAAGCACTCTTCACAGGGAATGGGCACATCACAATTCCTTCTGTCTCTCTCTCCTTTTTGGGATTTTGGGCATGAACATACACGCGTCTGGCATGTTTCTCAAGTCACTGGGTCTATGATTTGAACCTCATGGTTGGCCGTGTGGGATCTGGCTGCCTTAACCACCAGGCCATAGGAAAAAAGACATTATTGGGACTGGCAGGTGGTGTGGTGGTTACAGGCGCTGGACTCCCACATGGCTGACCGATAGTTCAGTTGCTGGACAGGGCGGCCTGCTTACTCGCTTTCTCTCTTTCTCTCTCTCTCTCTGTCCCTCTCTGGTTAAATTAAAATAAATAAATAAAGTTAAATAAAAAATAATTCTTTTAAAAAAAAGGAAAAAAGGCATTATTGAGACACTTGTTGATCTTAATTATTTTTTTTAGTAAATATTAGTTTTTAAGACCTTTAGTCCTTTTTTTTGAGAATTATTATTTTGTTAAGCTTTATTTATTTATTTTAATTTGATCAGAGAGGGACAGAGTGAGAGAGAGAGAGAAAGGGAGAAAGCAAGCCACCAGGACCAGGATGCAAACTGTGGATGGCTATGTGTGAGTCCAGCGCCCTTAACCACCATGCCACCTGCCAGCCCCAACCTTTAGTCTTTTTTTTTTTTTAAGAATTATTTTATTTAACTTTATTTATTTATTTAAAACTTGACTAGAGAGGGAGGGAGAGAGAGAGAGAGCGAGTGAGCGAGCAAGCAAGCAAGCAGGAAAGGAAGAAAGCAAGCCGCCAGGTCCAGGACTTGAACTGTGGTCAGCCATGTAGGAGTCTAGTGCCCTCAACCACCATGCTACCTGCCAGCCCTAAGACCTTTAGTCTTAAGATCAATATATCAGTAGAGATATAGCCAAAACAAGCATGACCATGAGTTGATAATTATTTAAGCTGAATGATGGCTATATGGAAGTTCATTAAATGAATCTCTCTACTTTTATGTGTTTGAAATTTTCTATGATAAAATCTTTAAAAAGAATTCAATTGGCCCAGCCTCAGTACAGGCAGTGGCATTCTGCACTGCAGTGCTACAAGCCACATGGCTGACAATGGGTTCAGATCCTGAGTCGACCTGAGATATGCCAGGTGTGCAGGCACCCAAGTTCCTGAGGAGCTGGAGGTTGGGGGAAGTGGGTCATGGTTGACATTACCCTGTTGCAGGTGCCTGTCAGTCTGTCTGTCTCACTTGGATGCACGTGTATGCGCTTGCTCTCATGAATAAGGTAAACACAAAAAAGGAGAAATGGGGACAGCCGGTGACATGGTAGTTTAGGTGGCTGAATCCCACATGGCAACTGCAGGGTTAAACTGGATTTAGCAGCTTGGAAGACACACTGGGCTTGTGTGCCCCAAATCTCAAAGGAAGAACTGAAGGGATTGCAGTGTTGCTATCCTATCTATGGGATGCTTTCTCACCTTCTCTCTCTCTCTCTCTCTCTCTCTCTCTCTCTCTAGTGAGTGCATATGCCCTATGGCAAAAACATAAATCAATAAGCAACAAGCTAGCAAACCATGCCAGCTTGCTAAGGCTTGCCAATTGTATATACCTCTTTTTTCATCCTTTTATTTTCAACATGTGTTTTTGTTTAAAACATGTTTCCATGGGGGCCAGCAGGTGGTGTAGTGGTTAAGGCACTGGACTCCCCTGTAGTCAACTGTGGTTTGAGCCTCTGCCCCTGGCGGCTTGAAACTCACACCAGGTGCATGTGCATGCGTGCCCAAAATCCCAAGAGGAGAATGGAGGAGAAGGGATTGCGGTGTGGCCATCCCCCCGGGGAGGGGATTTGTCCCTTTCTGTCTCTCTGTCTCTCGGGCAAGTGCACACACCATATAGAAAAAAATCTCTCTCAAAAAAAATGTCTCTGGTAGACTTAAGATAGTTAGGTCATGCTTTATTAAACCAACCTGACAATTTCTCAGCTTTTTTTTTTTTTTTTTGAGAGGTTTTTGCTATAGGGCGCAGGCGCTCGCCAGAATGACAGAGAGAGACAGAGAGACAGAAAGCAAGAAATCACCCCCTGGGGGATGGCCACGCCACAATCCCTTCTCCATTCTCCTCTCGGGATCTTGGGCACGCACGCACATGCGCCTAGTGTGAGTTTAAGCCACCGGGTCCAGGACTCCAACTGTGGTCGACTACATGAGAGTCCAGTGACATAGCCATTACACTAACTGCTGGTCCTCCAACCTGACAATTTCTGTCTTTTAATTGGAATGTTTCATCTGTTAAATGTAATATAATTACTGACATGTTTGATTTAGGTTTATGATTTCTCCATTTTTGTTTGACTCATTTGGATTTTGTTCTTATGTACTTTTGGGTCAATTGAATGTTTTTTATGATTCCATTTTAATGTATACATGTACTCATTTTCGAATCAGGAAAGCAATTTAAGAAAGTCTCAGTTCAGCCAACCGTTACACATATTTGCATTTCTTCTGGCAGAGTAATGAAAGCGCTTGCAAGTGCTGGTGTGCCCGTCCCCCATGTTCTCGACCTCTGTGAAGATTCAAGGTAAAGCTCAGGTGTATTTTTACCCTTGCATATTCAAGCTACAAAGGAGAAAGGCCCATACGCTAACTTAAGTTTCACTTTGTTAAAGACAAATAAAAATTTGGGTAGGAGATAAAAGGGACTTTAGAGCAGCCTCTCTGGGAAGTTCTCAGATCTTTGTTCTCTCTCTCTTTTTCTTTTTTTAGAGGTTTTCACTATAGGGCGCGTGCGCTCGCCAGACAGACAGAGACAGACAGAGAGACAGAAAGTGAGAAATCACCCCCCAGGGGGGATGGCCATGCCACAATCCTTTCTCCTCCATTCTCCTCTCGGGATCTTGGGCATGCACGCACATGTGCCCAGCATGAGTTTTAAGCCACCGGGTCCAGGATGCGAACCGTGGTCCACTACGTGGGAGTCCAGTGACATAGCCATTACACTAACTGCTGGTTCCAGATCTTTGTTCTCTTGAAAGATAAAGACATGGCTGCTTTTGTGACAATTGGTCAAAAACATTTTTTTCTTTAGAGATTTTTAAAAAATAATTTTATTTAACTTTATTCATTATTATTATCATTATTTTGGAGAGGTTTTTGCTATAGGGCATGTGCGCTCACCAGAAAGACAGAGAGAGACAGAGACAAAAAGCAAGAAAGCACCCCTCAGAACAGATGGCCACGCCACAATCCCTTCTCCTCCATTCTCCTCTCGGGATCTTGGGCACGCACACACACGCACCTGGCATGAGTTTAAGCCACCGGGTCCAAGACTTGAACCGCGGTCAGCAACATGGGAGTCCAGTGACATAGCCATTACACCAACTGACAATAGTTTAATATTATTATTATTATAGATTTTTTTTTTTGCCAGAGAGCATGTATACTCACCGGAGAGAGAGAGAGAGAGATGGAGAGGGAGAGAAAGTGAGAAATCACCCTCTAGGGTGGATGGCCACGCCATGGTCCTTTCCCCTCTATTCTCCTCTCAGGTTTTGGGAATACAAGCACACATGCCCAGCATGACTTTCAAGCAAGCAGGTCTGGGACTCAAACTGCACAGTTGTCCATAGAGGACCCAGTACCTTAACCATCATTCTGCCTCCTGGCCTGTTTAATATTATTTAATATGTAGCCAATGTCTGAATATTCCCAGTTATTCCATTAGTGTCTTTTATAAACAGTTTTTCAAGTTAGGAAAACATTTAGAATCTTGGAATTTTCATTTTTCAACTTTTATTTTGCCAGAGGGTACTTGTATTCACCAGAGAGAGAGAGGGAGGGAGGGAGGGAGCAGGCAGTGAGGTAGTGTACCCCACTGGGGGATGCTCACACTGCACTCCTGTCTCCCCCATCTCTCTCTCCTTTGAGCAGGCATGCACATGCATTCAACATGTTTTTCAGTCTACTGGGTGTGGGATGTGAACTGTGCAGGCGGTCACTTGGGATCCAGCTGCCTTAATCACCACACCACTGGCCAGCCCTCTGATAGAATTTTCAATACAATTTTTCAGAGTAGCAAACTTTAGTTATGACTAAAAGATGGGTTAATGACATATAAGTGGGTCGCCTTATGACTATCGGAAGGTATGTGTGTCCTTCCCTACTACCACATTATGGTAAAAGTAACACCAGTAACAAAAAGAGATATTTACCGAGTCCTCATTGGAACCAGACCCCATGCCAGGGACTCTATCTAGTTGCTCCCTTAATTCTTAAAACTACCACTTGAAGTAGGTTTGTTTACAGATGAATAAAACGGGAAAGCTCAGGAGGCTTCCTGTCTCTCAGGGTCATGATGCTGTCTAGTGAACGGCAGAGATGGGATTTAAACCTGGTTCTACACTACTCCAAAGCCCCTCTTTTAACATGCTGCTTTCCTTCATTCTCACTTAAACCCATCCCATGGTTTCTACACATGGACCAATGAGAAGGCAGAGGCATGCAAGCAAAGCAGTATAGACGGGTGTAGGTGTGCCTGTGTATCTGCTGGGGGCAGTGGTGGTTACATCTAACTCCCTCTGCGTCTGTGCAAAGGAAAAAGGCGGTGTCCAGTACTCTGTGCCAAACGCCTCATCAGCACCCACAGTGTACCCCTGGGACATTAGGAAGAGCAGTCATGGTTAATGCCCACCACCTTATGAGTCATGCCCCTACAACACCGTCTCTGTCCCTCCTAGTGTCATCGGCACTCCTTTCTATTTGATGGAGTACTGCCCAGGCCTCATCTACAAAGACCCTTCCTTGCCAGGCTTGGAGCCCAGCCAGAGACGAGCCATATATACTGCCATGAACAGAGTCCTGTGCAAAATTCACAGTGTGGACCTGAAGGCTGTGGGCCTGGAAGACTACGGGAAGCAAGGTGAGCCTGGGGCTAGTCGTTTGTCACTGGCAGCTGGCCCTTAGGAACTGAATGGTTTCAAGGCGTTAACACACCAAGTGTTTGCTAAAAAATGGTGTGGACTCAGCTTCCTCCTGGAAGAGAGAGCCCATTCATTTTAATAGAGCTGTTACATACTTGGATATTTTGTCTGTAGATAAATCCCTTCTTAGACTACAGACTTTCTTCCCTGCATCTTTTCTCTCATTAGATCATTTATATTTTCTTCTTTCTGATACTGTCCAAAGGTATTTAAGATCCATTCTTCTCCATTTTTTCACCCCTTCCCCTAAATATTTTTTTCAACAGGAATAGGTTTTTCTTTTTTTTTTTTTTTTTTTTTGAGAGGTTTTTGCTATAGGGCGTGTACGCTTGCCAGAAAGACAGAGAGACAGAGAGACAGAAAGCGAGAAATCACCCCCCGGGGGGATGGCCACACCACAATCCCTTCTCCACTCTTCTCTCGGCATCTTGGGCACACATGCACATGTGCCTGGCATGAGTTTAAGTCACCAGATCCAGAACTCAAACGATAGTTGACTACATGGGAGTCCAGCGACATAGCCGTTACGCCAACTGCTGGTCCCAGGAATAGATTTTTTAAAATATCGAAGTGTTTTGTTTGTGTGCAACACTGGGTCAATGTGTATGGTAGGTGGTGTCCCAGATCCACGTAGGGGGTTCTCATGAGGGGCTCCTTCTAGACTCACCTCTGTTGTTTTTGTATTCAACTTCTGAAGATAATTTGCAAATTAGCAGGAAAGTTTAACTAGTACAATGAATAATCAATCATATGCTCACTACTAGTCTTACCAATGGTTACTTTGTCCCATATTTGCTCCTTATCTATCTCTTATATATGAAGGGATTTCAAAAAGTTCATGAAATGTGTACTATGAAAAAAATAAAACTATGCATGGATTTCAAAAGAAATTTCTGTAAACAAACTCTTATTATTATTTTTTTTTTTGTGAGAGGTTTTTGCTATAGGGTACGTGCGCTCGCCAGACAGACAGAGACAGAGAGATAGAAAGCGAGAAATCACCCCCCGGGGGGGTGGCCATGCTGCAGTCCCCTCTCCTCCATTCTCCTCTTGAGATCCTGGGCACGCATGCACACGCGCCCGGCGTGAGTTCAAGCCACCGGGTCCGGGACTCGAACCGCAGTCAACTATGTGGGAGTTCAGCGACATAGCCATTACACTAACTGCTGGTCCCAACAAACTCTTATTTTAATTCCATTTCCACAAACCATCTGAAATCCCTCATATTTGTACATGTATATATTGTGTGTTTTTGTGTGTATTTGTGTGATTAGAAAGTTGTGGAGCCTGCAACACTTCATTCTTAAATATTTTAGTATGCATTTTTGTTCTTTCTTTCTTCCTTCCTTTCTTTCTTTCTTTCTTTCTTTCTTTCTTTCTTTTTTTTTTTTTTTTATTTCAAGAGTTGTGTATGTTTGCCATTGAAAAACAGAGAGAGAGACAGAGGGAGAAACCACCCCCCAATGGGGTATGGTCACACCACAATACCTTCTCTTCCATTTCTCCATCCTGTCAGGATTTTAGTCACACATGCACATATACCTGTGTACATATGTCATGTGTACAGAGTGTGTGTGTTTCAAGCCACCAGGGTGGGAATTTGAACTGTAGTTGGCTATGCGGGGTCTAGTTTCCTTAACCAGTAGGCCACAGGGCCAACCCTAGAATGTATTTTCTAAAAATAAGGACATTTTCCAAGGTCATTATCACATCCAAGAAAATTTACCATTTTTCCTGGCATATCTAAAACTGAGTCCATATTCAAAATTCTCCATTATCCCCCAAATATCTTGTATAAGTAGGTGAGTGGATTTTTGCCCAAATTAAAATCCAATTAAAGAATCTAGAACAGTCCCCCAGCCCCATTTCTTTTTTCTTTTTTTAAATTTGTTTAGAGAGTTGTTTTGCTATAGGGTGTGTACACTCACCAGAGAGAGAGACAGAAAGCGAGAAATCACCCCCCAGGGGGATGGCCACACTATAATTCCTTCTTTTCCATTCTCCTCTTAGGATTTTTGGCATGCAGGCACATGCCCAACCAGCGTGGGTTTTAAGCTGCCAGCGTGGGTTTTAAGCTTCAACGACATTCCCATGTCGTTGAAACACATTCAACGACATGGGAATTCAGCGACATAATCATTATACCATCTGCTGGTCTCCAACCCCATTTCTTTAATTTTTTTTTTTTTTTGAGAGAGATTTTTGTTACAGGACAGGCTGGAGAGACAGAGAGAAACAGCAAGAAATCACCCCACAGGGAAGATGGCCACGCTGAAATCCCTTCTCCTTAATTCTCCTCTTGGGATTTTGAGCATGCACGCACACACACCAAGCATGAGTTTCAAGCTGCTGGGTCCAGAACTTGACCTGCGGTCACTTATGCCATATACTGATCCCGAAATTTTTAAGAGACCAAGTTGTCTTATAGATTTGTCTCTGTTAATTTCCTTGTGTTTTTAATTTATTGTTATCTTCTGTTTCTTATTGAAAACTAGAGTTAGTTCTAAAAGCTTGATTTGCTTTGAGTTAAATTCCTGTGGATTTTGATTTCTGTGTCTCACAGCCCCGTGGGATCCTCCCAAGGCCAGTGTGGAGATGCTCTGATGATATGTGGACCCCACAGGTTGATCTCTCTGTTCCTTTGTCCAGACCCTTCTCTGGGGCCCATTTCCCTTCAGATGAAGTGTGAGGGCTTGTCTTATAGCCAGGGACCTGAGATGTTGTTTAGTAAGTGTTCTGTTAGTAATGGTGGCAACTAATAATTTGTCAATTGACAGCTATTAATAATAACAACAATAATAATGACCAACATTTATTGAGCAGGTGTTTATTTTATTTATTTATTTATTTTTTAATTTTTGCCAAAGGCACATACACTTACCAGAGAGAGACAGGAAGGAAACATGAGAAAGCACCCCCCCACCCTGCCCAGGAACCCTTTCCCCTCCCTCCATCTCTCCCTCCAGGTTTTGGGCATACATGCACACATGGCCAGGGTGTTTCTCAAGCGACCAGGTCTGGGGCTTGATCACCATGGGATGGCCAGGCTTTCCTGTTTTTTCTAATGTATTTCTTCCATGAACAAGAGACACAGAGAGAGAGGGCACATGAAGAGTGCGAGTGCACCCTCAACAGGGTCTTGATGCCGCGATCCACCCCCAGCCTCAGCCAGCCCGGATTGTGGGCATGCATGCCCAATATGTTCAAGGAAATACCTGGATGCAAACCGGAAACCTCCCATGTGGGGCAGCTTCACAGGGCGTCATGTTGTACCCACTGCTGGGCCCTTCACCAAGCAGCCTTCTATGCCAGCTCTGAACTTGGCACACAATAGGTGGACTTCACTTAGTATCTACAGCAGCCCTACGGAATGTGGGTTTCGACTCTCACTGTACTGAGGAAGCAAAGGGGGCTCAGAGATGGTAAGCCAATTGAAGAGTTTGGCTATGAGCTGGGTTGACTCCAGAATCCCTTCCAGTTTATGTTCCTAGATGAATCTGTGAGTCCCTCACCTGTGGCATCACTCGGGTTTCTCAGCGAGCAGCTGAATAAAAATAGCAACACTCGTCTAGTCCTTCCTACGTGCCAGGGACAGTTCCAAGGATTTTACCCTCTCAGCAGCTCTGTCCTAAGAGGAGGAGACTAAGGCACAGAGGTTAAGTGAGCTGCCTGAGCTCCTGCAGCTAGCAAAGCTGGGGTCCGGATCCGGGCAGTCTGGCTCCAGAGTTCATGCTCTTAGCCAAAGGGGATTTATTAAGGACTGTTAGGAAGCTCCCAAACTCTCTAAGAGGACTGGGGATTAGGCATCGAGGTTGTGTGGCTGGGAACAGGTCCCAGACCACAGTGATCCAGCCAAGATAAAATGGCAGGTGGCTTCTCCCTCAGATGGCAAGAGCATCATCTGGGACTTCTCCAGTCACAGCACAGTGATGGGGAAGCAGCCCCACCACCCAGCACTGCTGGTTTCCCTGCGCTGGTCAGCTCTCAGAGCCTTTGGAGGATGTTGAACTAGCATACTGTCTTCTCTTCTTTCCTTCAGGAGACTACCTTGCACGCCAGGTGCAAACCTGGATTAAACAGTACCGAGCCTCAGCAACTGGACGCATCCCCACGATGGAGAGGCTCATTGAATGGCTGCCACTCCATCTTCCCCGTCAACAGAGGACCGCGGTGGTACACGGGGACTTCAGGTAGACATGGCCGGCAGAGAGCTGAATATGTATGTGTGGAAACTGATGGGAAGGGCATTCACAGGGGAATTTAAGCCATTGATCTTGGCCCATGGGCAGTTGGGAGTTACTCCTGTTACCACATAGTTCCCTGTGCCTGGCTTCAGAAGGCAGGATTTCTCAGCTTGGCACTATGACATTCTGGGGAAGGTAGTTCTTCGTGGTGAGGTTGCTCCATGCACTGCAGGGTGTAAAGAATCATCCCCAACTTTTACCTACTGTTGGGTCATCAGGAAAGTCACGATGCATTTTTGCATAGAAAACCATGGAGAAATACACCCTGACTTTCCTGACAACCTAACAGATGCCAGTAGCATCTCACTGCCAAGTCACGATGACTATCCATGCAGACATTGTCCTGCAGCATCCTGGCTGGTTGAGAACCACTGTTTGAAAGTGAGGCAGAGCAGGCACCTCGGCACTGGGTGATAGACATTCTGGAGTGAGAGGCAGGAAAGAGAGCGGCCATGGTTCCGAGGGAGCACAGTGAGTCTCGAGCATGGCTGCAGCTGGAAGTTGAGCATGCCCTGCCTCTGGCTGGAGTGTCTAGCTTTACCTCATCATCTCTTGCTGTGACGGCTGCCTGTTAGGCCCACAGTTCACCTTTATAGTGTTTTCTGTTTCCCAGCAGCACCCAGAGACCTGATTTTGATACAAGCAGGCCTCCTTTGGGCTCCAGCCCATTTAGTTGTTCTCTTGCGCATCCAGGTGAACTGTGGCTTTTATTAATTTTGTTAACAGGCCAGAGGGTACCTACATTTGCTGGAGAGAGAGAGAGCAAGAGAGACAGGGAAAGAAAAGAAATACCACCCACCCCATTGGGGATGATCAGAGTGCAGTCCCTTTTCCTCCATTTCTCCCTCCTTTGAAGATTTTGGGCATGTGCACACATGTGCTGGTGTGCTTCTCAAGCCGCCTGGTCGGAGGCTCGAACCTCATAGTCAGCCATGTGGGGTGGAGCCAGCCACCTTAACCACCATGCCACCAGCCGGTCCAACTGTGTCTTTTATAAAACAAAGAAGACAGTAAAGACTAATTTTTAAAATTGATAGCACATGCACTCACCAGCGATGGGGTGGGGGGTGGGAGGAAAGCGCCATCCAATGGAGCACAGCAATGTCGCAGCCCTTTGCCATCTCCCCTCTGATGGGATTAGGGGCGTGCGCACCATGCTCCAGTGTATTTTTCACACATCGAGGCTGAGATTCGAACCATTGTTGGCTATGTGAGATCCAGCCCACGTAACCACTAGGCTATGGGGCCAACCCAGTAAAGACATCTCTTTGCTTTCTAAATTGAACTGGCCTTTCCTCGCTGACTTGGCTCGTGTCACTCACTCCAGCTCCCTCCCTTAGCCGTAAGCCTTTGGTGATGCCCCCACATCTCAGATCAAAAGCTGGACTTTCTCTGCGACATGCAGCTGTCACCAGGACCATGAGCACCTGCTCTTGCATCTGCTTCTGACTGGCCAGTCCAAGAGCCTTTCCCCTGCTGCCTTGACCTTGGGTCGCTGGGCTGCTGTCGCCTCCCTCTTCCGTCTGCTCTGCTGCCTGGGACTCTGCAGTGCCTGTAGCAGTGCTCTCCTTGCTGGCCATCCCAGCCCGCTTCCTTTGGTGGAGGCCGTCCACAGCAGCCCCCCATGCACCTTGTCTCTGCCTCTCTTGGCACCGTGAGTGTCCATGAATGTAATAGCATCCATGGCATCAGGACAAGTCCCACAGTGGCTGGGCATCTCCTCTCTCGGCTGTAATGAGGCATCGTGGTCACTTGTGGTGCTACGTCACCTGTGGGGAGCATGCTGCTGCGTCTTCATCACTGCGTGCAGCCCAGACTGTCTCCACTTGTGGACAGATAGAAGGACATTTCCCGTTAACAGACTGAATCGGTGGTGGTGGGAGCAGAAACTGGTACTACACTTTGAAAGGTAACAGGCAGCACCACAGAAGCTGGGCTGTGCTACGTCCACAGTTCCTCAGGAGCCTCTGCACCCGTTTGCCAGGAGATTCAAGCAAAGACGGTCACATTGGTCCTGCTTGGAACTGTAATACGTTACAGATAAACTGCAGCTTGGTTATGATTGGAAATGTTTAGCAGGTTAAATAAACCAATTTGCTGTACATAAATAATCATAAATAAATCTCAAAAATTTAATGCTTTTTTTTTAAAAAAAAGGAAGTTCCCAAAGGACATATACAGCATATATCAATTTTGTACATTTTAAAAGAACTGAAAGGACACTAGATAAGGTTTTTAGGCACATGCATAAATAACAGAAATATGAAAATGTCTGGGCCAGCCAGTGGTGCGTGGTTAAGGTGACTGGGTCCCAAATGGCAGACTGCGTGGTTCAAATCTCAGACCTGGTGACTTGAAAACTCACTGGGTACGTGTGTGTGTGACCAAAATCCTGACAGAGAAATTGAGAAGAGACTGTGGTGTGCTATCTCCCATTGGGGTGATTTCTCACTTTCCTTCTCTCTGTCTCTCTCCAGTGAGCATGCATTCCCCTAGCAAATTTTTTCCTAAATGTCCGAGGTAGATACATACCAACTTCAGACAGCAGTTATAGCAGCTGGTGTCACTTAGACGAAGGGCAGGGAGGGTAGGGAGTGAGTCTGGAGGGGCAAACGAACCACCTCCGGCACGGAATTCACCTTAGTGGTCAATTTTCTTAGAGCTTTCTTTCCATTCCTTCTGTGACTTTTCAGGCTCGACAACATAATGTTCCATCCAGAAAAGACAGAGGTGCTTGCTGTCCTTGACTGGGAGCTTTCTACCTTAGGTGACCCTCTGGCTGACGTGGCCTACAGCTGCCTGGCTCACCACCTGCCCTCCAGTTTTGCCTTGCTGAAAGGTAGGAGCCACTGCTATGGGCAGTGAGGGCTAGGCCAGCCCCATTCTCGAGAATGAACTCTGTTGAAGCCCTTTGTGATTGGGCTGGGCATGAAGGGGAAGCCCTGGTGGTTTGGGTAGAAAATGTAAGTGGAAGGCATTCCAGCCACATTTGGTGCATGATGCATGTATGTTCAGTGATGAGTATGCCTGGAATGGATACCGCTTAGGCTGTCACACAGCTGACTTCTATTTTAATTTTTTTGAATTAAAAATACAAGTTTAGGGGATTGACAGGTGGCGTGGTGGTTAAGGGCACTGGACTCCCACATGGTTAACCATGGTTTGAGTCCAGGACCTGGCAGCTTACTCTCCCACTTTCCCTCTCCTTCTCTCTCTCTTACACTCTCACTCTCATTCTTGCTCAGTCCCCCTCTGGTCAAATTAAAATAAAAAAGTTAAAATAAAATAATTATTTTTAGAAATACAAGTTTATTGTAAAGATATTAGTGTCCACAGATAGCAAAAAATGAAAAGAAAAAGAGGAAGAGTTAAAATCACTAGTAATCCCAGAGGGCGCTCACTGCTGACATTTCAGTATCCACGCCCTCTCCTATGTGTGCGTGTACATTGTTTTTCTTTTTTTAGATTTTTGCCATAGGGTGCATGCACTCACCAGAGAGAGCGACTGACTGAGAGAAAGAGAGGAAGCACCGAGAAATCACCCCCCAGGGGGGATGGCCATGCTGTCATCTCTTCTCCATCTCCTCTTGGGTTTTTGGGCATTCATGCACACACACCCAGGTACTTTTCAAGCCACAGAGTCAGGGACTCAAACTGTGGAATTGAGCATGTGCCTTAACCACCACACCACCTGCTGGCCCCATGTAAGTACACGTTTTTTGGGGGAGAGGTTTTTGCTATAGAGCACATGCATTCGCCAGAAAGACAGAGAGAGACAGAGAGACAGAAAGCAAAAAATCACTCCCCCAGGGGGGGTGGCCATGCCACAATCCTTTCTCCTCCATTCTCATATCAGGATCTTGGGCTTGCACGCACACGCGCCCAGTATGAGTTTAAGCCACCAGGTCTGAGACTTGAACCGCGGTAGACTACATGGGAGTCCAGCGACGCAGCCATTACACTAACTGCTGGTCCCACATAAGTACACTTTTTAAAACAAAAATGTAATGATTTACAGCCTACTTTTTTCCACTTAATTGTATACTTTGGAGATATTTGCATGCTGTTAAGTATATCTTCCACAGCATAATTTTAAATGTCAGCATAGGGTTTTATAGCATAGAATTCACATAAGACAAATAGCTTAATTCCTATTTGGACATTTAATCTGTTTCTAATTTTTTGATATTACCTCTCTCCTACTCTCACAAAAAAGGCAGTGAACATCTTTGTAGCAGTATCTTTCCTGGTATTTAAGATACACTTCTAGGACAAATTAATGGGAATGGAATATATTACATGCTTAAAAATCATGAAAGTATCACAAATGAAGCAAATCAGTAAAACGTTTTCTTTGTTCTGATGATCTTCGTCATAATTTGGTGGGATTTCTCTTTCAATCGAATGAGTAGTTGAAGATAAGATGCATCCCGCCTGTACTGTGGACCAGATGGGGTCAGAGGCCCCAGTTCCTTTCCTTTAACTGACAGATTAGTCAGAAACCTTTCAGACCCACTTTGTACATCATCCCTTCATGCCTGTATCCCCATCAATCTGAGGAGGTCAGAGCCATGGAAATAATGAGCTAACCTCCTGAGCCAGTTGTGAGACTGATTTCCAACAGACACAGTGATTGTCAGAAACTGTTGGGTCTTTGACGCCCAGGAATGGCTCTGTCGTTCACCTCAGGTATCAGTGACTGTGATGTGACTCAGCTGGGAATCCCTACCGTGGAAGAGTATCTCAGCATGTACTGTCTTCACATGGGCATCCCTCCCGTTGAGAACTGGAACTTCTACATGGCTTTCTCCTTCTTCCGGGTGGCTGCAATTCTCCAGGGCGTCTATAAGCGCTCGCTCACAGGTAATGGTCCGGCTGCCCTGAAGAGCCAGCCTGAGGGGATGGATCTAGACAGCACCTCCACTTGGGAGTTCTCCTTTGGCTGCAGAGGGCTTGGGTCCAGTTTGACTAGAGCTCTAAATCTTTAGTGAACGCTGCCATTTGTCAGATATGTTTTTTTCCTTAAAATATTTAAACTTACTTTCCCCAGGGTCTTGCTGTGTTGCCATCTTTCTGCCCCAGCCTCCTGAGTAGCTAGGACCCCAGGTGCACACTACCCTGCCTGGCTCTTTAAGATGGGTCAGGAAGTGAATCCGGGCCTCCCTTGTGGCCTCAGTCTGCTGAACAGCAGCATTCAGCCTGTGCATTCCCAACCTCCTGACAGGGTATAGAAATGGCACTGTGGGGTGCTTTTTCCCTCTCCCTGTCTTTTTCTTTCTGTCTCTGATGAGCACACATGCCCTCTGGCAATGAGGAAACAAAGTAAAATAAATAAATAAATAAAAAATAAGTACCCAGAGAATTTCCAGTTTAACCCTCACAGGAATTCCTGGCAACAGCATATCTACTTCTTTTGGATCGCATCAGCTCTAAGCCACCAATTCCCATTTCTGTTATGGCCTTGCATTAAAGGCTAACCAGCTGGGGCTGGCAGGTGGCATGGTGGCTAAGAGTACCGGACTCCCACGTGGCCAACTGTGGTTCACGTCCCGGACCTAGTGGCTTGCTTTCTCACTTTTCTTCTCTCTCTCACTCTGTCACTCTCTGGTCAAATTAAAATAAATAAATAAACAAATAAATGGAGTTAAATAAAATATAATTCTTTAAAAAAAAAAAAAAGCTAACCAGCTAGCTAGACGCATGTAATTAAACACGAGTGGCTGCTAAGTCCATAAGGTGGTGGATAGGCCTGACTGCCTGGTGACATTCCTAATGGACTGCTCAGCTCTCAGTGCTTTGCTCCAGGGCCCTGTGGAGAGCTGAACAGATCTTTTCCATGAAAAATTCCCCATATTGAGGGCCAGCAGATGGCGAGATGGCTATGTTGCTGGACTCCCATGCAATTGACTGCTGTTCAAGTCCCAGACCTGGAGGCTTAAACTCACGCCGGGCTCATGTGTGTGCGTGCCCAAGAGGAGAATGGAAGAGAAGGGATTGCAGCGTGGCCATCCCCCTTGGGGGGTGATTTCTCGCTTTCTGTCTCTCTGTCTCTGTCTTTCTGGCATGCGCATGGGCCCTATAGCAAAAACCTCTCCAAAGGGGCGGGGGGGAGAGAAAGAAAAACAAAAAAGGAAAACTAGAGAGTTTGGTGATGCTGGTATTTCATTGTTGATCCAGACAAAATCGTGCCTAGATACTGGCCATTCACCCTGCCACTTGTGCCACTGCGTTAAGTTTCATAGGAGGGTGGTCTAGGAAAACGCAGGGTTTCTTACAGTCCACCAGTGACACAGTGACTGCGTGTTATGATTACACGTGGTTTCTTTCTTTCTTTCTTTTTTTTTTTTTTGGAGAGGTTTTCGCTACAGGGCGCGTGCGTTCACCAGACAGACAGACAGACAGAAAGCGAGAAATCACCCCCCAGAGGGGATGGTCACGCCGCAATCCCTTCTCCTCCATTCTCCTCTCAGGATCTTGGGCACGCACACGCGCCTGGCGTGAGTTTTAAGCCACCGGGTCCGGGATGCGAACCGCAGTTGACTACGTGGGAGTCCAGCAACATAGCCATTACGCTAACTGCTGGTTCCCTACATGTGGTTCCTTTAGGAAAAGAAGAGGGAGAGAGTAGGAGCAGGCAGACCTAGTGTGCCTTCTGGCCGCTGGCCACTGACAGCTGGAGCAAGAAACGCCCTCTCTAGGCCTCAGTTTCCTTGTCTGCAAAGTGCAAATGAAAATGCTTGTGTTGCCTGGGGAATTCCAGGAGCGGTAACAGTTGCTCTTAGCCCTCTCTGTCTGGTCCTTAGTTAGTGCTAAGCGACTGGTAATGGGTACTGCTGTGACAATACTATCTGTCACAGGTTAGCATTCTTATCAACAGTTGTTTGGGAGTAATCAGTCTTTGTTTGTTTGTTTGTTTTTAACTCTGCTTAGGGCAAGCAAGCTCAGCAACAGCTGAACAAAGTGGAAAGCTGGCTGAATTTATGTCTGACTTGGCATGGGATTTTGCAGTCAAAGAAGGGTTCCGGGTTTTCAAAGAGATGCCAGCTGCCAAGCCATTAACAAGGTCCTATCACACACGGGCCGGTCCACAGTCTCATTGGAGCCGCACAGGCACCAGGATTTACAGCTCCATTCCAGAAGGTTCCCCAGCTCATGCCTCCAAGGGCTCCCTGGTCATCTCTCCAGAGGGCCTTTCCCCACGTGCCAGTGCTCTGTATCAGCGGCTGAAGCGGTTCATGGCGCAGCATGTGTACCCGGCGGAGCCAGAGCTGCAGAGGCACCAGACCTCAGCGGATAGATGGAACCCTTCCCCACTGATAGAAGACTTCAAGGTAAAGCTGATCCTTAGGGCTCATCTGTGCCCTGTCCAGGAGCAGATCCAGGAGCATGGAGCTGAATTATCATCTGAATTTCCATCATCACCAGAAGGACTGAGTTCTTGAGCCAGCACACTGTAGCTTAGTGATTAAGGGTGCTGGATCCCACACGGCCAGTTACACTGTGAGTCACAGCTCTGGCAGCTTGAAAAACACGCTACGTATGTGGGTGTGTGTGTGCCCCAAATTCTGACAGGTTGATGAAATAGAGAAGGGACTGTGGCATGGCCACCTGGTGGGTGCTTTTTCACTCTGCCACAATGTCTACCCCCTTCTGGTAAGTGTACATACCCTCTAGTAAGTTTTTTTTTTTTTTTTTAAGATTTATTTATTTTATTAATTATTTTTATTTTTTAATTTGACCAGGGATACAGAGAGAGAGAGAGAGAAAGGGAAAGTGAGAAAGCAAGCCACCAGATCCGGGACTTGAACCATGGTCAACTACATGGGAGTCCAGTGCTTCAACCACCACACCACCTGCTGCTCCCCAGTAAATTGTTTTTAAAGAATTATTTAACTTTCTCTCTCTCTCTCTTCTTTCCTGTTTCCTTTCCTTTTCCCTTTCATTTCTTTTTTCCTTTCCTTTCCCCTTTTCTTTCTCCTTTTCCCTCTGCTCCCCTTCCCTTCCCTTCCCACCAGAGAGGGACAGAGAGAGAAAGACAAGGAAAGTGAGAAAGCAAGCCACCAGGTCCAGGACTCGAACTGTGGTCAGCCATATGGGTATCCAGCACTCTTAACCACCACATCACCTGCTGTACCCCCCCCCAGTAAATTTTTAAAAAAATGAACATATATTACTATTCCTATGTTATTCATTCTATATGTTGACATCTCCTGCTTGCTTTTCAAATCTAATGTATCCCCATTCCCAGCCAGCACAGATGTCAACACTGAGGGATTGTGCAGTGTGAGTGCACCATACTTTGTCTAACCTACCCCCAGCTGAAAGACACTCTGGGTGTGTCTCGGTTGGTTGTCCAGTTGCAAGCTATCCAGGTCAACAACTCTGGGTCACCCAGGCAGCAAAGAACATTGAAGGCTGAGAACATTGAGGGACTGTCTCAGTCTGATATCATGTTGCTAAACAGAAATACCTGAGACTGGGTGAGAAGAGGTTTACTGGCTCACAATTCTGGTGGCTAGGAAGTCTAGGAGCATGGGGCCACCATCTGGCCAGCCTCAACCTACGTTACAATATGACTGACAGAAGCAGGAAAAACAGCAGGGCTACACAGTGAGAGACCTATGAGTAGCTCTTTGTTACAGTGACCTGCTCTTGTGGGAACTAACCCTTTCCCTTGAGAGTGAGAATTCATTCCCTCTCATGACACAGCATTAATCTGTTCATGAGAGCGGTTCCTCTATTAACCCCCATCCACTCAGCCTGACTTCTTAAAGGTCTCACCACCTTCCAATGCCACTACTTTGGGGACTAAATTCCAGCACATGAATCTTTGGGGGACAAGCCATAGCAAGGCCACTGATTAGTAGGATTGAGAAGACAGTAGAGGACCAGCAGTGGTGGCGCAGCAGTAATACAGTGCTCTGCAATGCTGGACCCACATGGGAAGGCCCCTGGTTCATGCCCAGAGGTCTCCCTGTGTGTGTGGGCACACACATGCCCATGATCTGGAGGTGGAGTGCAGTGAAAAGACCCTGTTGCAGGTGTCTGTCTACCTTCTGTCTCTCTCTGTCATGGAAGGAATAAAATAAACTTTATGAAAGATGACAACGATGACAGCAGCACCACAGGAAGGTAGGCCAGGCTGTGGGGAATATGGCTGGGATGTGCCCCAGACAGCCAGCTAGGAGGTCTTCTCCAGACACTTCCTCAGCCGGCCCAGTGTAGCCCCTATGCCCACAGCTTCACTGCTGGCCCCCTTTCAGCTTCTGCAGAGAGATATGGGGTTTTGACTCCACCAATACTGATAAAAAAGGGGAGTCCCCAAAATAGGGTGTTGAGTCCTGTATAAGCAAGGTGCACTGAATGTTCTTGTATTTCTTTGTACATTTAATGTTTCCTATAGGATAAATTCTCTGAAGTAAAAACAGTGGTCCAAAAAAGAGACCATTTAGAATTTTTTTAAAAATCACTTTATTTGGGAACTAGCAGTTAGCATAATGGCTGTGTCGCTGGACTCCCATATAGTCGACTGCAGTTCGCATCCCAGACCCGGTGGCTTAAAACTCATGCCAGGCGTGTGTGTGTGCGTGCGTGCCCAAGATCCTGAGAGGAGAATGGAGGAGAAGGGATTGTGGCGTGACCATCCCCTCTGGGGGGTGATTTCTCGCTTTCTGTCTCTATGTCTCTCTCTGTCTGTCTGGCCAGCGCACATGCCCTATAGCGAAAAAAACCTCTCCAAAAAAAAAAAAAAAAAGAATCACTTTATTTAATTGTCTTTATTATTAGTTCTTTTTTTTTAATGTGACCAGAGAGAGACATAGAGAAAGTGAGAGAGTAAGCTGCCAGGTCCAGGACTCAAACCATGGTTGGCCATGTGGGAGTCCAGTGCCTTAACCACCATGCCAACTGCCAGCCCCAACCATTTAGAATTTTAATAAATATTACCAAACTATTATCCAAAAGGCATTTCTCAGTGTACACACCCAGCACTCCTGTGTGAAATGCCCTTCCTCCATGCTGGCCAGGACACTTAATCCTTGCCCATATGATCTCAGCCTGGCTGTCGGCTGCACATAAGCTCTGGAAAAGCAAATGCTCCTGCAGCGCATACCTCCACACTTGAAAACAGATTCCTCAGAAAGTCTATCAGGGTCAGCAGATGACAGAGCGGTTACATCGATGGACTTATACATGGTTCAAGTCCTGGACCTGGTGGCTTGAAACTCACGCCAGGCATGTGTGCATACATGCCCAAGATTCTGGGAGGAGGAAGGAGGAGGGATTGCAGCGTGGCGATCCCCCTGGGGGGTGATTTATCACTTTCCCTCTCACTGTGTCTGTCTCTGTCTCTCTCTCCAGCAAGTGCATGCACTCTAAGGCAAAAACCTCTAAAAGAAAAAAAAAAAAAATCTTATCTCAGTGCACATTCTAGTTCTACCTAAGTGGATTTATAATGGTAACTAAGATTTTCAGATAGAGTGATGAAATCATAGCTCATCACTATATCCAAAGTGTGATTTACTATACATGAATGAGAAGGATATTTGGCTAGTTAGCAAGCACTTCACAAATCAATTTAAAGATAAGGAAATGGGGCTGGCCCCGTACCCTATGGTTAAGGGAGCTGGGTTCCATATGGCTGACTATTGTTTGAATCCTGGCCCCAGTGGCTTGAAAGACATGCCGGGTGCATGTGTATGCATACCTCACATCCTAACTGAGTGGAGAAATGAGGGATTGCAGTGTGACCACACTGTGTGTGTGGGGGGGTGGGGGGGTTGCCTTCTTTCTCTGTGTCTGTCTGGCAAGTATGTGTGCCCTCTGGCAATATTAAAAAAAAAAAGGTAAGGAAATGGATTTGCAGAGGGTACACAGCAAGCAATAATCTAGATCTCTGGGCTTGAATTGCGTGGTTCTGTTCCCTGCCCTCCCCATAAACAGATGATTATACTAATTCTTCCATTCTGCCTCTTAGAACTCCCTTGCTTCCTACTTCTCCCTTCCCACCCTTCTTCGGTTGTTCCAGCTAATCTGCCCTCTTATCCTCGGTCGTTGCACCCTGAGCTAATTAGCTGAGCACAAATCGTGACACAGACGTGTGTACCGATTCTGGAAGCACATGACATTGAGACCAGGCCAGCTGGTGCCTCCCTGTGAGAAAAAGCAGACGATTCAATTCCAAATCACTAACGGTCACCGCAGTCTGCCAGCTTCTGTGCCAGGCCTTCAGACCCTGTATCTCACTTCATCCTCACAGTCGGGCTGTGCGGCAGGTGCTACAGATACTGGTGGTCTGGGCTGCCTTGTGCTGGTCCCTTCTGTACTTTTTACCCCCAGCGCCCCAGCTGTACTTCCCTCCCACCTTTGGATACAGTCTGGCAGGACTGTCACTCAAGGTGCCAGCAATACTCCCACTTCCTGGGGACTGAGAACGTGGGCAGTGTATTCAAGGTGGAAACTCAGGTCCTCAGTCATCCCCTGCTGGACCGCTGACAGCCTCTCCTAGGCTGAGGTTCCTGTCCATTTCTGGGCCTCATTGTCTAATCTCCCTGTCCCGTGTGGGGGCTCCTGGGAGCCTTCCCATTCGATTCCTTGTTTCCTCCACTTCCTCACAGTCCGTTCCCGTGGCTGCAGCTCCATTGTCCTCACTGATCAGGTGGGTGCTCACATTACCATTTCACAGGAGATGAAGCTGACACATGGAGGTTGAGTCACTTGACTAGACAGCCTGACAGAAAGCCTGCATTCCTAACCCCCAGGATAGACTTCCTAGTGACCCAGCCTGGAGCTACCTTTAGGAATCTGGGTTTTTTGTGCTACAAATAAGATTTTGCCTTATAAATGAAGCTAAGTCAGGGGCTCTTGTTTGCCATGTGACAGTGACTGAGCTGCAGGCAGGGGTTCTGGGCCCTGCTATCAGGTGTGTCAAAGGATCCATCCTTTGGTCTACTGTGTTCCTGGAGGGCGCCCTAAAAGGATTCAATTAAAACAGTAAGAATGCTGGTGGTAAATATGACACGTAGAGGGGTCTGGGAGATGGTGTCCTGGGGGAGTGAACTGATTGTCCCTGTCACCAGCAGGACTTGGCTGCTCCCCACGGCAACCCACCGATCTGCAGTTAAGGACAAGGATTCAGGCCATTGTTTTTGGCCAACATACATCTTTGGCTCTCTGCCTCTTTCTTTTTTTTTTTTCCCTCCAATCTCTTCTGTTGTTTTCCATGGGTCAAATTAAAATAATTCACTATGACTCCCTGACTTATTTTTCCCATGATAGGAGAAAGCCAAGGCTGAAGGACTTTGGAACCTTTTTCTACCCTTGGAGGTTGATCCCGAGAAAAAATACGGAGCAGGACTGACCAATGTGGAGTATGCCCATCTGTGTGAACTCATGGGCACGTCTCTGTATGCGCCCGAGGTACTGCCCTTAACTTGTCCTCCTCACGCGAGTGCCCTAGTCCTCCATCAGAACCTCTCCCCTGCCCTCATTCATTTTCCTGTCCGGATAGGAAGACCAGGTTCAGGACCATTGATGGAACTTCAGCTTCTTATAAGGAGGGAGGATGGCTACAGGCAGATGGCCAGAGCTGGAGCAGGAAGCAGCTAGGCTGGGCATCGCTCAGGGAAGATAAGAGCCATGCCAGCCTCCAGCCCCTGCCTCTATCTCCTTCCTCTCAAACACGGAGGGGCTTCATGGCTAGGCTTCAGGTGGTTTGAGATACTATATTTGAAATGTGTGTTAGAGCATTTTTCTGGGGAAATGAAAGAACTTCTGTGAGGTCATCAGAGAGTCTGACTTGGAAAGGGTCCCGCTCCAGTGTGTTTGGGGTAATTGGTTTTCAGCATGGCTGTGGGAGCCACTCGCATTCTTGTTCTCCTTTCTCAGATATTTAACTGCTCGGCTCCCGACACTGGGAACATGGAGCTTCTGGTGCGGTACGGGACCGAGGCGCAGAAGGCCCGCTGGCTGATCCCCTTGTTGGAGGGCAAGGCCCGTTCTTGTTTTGCTATGACCGAGCCCCAGGTACCTAGCTTACCCCCTTCCCCGCTGCCCTCTAGGTCTCTGCTTCACAGGGGATGTAGGATGTTGCCTGCTTTAACCAGAATGTGCTCTTGTTCAGGTTGCCTCATCAGATGCTACCAACATCGAGGCTTCCATTCGAGAGGAGGATGGCTTCTATGTCCTAAACGGTCACAAGTGGTGGACCACAGGTACTTGGCCTCTGTTTTCCAGGCACACAGCGATGAGTCTGGTGAGCAGGTCTCTCAGTGCCCAGTAGGGCCAGTTTTCTAGAGGGTACATGTGCTCACCAGGGAGAGACACAAAGAGAGTGAGAAAGTGAGGATGCATTCCCATAATGGGAACAGCCATGCCACAATCCCTTCTCCTCTGTTCCTGCTCAAAGGATTTGGGGCATGCATGCACACACGCTCAGTATGTTTTTTAAGCTGCTGGGTCAGGTCTTGAGCTGTGGTTTGCCATGTGAGATCCAGCCACCTTAACCACCATGCCACTGGCTGTCCCAGTGATGATTTTTTTTTTTTAAGTTGCTCTCATTGTGTTGGGTTCATTCTTCATTGAAACAGAAGCCAGCCTGCCTTTACTTCTGGTCAATATGAGCATCTGATGCTCATCTGGTTACACGGTGTCTGCAGGCTTTGCCCTTCCCGAGCCAGGACTGCGAATGTAAAGATGACGCATGGCCTGGGCATCAGGTGACAGGGTCTTTCTCTCTCTCTCCTTCCCTGGCAGGCATCCTGGATCCTCGCTGCCAACTCTGTGTGTTTATGGGGAAAACAGACCCACACGCCTCAAGCCATCAGCAGCAGTCTGTGCTCTTGGTTCCCATGGAAACCCCGGGCATAAAAGTCATCAGGCCTTTGACGGTGTATGGGCTGGAGGACGCGCCAGGTTAGAGCTCCCGCGCGGGTCACCCTGTGTGGGGGTCTAGTCCTGGGGAGTGGTTTTGAGCTGCCCTCATCCTCCTTGTGGACTTGCCATGTCCCATGTCTAAGAGTATGAGAACTTATAGGGGGGCCTATGCTCCATCCTTCCCTTTCCATACATGAGTGTGAACCATGGAGGCAGATTTCAGGCAGGCATTTTTGCTTTTTTGGTTTTTTTCTCTTCTAAATTAGAAGATAAGCAGGAATCTGTAAGACAGGGAAGCCATACAGGGCAGAGGCAGGAAGTGTACTGCAAACCTTCTCTTCCAGGTCCCAATGTGGACAGCAGGTCTCCAGGCCCCAGGTGGGCCTCTCATGGTTCCTGCTGCCAGTGCTCACGTCCCTGCTTATAATGTTCCCATAGGATCTCTACCTTGTTAGAGTCGCAGGGAGTTTCAGCCTAAGGTAGCATCTTTATGTGTTACAGAAGGAATGGAAAATATTTATCTGCCATTTTCAGTGAGATTCACTTTCCATCATCAGTGGGCTCCTTCCAGCCTGCTCTTCCCTGGTGCCCAGGTCCTAGCAGAAGGCTACAGATAACCTGATCCAAGGAACATGGACACGGTGATGGTTCAGGGTGATCGTCTGGGTCTTCCAGGTGGCCACGGTGAAGTGCGCTTTGAGCACGTGCGTGTGCCCAAGGAGAACATGGTCCTGGGCCCTGGTCGTGGCTTCGAGATTGCCCAGGGCCGTCTGGGTCCCGGCAGGATCCACCACTGTATGAGGCTGGTTGGCTTCTCCGAGAGGGCCCTGGCGCTCATGAAGGCTCGCGTGAGTGCGTCCCCTTACCTGCAACGACCCTACCCACTGCCTGCTTTGCTGTCGGGTTTCAAATCCTGTCTTCTGAGAGCAGACCTGGCAGGTGAAACAAGGTGACACTCTTGCCAAGAAGCTGTCTCCCTGACTTTGCTTTGCATCTGCTACTTTGCCACTATTTGCAAGTCAGGGCAGGGGCTGGCAGGTGGTGTGGTGGTTAAGGGTGCTGGACTCCCATATGGCCAACCGTGATTCAAGTCTCGGACCTGGTGGCTTGCTTTCTCACTTTCTCTCTCCCTCTCTCTCTGTTCCCTTCTGGTCAAATTTTTAAAAATAATAATAAAGTTAAATAAATAATTTAAAAAAAAAAAAGAAAAAGAAAATCAGGGCAGAATGGGGCCCACTTCGTTGAAGTGATCCGAAGCAAAAGGTCAGGCTCTGTGGCACCAGAGGGTAAGGTTCTGAGGCCCTGGGCTGCTTAGAGCTGTTCACGTTCCTAGCTCATGGTTAGAAAGCAGAGGCCAGGGAGATCTCTCATAGCCTGTTTCATCCTCAGCTTCCAGCATCTGGCCCTACACCTCCTCCCCCAGCATGTCCTGGAACTTTGTTCTGCTGTGACCCTCACAGGGAAAGCTGAGGACAGGAATTCAAGAGTGGCATTGATTTCACAAAGATGAAGCAAACCCTCAAGACCAAAGCAAAGCCCTCACAACAAATGCTATACAAGGACAGAGGCAGGAACATGCATTTTGATTACTGAGCAAACCTCTGATCTGCACCCTTCCGAGTTGGGACTGCCCAGTTCTTTCTTCTCTGAGAACACAATGCTGCTCTCTGTGGGGTCGGGTTGGTACTCACTCCCCATATGGCACTAAAACTCAGACCAACCTTCTGGCAGGGCATTCTGACTGTATGTCTCATAGGTCTTCAGAAAGTAAAATACATAATGTTAACATGGCAGCTCCACTCAGGACATAATAGATTCTAATAACAAAATGTTGGGAACAACCTATAAGGCTAACAGTGAGTGACTGGCAAATATACCATAGTAGGGGCTGCCCTGAAATCCAAAATGGTGCTGTAGAAATTTATTCCATAATATAGAGATGTTCATTGTGTACTTTTACATTGTAAGAAGTCTGCTAGAAGGTCCATTGGTAATGTGGTGGTTAAGGTGGCTGGATCCCACATGGCCAACTGCACAGCTCGAGTCTCAGACCTGGAGGCTTGAGAAACACACTGGATGCGTATGCACGCCCATCTTGAAAGGCAAAGTGGGGGAGGAAGGATTACAGCTGGCCACCTCCACCATGTTGTCACAGTCTGTCTTTCCCTCTCTTTCTGGTGAGTGCACATGCCCTCTAGCAAATTTTTTCTTAAACTCTGCTACAGGGGCCAACAGGTAGCATGATGGTTAAGGGCACTGGACTCCCACGTGACCGACCACGGTTTGAATCCTGGACCTGGTACCTTGCTTTCTCACTTTCCATATTTCTCTCTCACTCTATCTCTCTCTGGTCAAATTAAAAGAAATAAATAAACAAATAAAGTTAAATAATTCTTTAGGGAAAAAAGCCTGCCACAAAGCAACAATATAAAGTATGACTCCATTTTTGGTAAAAAATGGGTCTCTCTCTCTCTCTGTGTATATGTATATATATATATATATATGTATGTATATATAGATAGATATACACACATGTATGTGTACACATATTATGTGTATACACGCAAAAAATGTCTAGAAAGATAGTCACTAAATATATTTCTAAGGTTTATTTTATTCATGAGAGAGAATTCATGCACAAGCATGTGAGAAAGAGACAGGGTCTCATCACACCACGATCCCCTTTCCCCAGCCCTCCGACTCATCAGGAAATTGGGTGCTTGTGTACCTAGTGTTTTCAGGTTGACTAGAGATCCAAACTTGTGGTTGGCCTGTGGCTTCCAGCACTGCAGTTTGGTACACTGCTGCCTGCACCACCAAAGCTGGGCCTCCACCAAATATTCATTGTAAATGACTAGATGGTGGTGATAGTATTTTCGTTTTCTTCTTTGTTTTGGTCTGAAAATTAATACTTTTTCTATCATGAGATATATTATTTGTGTAAAAATTGCATTTAGAAAGATAAGTAAATAAAACAAGGGGAAAAATACTTATAACCTTATCTTATGCCTGTGGGTTTTAGATTTTAAAACCTTTGCAGATGAGGACACCCAGACTTGGCTTCCAGTGAAGCTAGGCCATAGGCAGCAGAGGGCGCTCAGGTCATCCACAGTCACTCCCTAATTCCCAGGAGTAGCCTAGGGCCAGATGCTGGCTCAGGTCTAAGAGAGCTGGCTCAGGTCTAAGAGAACGGCCCCTGCCTGGTGGTGGGGCCTGCCCAGAGGCTGAGTTGCTGGAGTAAAAGGTTCTTGGAAGTGATCCATAGCCACACGACTGTGGCTGGCATGGTGCATATGAATGTTGTATGCAACTAGATCTTCCCCTGGAAACTGCCCATGCTGAGAGAGTGGGTACATCGGCCAAGAAGCTGCACACACCTGCGTTGCTCTCCTCTCCTGCCCTCCCCTCCTGTGTGCTCCACTCCCCTCTGCCTCTCCCACCCCAAGCCACCAGCCCCCGTGCCTCTCACAGTCACCCACAGCATGTCCTCAGCCTGTCTCCTGTACCGACAGGTGAGGGCCCGCGTGGCCTTTGGGAAACCACTGGCGGAGCAGGGCACAATCCTGGCAGACATCGCCCAGTCGCGCGTGGAGATTGAGCAGGCGCGGCTGCTGGTGCTGAAAGCTGCCCACCTCATGGACGTGGCAGGGAACAAGGTAGGAGTCCAAGGGACCCCCCCAACCCCAGAACCCAGAGGTCCTGGTGCAGGGAGTCTTCCCTCCTGGTTTAGCCAACCATGGAGAAAGAGAACTTTGGCTCTACTTGGAACTACTCAGCTTTTCCAAAATAGAAAGGCACAATAAAACAGGACTGAACTTCCTGTGTGACTGACCTAGTTAACTTCTTAATCTAAGACAGAGGCCTGACAGGGCCACATGACCACCGGTCAGCCATGGCCTCCCAGGGCATGTTGGGACAGGTGTCAGGCAAAGAGAGTAAAGCAAGGGAAAGGGATCCTTAAAGATTTCAATCCAAATATGTAACTTGCCAAAACAGAAGCTTGTTCCCAAGTATGACCTTATTTGTTAGGGCTCTCTAAGCACCTGTAATGGCCGGGCACAGTGCCCACATTGACCCCTGCCTTGTCCAGCTTCCTGCGGGGTGGTCCTTCCTCAACAGTAGGGGACCAGCCCAGGATCCCAGCTGTCAGTTCCTTGACACTCCAGTGCTAGACAGATGGAGACTTCCAGATGCCCAGTCAAATGCCCTCACTCAGAGCAGATCCTTAAGCTCTGTGTCCTGGACCCCTGATTGGCCTTGGTCTATTGACCCTGAACAAAGCCCAAGCCACTCCTTCCTCCCTTCTCCGGGTGCCGGAGGAGTTCCCATCCTCTGGGAAGACATCCATTTTCTGAGTCTGTCCTTTACCAGGCACTTGCTTCCCGGCTTATGACATCCTGAGTGACCTCGCAGTCACTACCACTGCACCCTCCATCCATGGGGGTGGGTGCACAGCTGCGTACCAGGCAGGGCCGCCTCACTGAACTGACATCCAGTACCTCTTCCATGTTTCAAGCCCGTTTTCTACTCCTCCCCATGGAACCGATGGTCTTCCAGTGTCTGCCCTGAGGCCTTCCTAACCACATCTTCTCTTCTGTGCAGGCTGCAGCTTCCGAAATAGCCATGATCAAAATGGTAGCCCCGTCCATGGCCTGCAGAGTGATTGATCGTGCTATTCAGGTGAGCACAGAACACAGTCAGAGGCCAAACTCCACGCCCGCAGCTGCCCAGCCCCCTGTGAGCCCTGACACTGCCCTTCACTGCCCCACACATGCTGCTTCCTCTTTCTCTCCAGAAAGTCCTATAGGTGTGGTGGGGGTGGCCTATCCCCATTCTTAATATAAGGAAACAGGCACAAAGAGTGAAGTGACCTGTTCAGGTCACTCAGCTTGTATGTAGCTGCCCTCGGTCTTTGTAACACCAGAGCCTAGCCCCTTAGCCATGCAAGGAGCCTCCTTCCTGAATCCTAACACCTGGCATCAATGCAGAGCTTTCCTGGTGGCAGACAGCACCACGCAGACCAGGTGAGTCTGGCATCATGGGATGGCAGGTACAGCCCCACCTGGAGGCTCCTGAAACATTAGGGTCCTATCACATAGGTGTCCTGGGCACACCTCCGGCATTATGAGCAGGCTGTCATTCCCCGAGCCCTCAGAGACAAAGGATTGCCAGGCCTTTCTCTCCTTCCTAGGCCTTTGGAGCAGCAGGGCTGAGCAGCGACTATCCCCTGGCTCAGTTCTTCGCCTGGGCCCGAGCGCTGCGCTTTGCTGACGGCCCTGATGAGGTGCACCGGGCAACTGTGGCCAAGATAGAGCTGAAGCACCGCACTTAGACCTGCAGACTGCAGCCTCCGGGCCAAGCCCCACCCAACACTTGCCTACACTGTGAATGAAGTCTTTAAGGCTTGGTCTGTGTGGCTCCTGCAGCTCTCTTCCAGTCAGGCGGGTGAGCCTGACCCGAGTTTGTTTCAGGCAGGGAGGAAGGGAATTAGCTGATAGTCAAGTGGCTTTGGGTCAGAGCCTGAAAGCTGGCTCTCTCTCTCGGTGCCAGACTAGGCAACCTGTGTCCCCCACGTACCCTGTGGGCATCTGGACACATATCTGAAGCCTTTAGACACAAGGGTTAACCAGGCCTGCCTGTCCAGAAGCAGTGCACGTATCCCTCCCTGGCAAGCAGAGGGGCAGCCATGACCGGCCAGATGGTGGTGCAGCTGTAACACAAGGCACTCTGGGAAGGTTCTGGGTTCATATACAGAGATCTCCCTGAACAGACCAGGGTGTGCATGCCCACGACATGGCTGAGGCTGGGGGCAGACTATGTGTGAGGACTCTTTTGGGGGGTGCTATCTCTCTGGCTCTCTCTTTCTGCCTCATCCATGGAGTAAAGAAGGAAACTTTTATAAACAAACAAATAAATAACTCAGGGCCAGACACTCTCCTGGGAAAATGACACCAAATCATGAAGCCACCAGCATCTAATGTTCTTCATCTGAGTGTCCACAACACAGAACACTAATTAAAATGTTATTTTTGGGAGGGCTGGCAGCTGGTGTGGTGGTTAAAGGTGCTGGATTCCCACATGGCCGACTGCAGTTTGACTATGATTCCTGGATCTGGGGGCTTGCTTTCTCACTTTCCCTCTTTCTCTCTCTCTCTCTGTCTCTGGTCAAATTAAAAAATAATAACAAATGGAATTATCACTTTTTTTTTTGAGAGGTTTTTGCTATAGGGCGCGTGCGCTCGCCAGACAGACAGAGAGAGACATAAAGACAGAAAGCGAGAAATCACCCCCCAGGGGGGATGGTCATGCCGCAATCCCTTCTCCTCCATTCTCCTCTCGGGATCTTGGGCATGCACGCACACGCGCCCGGTGTGAGTTCTAAGCCACTGGGTCCGGGACGTGAACCGCGGTCGACTATGTGGGAGTCCAGCGACATAGCCATTATACTAACTGCTGGTTCCCAACAAATGGAATTAAATAAATAATTTTTTTAAAAAAAGTTGATTTTGGGACCAGCAGATGGTGTAATGGTTATGTCACTGGACTCCTACATAGCTGACCATGGTTCGAGTCCCAGACCTGGCTACTTAAAAACCACTCCAGGTGCATATGTGTGTATGCCAGAAATCCCGAAAGGAGACTAGAGGAGAAGGGACTGCAGCATGGCCATTCTCCCCTGGGGGTGATTTCTCACTTTCTGTCTCTGTGTCTCTAGCAAGCGTACATACCCTATAGCAAAAATCTCTCTAAAATGTGAGAGATTTGGGAATGCAAAAGAATAAGAAAATACATCTTAATGACTTGGTAAACTTTCTAAAAAGGAAAAATTACAAAAAAAATGAGAAGACAGAAGCAGGGAGAGACAGAGACACAGAAACAGATTTGGAAGGCCAGAGGGGCAGCTCCCTACCACGCTAGCTTGTTTGCTGGAGGCTGAATTATCAGTAGAAAATCTTCATTTCTCGTGTGCCCTGAAATACCTAGTTCGCAGGAGCCATGAAGAATCTTCTTTCTAAGTCATACAGAAGGAATGCAGAATAAAGCTCCCTTCACAGCCCTGTGCTCCAGGCCCTTGGTTGTCTGTTTCCTCAGAACCCTGTCTTTGCATCGGGGACATGGGTGCTGTGACTGCTGGTGGGTCCCGAGTCACTGAGTTCAGTACTGAGTGATCAGCTCAGTCTCACCAATGTTACCGTGACTCTCCTGTGCCCACGCTCCTCCCTGTACCCCACACCCACAGAAGGTCTAGGGATCGGGAGATGGTAGGTGGCGTGCGATGTCCTCCTCTCTGAGAAAGTGGCAGCACTCACATGAGGTCTGGATTCCTACTAAGGCACCCAGGCAGCAGGCAGAGAGAAGCCATTGGCCCTTAGGACCCAGCCTGCTAATCTCGCCATGGTGGTGATGGGGTTGAGGCGCACTCAGGCCATGCCAGGTGGGCAGTGATTGTTCCATCTGCTGCTTTAAGACTTGACCTTGCAGGAGCTGCCTTCCCTGAGGTTGCTCCCCTGCTGCAGCCAGGTCTTCGCACCTGTGGAATACTGAGAGGTACCCGTGGGGGCTTGTGAATGCAGGGGTTCCTCAGATATGCCTGCTTCAAGCTGTGTGGGGAGACAGGGCCTCCTCCACTATACTAGAGGAACGGCTTGTGGCTCGAGGGAGGTGAAGTTACCTCAAACAGAAAGCAGCTGCCATCATAGCGCCAGCCACACTGGCAAAGAGCTTATGCAAACTCAGACCAGATTCTAGCAGCCTGAGTTCTTGCTTCTGCTCCAGGCCTCAGGAGTGAGGAGGTTTTGTTTTGTTTTTTAAAAAAAGGAAGTGGTCATAGCTGACGTATTATGTGGCCCAAAGAATTTCACCCTTGGCCTCTGAGGTTAACCTTGCTTGTTCGGTAGTGCAGCTGGAGAGACAGAAATAGAAGCTCTGCTGTGGGCTGACCCCAAGTCTCCCTCAGATACTCAGCATGTTCGGCTGGAGGCCCTTGGGCAGTGCTGGCATGCTGCTTGCAGAAGAGCGAGTCTCAGAGCTGAGGCCTTGAGTGGCCCCTCAGTCAGGGTCCCCAGTTCCACTCACCACTATGGACTGAACCCTACCTCTGGGCCGGACACTAGTCTAGTCCTTGGGGAACATGCAGGTGACCCATACAGGTCAAGGTGCTGCCCTTGTGGAGTTCGCATCTCAAGCAGGGGACCGCATGAAGTGCCCGGAAGACGGTGGTGAGTGAAGTGGCAGCTTGAGAAGCACACCAGGCATGTGTGCATGTATGCGTGTGTGCATGTATGCATGTGTGCACGTGTGCAGGCCCTAAATCCTGACAGGATGGAGGAATGAGAGACTGTGGTGTGAACATACCACACTGGAGGAGGGAGGTTGCTTTCTCCCTCTCCCTCTCTGTCTCTTTCTAACAAGGGCCCGTACCCTCTAGTCAAAAAAGGCTGAAGCCCAGCATGTGTGGGGTGAGGGGGCAGGAGAGCGAGTGGGAGGGGAGCGGGGAAGGTGCTGAGTCACATGGGGCCCATTTGGTGTCAATTCTCAGTGTGACAAAGTGGTATTTCAGTGGCAGTGTGACATGCCACCGTCCAAAGTTTACCAGTCTGGAGAAGGGATAAAGAAGGATTAGAGCTGGTTTAAAGTTCCCTAATATGTCAGTGGCTCCAGAGGAACCACCTGTGAAATGGAAAGATAAAGGAAGGGAGCGGGAACTTAAGAAGATCAGAAATGAAAGAGCCGAAGAGTGACGTCTAACCTGGCCCTGATCTCGTTATTCCCCACCTTCACAGTCAGTGCTCTGCTCAGCCAAAGGTGGGGGACTGCTAACATGTGACCCCTGGGCACTGTGCTCTTCCTGCGTGGTTGTGGGTGCACACCTGGGCGTGAACAAACTTGATCTGGTAACGATCATGCCAGACCAGTTTTATTTGTGGAATACCATCCCTACGTGGCTGGACCTGTCTTGGGAAGGGGAAAAGAATGTGGTTCAAACATACTAACACCTTCTTTTCCTCACAGTGGGATTCTATCCCAAGGTGACCCAACACATGTCCTTCTGTCCCCCTTTGGCCAGCCTTAGGGGCTGGATTTCTGCACAGTTGAGTCATTGCCGATGACTCTGAAACTGTCCAAGGTCCATGGGGTTCTGCCTCAGACACCATCTCTGGAGAAGGCTTTATATCCCTCCCAGCTGCCCCTCCTCTTCATTCTCCCTGAGGCTACTTGTGGTCTTGGCATCCACAGGATGCCTGTGCTCCCTCAAGCCCTGACTTCAGACACTACCAGATCATTCCCAAATAATCCTCTAGACACTGACTCAAAGAGTCTGAATTCTAAGGAAGTTGCCTGGGTGGGGCACCTTCAAGACCTGAACTGGGAGTGACGCTGAAGGAACAGGCTCCCTTGTTCTCTACCCTTGTCCCCAGCCTTAGAAGGCATGTCTGTCACCACCCAGGGCTTCAGAGTTCTCCAGGATGCTTTGGGGGGAGGGGTAGGTGTGCCAGGGCTCATCTCTCTGCACTCCCTGAGCACAGTTCTGAAAGCACTGGTGGCATCTCTGAGACCCACCTGGGTCTTGGTATTTCTGCCCTGTCACCTTTCTGTGCTGCTACAAGTCAACTGTGGTAGTATGCGTGAGCTCAGAGCAGACCGAGTCCCATGCTCCAGCAACATGCAGCCCAAACCTAAGTGGTCATCTGTTGGACAAGTAATGTGGGACAGTTTCTTTTTTCTTTTTCTTTTTTTTTTTTAAGAGAGATTTTTTGCTATAGGGCATGTGCACTCACCTGAGACAGAAAGCAAGAAATCACCCCCCCCACACACACACACACAAACCTGGGGAATGGCCTTGTCACACTCCCTTCTCTTCTTGGGATTTTGGGCATGCATGCACATGTGCTTGGCATGAGTTTTAAGCCTATGGGTCCAGGACCCAAACTGCAGTTGACTATGTGGGAGTCCAGTGATGTAACCATTACACCAACTGCTGGGCCTGGGACACTCTTTTAATGAAATTAACAGAGTAGAAAAATGGCTTCAGGGAATTTTCTTTCTATTTTTAAGGTTGATATAG
>NW_006159701.1:7944167-7952526 GCF_000334495.1 Tupaia belangeri chinensis | reverse complement strand
GGGAAAGAGAGAGAGAGGCAAAGTAAGAAACCACCCACAGAGGGATGGCCATGCTGTAATCCTTTCTCCTCCATTCTCCTAGGATTTGGGGCACACACATCTATTCACCTAGCATGTTTTTCAAGCTCCGGGTCCAGCCTGAATTTCTCCAGCTGCTCTCAGTAGGCCATGTGGATCCAGCTGACTTAAACTCTGTGCTACCTGCTGTCCCGCTTCAGGGAATTTTCCATTGTATCAGTATTAGATAGATAACACAGTGGTTATGAGCTGTCTAAGATGAACAAAGCTGGCCAGCTTCAGTGGCACAGCCAGCAGTAATACAATGTCCTGTGATGCCACAGCCATATGGAAAGGTCCCAGGTTCAGGTCCTGTGGTCTCCCTGTGCATGCTGGGCTTGTGTCCATGATCCTGTCTGGCTGAGGCTGGAGATGGGTTATGGTATGAAGACCCTATTGGGGTTCTATCTTCCTCTATGTCTCCCATTCTCATGGGAGAAAGAAACTGTAAAAAACAAACAAACAAACAAAAAAACACCTAATACAAAACCTAGGGGTCACTTGATGGCATGGTAGCTAATTAAGGCAGTTGGACCCCACATGACCAGCTGAAGCCTGTACCCAGTGGCTTGAAAAACACACCGGAAACTTTGTGTGTGTGCTCAAAATCGTGAAAAGGAAGAAGAAATGGAGGAGAAGGGATTGTAGCGTGGCCATCCCCCTGGGGAAGTGATTTCTCACTTTCTGTCTCTCTGGTGAGCACACACGCCCTATAGCAAAAGTCTCTCTAAAAAACCTTTTTTTTAAAAATCCTCATTAAGAGAAACGATGACATAAGAAGGCACGAGATTGTGACTTATAAGCAATCTGTAGTGATCAAAACAGTGTCCTACTGGCACATGAATAGACAAATCAGTGAGACAGAGTATATATCAGAAACACTCAGAAAAAAAAAAGAAAAGGAAAGAAACACTCAGTAACTTAATAGCATTTAGTAGTAAAAAAAAAAAAAAAAAAAAGTTAAATGACTGCAACAAAGAATTCCCACCACATTTGATAGACAAAATTATTCAATGCTTTTACTTACAAATCAGTTTTAAAGAGGCCAGTAATCAATCAAAAAAAGAGCAAAGGAAATGAAGTTAATTCATAGCAGAGGAAAAACACATGACTTCATAAAGAAGCTCAAGTTCACTCATAAGAAAAGAAGTGCAGGGGGACCAGCAGTTAACGCAATGGCTATGTCGCTGGACTCCCATGTAGTCAGTTGTGGTTCGCGTCCTGGACCCGGTGGCTTAAAACTCACGCCAGGTGCGTGGCCATCCCCCTGGGAGGTGAGTTCTCGCTTTCTGTCTCTATCTCTCTCTGTCTGGCTGGCAAGCGCACAAGCCCTATAGCAAAAAAAAAAAAAAAAAGGAAAAGAAATGCAAATCACTGCTATTTTTCTCCTACCAGATTAGCAAAGCTAAAAGAAGGCTAATAATTGGGACCAGCAATTGGTGTAATGGCTATGTTGCTGGACTCCCATATAGTCGACCGTGGTTCGAGTCCCAGTCCCGGTGGCTGAAACACAGCGAGTGCATGTGCGTGCGTGCATGCCCAGCATCCCAAGAGGAGAATGGAGAAGGAATTGCAGCATGGCCATTCCCCTTGGGGGTGATTTCTCACTGTCTCTCTGTCTCTCTCGTGTAATAAAAAAAAAAGTATAATAAAAAAAAAAAAAAAAAAAAAAAAAAAAAAAAAAAAAAAAAAGGTGAATGATCCTATTTGCAAGGGTGAAAGGAAACTCAAGACATGTGGAGTAGGGCACAAAGTAATCACATTTCTTGGGAAAGTAAGGTATTTTTAAAATTTTATTTAACTTTATTTATTCATTCATTTTTAAATTTGATCAGAGAGAGACACAGAGAGAAAGAGAGAAAGTGAAAAAGCAAGCCATCAGGTCTGGGACTTAAACCTTGATTGGCCATGTGGGAGTGTCCAGCGCCTTAACCACCACGCCACCTGCTGGTCCCCAATAAGGGTATTTTTAAACTTTTGTGAAAGAATGGAATTAAAGTATGAGTTTATTTTATTTATTTATTTATTTTTTTGAGAGGTTTTCGCTATAGGGCTCATGCACTCGCCAGACAGACAAAGAGAAAGACATAGAGACAGAAAGTGAGAAATCACCCCCCAGGGGGGATGGTCACGCCACAATCCCTTCTCCTCCATTCTCCTCTCGGGATCTTGGGCACACACGCACATGTGCCCGGCGTGAGTTCTAAGCCACCGGGTCTGGGATGTGAACCGCAGTCGACTACGTGGGAATCCAGCGACATAGCCATTATGCTAACTGCTGGTTCCCAAGTATGAGTTTATTTTGACACAAAAAAATGTGGAGTCCATGCATTTCAATAATATGCACTTCCATGATCTTTTTGAAGACCCCCTTATAGAACAATATTTATATGTATTTACATTTATTTATTTATACTTATTTTGTTGAAAGTACATTTCAATAATATGCACTTTCCATGACTTTTTAAAAAAGAATTAATTTAATTTAATTCATTTATTTTTTAATTTGACCAGTGAGGGACAGAGTGAGAGAAAGAGAGAAAGTGAGAAAGCAAGCTGCCTGGTCCAGTACTCAAACCTCAGTTGGCTATGAGGGAGTCCAGCGCCCTTAACCATCATGCCACCTGCCGGCCCCATATTTTTTTAAAGGATTATTTTACTTAACTTTTTTTCTGTGAATTTTTTTTTGAAGATTCCCCCTTATAGAACAATATTTATATTTATTTATTTTATTCATTTAGTTATTTATTTTGAGAGATTTTTTTTCTATAGGGCACATACACTTGCCAGAGAGACAGAAAGTGAGAAATCACCCCATGGGAGGATGTCCACACTGCAGTCCCTTCTCCTCCACTCTCCTCTCATGCACACACCCTCAGTGTGAGTTTCAAACTGCCTAGTCCGGGACTTGAGTCACAGTCAACCACATGTGAGTCCAGTGCCCTAACCACTACACCACCTGCTGGCCCCAACAATATTTATATTTAAAATTATAAATATCCTTTGATTTGGTAGTTGCATTTTTCCTTCTTCTTTTTTAACTGCCACAGGGCACATATATGCGCAGGAGATAGAAAGCACCCAGATCCTTTTTCCTCCATATCTTTGGGCCATCAGGATTCGGGGCACCTGTCAGAATTCTCACTTTCCCTCTCTCTCACGTGCCCATTTTAGTTTTTGAGCTGCCAATGTCATGTGGGATCTGGCTCCCTGTGTACAGGGCTAGCCCACTGTGCAACAGGGTCAGCCCTAGTGGTTCCATTTCTATGAATTTCTGAAGTTGAGGACACACATTACAACACTGCATGTAACCAAAGATTGGAAACAACCTAAAATGTCCATGCACATTTAACTAAATTCATTAAATAAAAATGGTACATGTAGCCAATGGAATACAGTCAGCCCTCCATATCTCCAGGTTCTGCATCCACAGATTCAACTAACCACAGACTGGAAATATTTTACTTAAAAAGCAATTAAGTCTGCTTAACATACACTGCACATTTGCGTTCTAGGGTGGAAACCAAAGGACTTGTTGATACCAGGAGCTGATTGGGGGTGGGGAGTCATGAGAATTTTTTTTTTCTGCCAGAGAGCATGTGTACTCGCTGTAGAGAGACAGAGAGGGGGGAAGTGAGAAAGCACTCTTATGAGGTATGGTCACGCTGCAATTTCTTACTCCATTCAGGATTTTCGGCATGGACCCATGCACATGTGCCCAGCATGTTTTTCAAGCCGCTGGGTCAGAGACCTGCTGCCTGGCTGGCCATGCGGAATTGACCTGCCTTGACCATCAGGCCACAGGCTGGCCTGAATAATGGACATAAGAATGCACATAAATAAGAGGAAGAGGCTATGATGGTGTATCACAGCAGAGTTAAAAGAAAAAAGGAAAATTGAATACATATTAACAACTATATTATATAGAATGATTAACAAATGGGTACATCATAATGTAATGCTGAATGTGAATGAATATGAGTGTGTGTATAGCTTTGGTTTGTTTATTATATACTGTATGCATGCCTTAAAAAACCATATGGTATGTGCCTCAGACAAGGGACTGATAACCAGAATACTGGGAACTCAAGTGCCTTACACGAAAAAACAATCATTAACTCAATTAAAAGATGGGAAAATGCGCTGAACAAAAATCTAAGGAAGACATACGAAAAGCCAAAAAGCGTATGAGGAAATGCTCAACATCTTTCATCATAAGGGAGATGCAGATTAAAACCACAATAAGATACCACCTGATTCCTGTCAGAATGGCAAAGATTAAGAATATAGAGTGATAAGTATTGGCAGGGATGTGGTGAAAAGGGAACTCTCCTACACTGTTGGTGGGAATGTAAACTGGTTCAGCCACTGCGGAGAACAGTATGGAGATTCCTCAAAGATCTACAAATAGAACTACCATTTGATCCAGCAACTCCACCTTTGGGTATCTACCCAAAGGACAGGAGAACGCTCATTTGGAAAAGTGCTTGCACAATAATGTTTATTGCACCTTTATTTACAATTGCGAAGACATGGAACCAACCCAAATGCCCACAAACTGATGAATGGATTGAAAAAGTGTGGCACATATTCTCTATGGAATACTACTCAGTCATAAAAAACAAGACCCTGGCATTTGATAGAAAGTGGTCAGATTTGGAAGATCTATTGCTGAGTGAAGTAAGCCAGGCTATGAAAGAAAGATATTGTATATATCCACTTAATATATACCAACTCTCTGCACTTTATGGTAGAGATTAAAATATTGGAGGGCATAAAAGCAGTGAAAATAGTTAGTGATGATACGACAGTGTGGAATGGGGCGGGAGAAGAGAAGCGTATGGAGGACAGCAAGAGAACAAATAGGCATGACATTAGTGGGACACAGATGTGGTTTATTACCTGTTGATGATGACATGTATAGTATTCTCAACTGGACTGGTCTGAGAAGGATTTCATGTTGGGTAAAGTCTTTTTAAAAGCAAAATGATAAGTAGTGAATTGGGATAATAATCTGGAAAAATGAAAAGATATTGGATGATTATGATGGGGATTTTAATGTCTTTGTATTGACTGATATGAATGGTTTTTCTTCTGGAAAAAGAAATGTAATACACTGTAAAGTTATATGTGATTCAATGTAATATAAACAAGATTATGATAATAAAACATTTTAAAAAAATATACTGTAGCCAAAAAAAAAAAAAAAACACTGATTAGGGGACCATCAGGTGGCATGGTGGTTAAGGTGCTGGACACTCCCACATGGCCGACCACAGCACCTTTGACCTGGTGGCTTGCTTTCTCGCTTTCTCTCTCTCTCTCGTCAAATTAAAATGAATGGGTAAATAAAATTAAATAATTCTTTAAAAAAACCCACTGATTATATATAAACTAGAAATCATAATCTAAAAATAAACTAAAAAAAGAAAATATCCCAAAAAGCAATTCAAACAATACAACAACAAAAAAATATACAAATAAAACCAATACAGTATAACAGCTGTTTACATAACATTTACCTTAGAATAGGTATAAGTAATCTAGAGGTGATTTAAAGTATAGGGGAGGTTGTGTGTTGGTTATACATGAATAGTCCGGGCATCTTATCGATACATGAGGGACTTAAGCACCTGCAGCTTTGGGGGTTTGCGTGTGTTTGTGTCCTGGATCTCATTCCCCAAGGATACCAAGGGACGACTGCAACATGCTAACAAGGGGGCACTTTCCTTGTGCTTTGACAAAATGATCTCCTACACACATTATTAAATGAAAAAAGCAAGGTGCTCTGGGTAACTACATTAGGACTAGGTGGCTGAATTCAGAGAAAAGTGGGGAGACTCACTTTTCAGATGGTCTCTGCAGTTGATCTCCAAACCTTTTCCTCCAGGTTCTTTGCCGGCTCATTTCCCAGACTCCTTTGCAGGGAGGAGTGATTAGGTGATTGAAACCCAGTGGCTCAGCGCCTTGCTCGCACTGTTTTTTGTTTTTGTTTTTTCTCTTCTGTTCTTGGGGAAGGTGTTGAGCCCCAGGGTGGATTTGGCAATACGGTGTTGAAATCACAGTAATGCAATGAAAAGGAATTTAAGTCCCCAAGTTTCCACCTGGAGGAGGACTCCAGAAGTTCCCACTTGTGAGAAGCAATGTGAGCAGGGACTACTGTATTAGTGATCAGGATTTTTTTTTCTCTTTTCTTTCTTTCTTTTTTAATTACCTGAGAGCAGAGAGAGAAATTAGGAGAGCATGCACAAGCACCCCAGTAGGCTGTGGTCATGCTGCAATCTCTTTCCTCCATTTCTCCATCAGGCTAGGATTTGTGGCATGCACGCATATGCGCCCAGTGTTTTTTAAGCCTAAAACACATGGGATTTGGCTTCCTGTGTAGAGCTCTTAACCACTGGACTATGGCCCTCATGAATGGAATTTGGGGGCATCATATGAAGTCCTCAAAGCTCAACAAAACTCACATACACATGCTCTCTTGGTTTCCTTCCACTGTTGGATCAGCACTTTCACCTGATACTTTAGCATCTGGTAATTATGAAGGTTGACCTCTTTGGCCTCAGGTCCATGGGCTCCGGGTTCCACCAGCTCCCTGGACACTTGGTGCCTAGATGTGCCCCCTTCGTCTTTCTTCAGCTTCTGTTTCAAAACACTTCTTAGCCCTGCAGGTAGTGTGGTAGTTAAGAGCGCTGGAGTTCCACATGGCCAACCGCAGTTCGAGCCCTGAACCTGGTGGCTTGCTTTCTCACTTTCCCTCTCACTCTGTCCCTCTGGTCAAATTTAAATAAATAAAATTCAATAAAATAATTCTTAAAAAATATAGAAAAGAAAACAGACTTCTCTTCACTCAACTCAGTTCCTCCTGTCAGAGATATTCACCTCCTCCTGGGCTTTTGTTGACATTTATCTGGTTGAAATGCATACATTTGACCAAATATCCCACCCCTGTCCCAGCCAAGGGTGGTCTCATTCCATCTTACCTTCTAGTTTCCACCTCTAGGAGGTCTCTGGAATAAAAGCACTTGCAAAATCCTTGCCCCTACCTGCCTCTTCTGTAGTCTACTCTCCACAGAATGAGAAGCTGTCAGAATTTACCATTCAGATCAAGTCATCCAATTCTAAGCTCCTCAGCAGGGCCCAGAAGACCCTCCCAGCTCTGTCCCTGCCCACCCATCTCCCCTCACCTCCTATCATCCCCCTCTGATTCACAGGGCTCCCTTCTTTGCATTTCTCTAAGTGCACTTCCTTTTTTTTTTTTTTTTTTTTTTTAAAGTGAGAAATCACCCCCCAGGGGGGATGGTCACGCCGCAATCCCTTCTCCTCCATTCTCCTCTCGGGATCTTGGGCACACACCGCACCCGCGCCTGGCGTGAGTTTTAAGCCACCGGGTCCGGGACACGAACCGCGGTCGACTACGTGGGGAGTCCAGCGACATAGCCATTACGCTAACTAGTGCACTTTCTAACACGAACCGCGGTCGACTACGTGGGGAGTCCAGCGACATAGCCATTACGCTAACTAGTGCACTTTCTAACCGCCCCCTTTCTCTTTAAGACCTTTACAAGACTACCTCATCATTCAGACAGCACATGTCACTGCCTGATCACGGGATTTAAAAGCAACATCCTCAGGACCAGCGGATGACATAATGGTTACATCGCTGAACTCCTATGTAGTCCACCACAGTTCGAGTCCTGAACCTGGCGGCTGAAAACTCCCTCCCGGCGCCTGTGTGCGCGAACCCAAAATCTCGAGAAGAGAATAGAGGAGAAGGGAACGCGGTGTGGCCATTCCCCCTGGGCGGTGATTTCTCACTTTTTGTCTCTCTCTGTCCGGCGAGAGGACGCCTTATAGCAAAAACCCCTATTAAAAAAAAAAAAAAAAAAAAGCAGCGTCCTCTGCTCAACTAACCCTCCAGCCTATTCACCTTTCAGAGCCCCATCACTGTCAGAAACCATCTCGTGTTTGTTTCCGCCCATTGTCTCCGACTGAAGTGTCTGCCCCGGAAAGTCAGGGGCGCACGGTTCAGGACTGGACACTGGGGTTCCGTCAATGCTTGCTGAATTCGTGAGATCGGTCCTTGTGCACACGCGGCGCGCCACGCGGGGGGCGGTGCAGTGTGTGGAAGGGAGGACACGGGGTGGGAAGATCACGGATCTAAACCCCCGACCTCTGCCCGCACCCAGTCCCCGCTGCTGGCGGCGAGCTCGCGGTGGAGGGGGGAGCGCGGACGCGGCCCTTAGCCCCGCCCAGCGCCTGCCCATTGGCGGCCTCGCGGGGGGCGGGGAGAGCTGGGGAG
>NW_006159701.1:7928604-7943998 GCF_000334495.1 Tupaia belangeri chinensis | reverse complement strand
GGAATGCCCTGCGTCGCTGTGGGCCTCTGTTTACCCATTTAGGGCTCGAGGGGTTTGCTGTGGTTGGTCTTTAACGCACACCTGCCCCCTTCCCGTCCTGAAAGCATTTCGACCTCTTCGCTGCCTTTCACAGCCCCCCAGCCAGCATCCCGCTGTGACTAGGGCCCCGATCCGTCTCCGTCACAGCTGTGACCGTTTTCCGGCGCCAACTCTTCGTGCTCCGTTCTCTTCTGTGGTCCCCGCCTCCGGCCTCTTATCGGCTGTGTCTGCCCAGGGTCTCCACCGGCACCCACCCGTCCGTCTGTCCAAGTGCTTATTTGCAGGAACTTTCTTTTGCTTGGTCACCTCCTTTAGCCTTTGACTAGTCTCTAGTCCAAGGAAGTTCAAAAGGAAAAACCAGTGGAGGTAGTTTTCAGCTAAAGTTGACCAGTTTGCCAAGAGAGAGGCATTTCTGGACCTTTCCATTGCCGAAAACAGGGGAAAAGGCCAACGCCCTTTGCCTTCTGGACAGGGTCCTTAAAGGCCGGCCAAGGCTTCCAGCTGGATCATACCAAGGACAGACTTCCCAGGGTAAAATCCATCCCCAATGGCTGGTCTCTTGCTCAGTCAAGGCTTTGGGATTTATTTATTTATTTTAATCTCTCGAGTTTGGGTAAAGTGCTGGTATTCCGAGAGAAGGAAACTGGTTACAAAAGAGTTCATTTGCGCAAGTGTGAGTTTTTTTCTGTGAAATTCAAGTGGGGTCAGAGAGTAACGTGCCTCCTTAGTGAAGGGCCTCAAACGTCCTGCAAGTACTTTACAGTTACTAGCAGACCCGCCATCTCCGGATGGCCTGTGCTCCTGGCACTGTTCTAAACACTTACCTGCTCTGCCATTTAATTTCATCCTTACAACAGCCCATGAGGCAGGAACGGGTAATTATCTCCATTTTACAGATGCAGAGGCTGCGTCGCAAAGGGGTGTAGTGACTTGCCTAAAGACTGAAGTGGTAAAGCTGGGGTTCACAACTAGGCTCCTAGGAGTAAGCCCTTAACCAAAACACTCCCTGGTATGTTTGCAACTCTGGGTGCGAAAGAAAGGGCCACTGATCCTCCGGGATCCTTGCCGAGTTTGGGGTCTGCAGAGCCTCCTCCTAACTGAGTGCTTTCCACGGTGCACCAGCTGGGCTGCGGCTACAAGTCTGCACATAGGCAATGCATAAAGGCACATCCGATGATTTTTTAAAAATTCAGAACAGCATGTGGCATGGAGGTTAAGGTTGCTAGATCCTACATGGTTGACTGTGCAGTTTGAGTCCCAGAAAACATGGTAGACATTTATGCATGAGTGCCCAAACTCCTGGGAGGAGAATGGAGGAGAAGGGATTGCCGTGTAGCCATTCCCCCTGGGAGTGATTTCTCACCTCCATCTCCCTCTCTCTGGCAAGCACACATGCCCTATAGCAAACTTAAAAATATATTGGGCCATGCATGCCATATATATATATTTAGGCTCATCATCCAATACATATTATTTTTTTTTTGAGAGGTTTTCACTATAGGGCGCATGCGCTCGCCAGACAGACAGAGAGAGACATAGAGATAGAAAGCGAGAAATCATCCCCCAGGGGGGATGGTCATGCCGCAATCCCTTCTCCTCCATTCTCCTCTCGGGATCTTGGGCACGCACGCACACGCGCCCGGCATGAGTTCTAAGCCACGGGGTCCAGGACGCGAACCGCGGTCGACTACGTGGGAATCCAGCGACATAGCCATTATGCTAACTGTTGGTTCCCCTAATATATATTATTTCTTCAAGAGAGACAGAGAGAGAGGAGGAGAGATGGGCACCCCAACAGGGTCCTAACACCACAGTCATCTCTAGCGCTAACCCCAGATCTTAGGCACGCATGTGCCCAGTGTCCTCTAGACATGAGCCTGGATGGGAAAAAAAGGAGCCCAGTTGGGTCAACTGAGCACAGGGTCACATTTTACCACTGCTCACCAGTTGCCCAACACATCTGCTTGATTTTAAAGAATGTTACAAAGGGCCATTTGCGGGAGAATGAAAACACAAGATAAAATAAAATGTCCTTTGTGTAACAGAAGCCAAAAATGAAGGTGCTGTTGCTCCTTTGGTAGGCTGCTCAACTGAGGAGTTTATGCTTGGAAGACTTGAACATCCAAAAGATCAAGCAGAAATGTTCCCAGGTGGCCACAGAATCTGATTAAGAGCTCCGTCTTCTCTCCTCACTGAGGGTGAAGAGCCCCAGGCTTGTGGATAATGAGTCCTGTTCTCTAGATTTAGTGGGAGTGGAGGTGGAGAGGGCAGAGTCAGTTCCCCTTGCAGCAGCTTTCCTGTATCTGATTTTTTTTTTTTTTGAGATCCATAAAAGTAACACATACTTTTTTGAGGTGGTAAAAGTAACTCACTTTATAAAAATACAGAGAGTTTGGACTTAAAACTCCCTGGATACCTTGCTCCTTCCAAGAGCACTGTTAACAGGTGGGTGTGCGATCTAGGAGACCTTACTTTGCACTTATGTGTGTGCGCATGTGTGCATGCGCATGTGCGTATGGGAGACACTACATGTGCACTTTGTTTTGCCATAGACAAGATGCTACCGTTTATGTTCTGAAGCTTTCTCACAGAACAGTGTCTGGATTATCTTTCTGAGTCAGTACATTTAGACTGTATCCAATTCCTTCCAAGCACTGCAAAGCATTTACTCTGTGGCAGCACTGTGCCAGCTAGCACTGGCCCCTCTGAACGTTCCTCGGGTTGTTCTCAGTGCTGTCTTGTTGCAAGCTGCTGGGAAGAATGTCAAGGCCTCCTGCCAGGGCTCTGGGTACAAACTACTGTAAATCATATCCTTGGACATGCCCCTGGAGGGTTATTGGTTCCTTGAAGTTTAGTGGACTGTTATGGAGTCCGTTTTTCAAAAAGGAGTTCATAATTTGGCTTTGAAGCTGCATCTGCAGGCACTGGGTTTTCTCTCCCAAGGGCTCCTGGAGGGTTACGGGCTTTTGGGAGAACGTTGTTCTTCAAGCTTGTTGGGGTGGGGATGGAGGGGCAGGCAAGGCTCTTCTCCTTCCCACCTCTTTCTCAACCCAAAAGACATTAAAAGGGGTGGTTCGGTCCACCTTCCTGGTGGCCTCTTGCCTCTGCTTGTCCTGGGTGAGGCTTGGGGTGGGCAAACTTTGTGGCTGGATTAGGAAGCTTTAGCATGAGTCCTTCTTCCCCAGGAGGGAGCCGTAGGGACAGCTGAGGATGGCCAGGTTTCCTAAAGAACAATGTTTCTCATCCTCAGTGACCTCCAGGAACAAACCTCTGTCTGGAGGTCAAGCGGTGCCCGCTGGGTCAAGCAGTGGATTGGAGGGGACTGTGCATAGTACGGCACGAGGGGGTCAGTTACGGAGAACAGTGAGGCAGGGAGAGAAGTGTGTGCGAGGCGGACTCTGTCCCTCAGCTGGCGCATCTACAAATGGGATGAACCCCCCAACCCACATCACAGAGTTGCTGTGAAGGGGGGAATGGGGTCAACTCTATGGTCCTTGGCAGTGCCTGACTCATGGCACCGGTACCTTCGTATTTACTGCAGCCCTAAATGAGAGCTGGGCTAACCGTGATGCTGTTGAACTTGCAACATGATGTGATGCAATTCCATTTTTTGTGGATGCTGTTATAGTTGCAGACTGCTTCCTGAAGGTGTGAACTGGGTTATAGTGAAGCTGGATGGGAGTTGAGGGGGAAATTACTGTGTCTTTTTTTTTTTTTTTTTGGAGCAGTTTTTGCAATAGGGTGCTTGCGCTCGCCAGAAAGAGAGAGACAGAGAGACAGAAAGTCTCCCCTGGGGAGATGGCTATGCCACAATCCCTTCTCCAGTTTCTTCTCAGGATCTTAGGAACACACGCACACGCTCCTGGCATGAGTTTAAGTCACCGGGTCCGGGACTTGAACTGTGGTTGACTACATGGGAGTCCAGTGACATAGCCATTATGCCAACTGCTGGTCCTGAAATTACTGTATCTTAACTGTCAGTCACAATACTCAGGAATAGAAGACAGAACTGAAGAAAAGGGAATTAAGAAAGGCTCTCCCAGACTGATGTTGTGGCCTAATGGTTAAGGGAGTCAGATTTGAGATGGCCAATCGTGGTTCAAATCCTGGCCCTGACAGCTTGAAAGATATGCGAGGTGTGTGTGTGTGCATGCCCAGAAATTCAAACAGGATGGAGAAATGAAGAAGGATTCCCTCCCCCTCTCTGGCAAATGCATGTGCCCTCTAGCAATTAAAAAATAAAAAAGGGGGGCTGGCAGGTGGTATGGCGGTTAAGGCACTGAACTTTCCCATGACCAATTGCCATTCGAGTCCCAGACCTGGTAGCTTGCTTTCTCACTTTCCCTTTCTCTTTCTCTCTCTGATCATTCACAAACAAACAAACAAACAAATTAATTAATAAAAATAGGGAAGTAAGAAAAGATCTCCTTTGCTAGAATATTCTGATTATGACAGTAATTCATCCTCAGTACAAAAAGTTAAACATTACAGGAGTGTTTACAAGCTCAGTCAAAATATACATAGGCCTTACAACATAGTTAATATTATCAAACATTTAGGAAATAATCCAGCTTGGACTCCAGAGGGAAATAGAGGAACAGCCTGTGTTACAGCTACAGGAAGGGCAATTCTACACCTGCAGTAGTTACAAAGAATAGCGGGATCTGTAGGAATAATGGGTCTGGAGCACAATGTTTCAACTGTCCAGCACTTGAACAATTTGAAACCAATTAAAACTACACTAAACAAAACTTTATATTGAATAGAAAGAAACATATTGCCATATAAAATATATCAGAATGTACTGAAGAAAAAATACTCCTTGGCAAGAGGGTGGTGACTGCCTGAATATGTGGGGCAGGAGAGGGGACAAGCTCCAAGGTGGTGTATGAAAGGGGACTCTGGCTTTATTTAAATGTTTTATTTCCTTAAAACTAAATATCCCTGAGCAAATATTAAAATAAGAAAAAAAATAATGATCCTCTGGGAGTCCACCCCTGCAGATAATCACAGCTAAGAGTATAGACAGAGTAGGAACTTGATTTCTCTTGGATTCCTGGGAGATTTCTGCAGAATGAGCCAGAACCTGTGCTGAGCCAAGCACTGAAGTGACTTCCTGCTGCACAAGTCAAACAAACTGTCCCCCCACCAAGAGTGATTTACTGCCTATTTAGTTAGAGAGATTTTTTTTTTTCTTTTGAGAGAGTTTTTTGCTATAGGGTGAATGCACTTTGATGGAGAGACAGAAAGCGAGATATCACCCCCCGGAGGGATAGCCATGCCACAATCCCTTCTCCTCCATTCTCCTCTTGGGATTTTGGGCACGCATGGGCGTGTGCTTGGTGAGAATTTTAAGCCGCCAGGTCCAGGACTCGAACTGCAATAAACTACGTGGAAGTCCAGCAACATAACCATTTCACCATCTGCTGGTCCCTGTAGAGAGTTTTGTTTTGTTTTGTTTTGGAGAGGTTTTTGCTATAGGGCACATGCACTTGCCAGAAAGACAGAGAGAAACAGAGACAGAAGATGAGAAATCAACTCCCAAGGGGAGATGGCCACGCCACAATCCCTTTTCCTCCTTTTTCCTCTCTGGATCTTGGGCATGCATGCACATGCACCGGGTGTGAGTTTAAGCCACCGGGTCTGGGACTAGAACCACGCTCAACTACATGGGAGTCCAGCAACATAGCCATTGCACTCACTGCTGGTCCCAAGTTCAGTTTTAAATTTGAAAGCAGACTTCACACTTAGGCCTGCCCAGCTCTAACACCATACTCTTAGCTACTTGCCACCAGACCTGTTGGCCAGACGAGGATGTAACTAAGGGACAACTGAATTGGATATTTGAAGTTAGGAAGGAGGAGCTGTTTGTGTTGTTCATATTTGTACTCCTGGTGCCAAGCACCAGCCTGCCATAGAATCACAGCTCAGTAAATATTTATTGAGTGCATGAATGGTTGCTATTTATGAAATTATGTGGATGATCTTATGCTCTAGAAGTGAGATAAAGGGTTGCTTAATGGGAACCCAATATTTTCTGTCAAAAGGACCTTATTGCAAAGTACGTGGGAGTTTACATGAGTGGGAATGTGGTTTGGGGGGTGGTAAACTTGGCCAGGGGTAGGCAATGCAGCACCATAGGCTGCCAGGTCGTAAGCACATCAGCAAACTGAAACGGTGCCTGCCTGGCAGATGGCACACAGTGGAACCAACCTTCCCATCTTGGAAGTGGTGAGAATCCAGGAATGTTGAGCTAATGGGCCCTGAGGGGTGAGAAAGAGGAGGAATGGGCTGGAGTCAGAAGCCAAAATGTCTCCAGCAAGCCTGAGAGATGGCTGCCCTTGGCCTTAAACCCTAACAAACCCCGAGGCTCTAGATGTTATGTGGGGAAGTGTGAATGTGTGGCACTTCATGTTTATCTGGGACTTTACTCCTTGGGATCTTGCAATCCAAAAGATACTACCTGTTTTCCACTGGACATAGTTATTTAACTCCCACTTAAAAAATAAACGCCAGGCAGGCCCTGAAGCCTAGTAGTTAAAGGAGTCAGATCCCACACGGCCAAGCAGTTGAAATCCTGGCCCCAGCAGCTTGAAAAACACACCAAGTGCATGTGTTCACATGCTCAAAATCCTGGCAGGATGGAGAAATGGAGAAGGGATTATAGAGTGATCACGCCCCATTGCGGAATGCTTTTCTCTCTCCCTCTATCTTTCTGTCTCTCCCTGGTGGTGAACACTTGTGTCCTCTGGCAGACTGAAAAAAGAGAGAGAGAGAAAGAGAAAGAGAGAGAAAGAGAAATGGAGAAAGAACTTGGCCAGGCCCCAATAGAGGGTGCTTTCTCCCCTTTTCTCTGTCTCTTTTCTTCTGGCAAGTGCATGTGCCCTCTGACAATTAAAAACAAACGGAGACCAGCAGGGGGCGTGGTGGTTCAGGTGCTGGACTCTCACATGGCCGATTGCAGTCTGAGCCCTGGACCTGCAGGCTTACTTTCTTACTTCCTCTCTCTCTCTCTGGTGAGAGCACATGTCCTATAGCAAATTTTAGAAATAATATTAACAATAATAATATAAAATTAAATAATCCTTTACAAAACTAAACAAATGCCATCAGGAATCACCCCAAGCTGGAAAATCCTAGCATTCACTGACTGACTCTTAAGGAAAAGAAGGTATTCCAAAGATGTGGATTTCCCAGGTAACATACCTAATCTTTTTTTAAATTTATTTATTCATTCATTTTAATTTGGCCAGAGAGAGAGAGAGAGAGACACCAAGAGAGAGGGAAAGTGAGAAAGCAAGCCATCAGGTCCAGGACTCAAACCATGATAAGCCATGTGGGAGTGTCCAGCGCTTTAACCACCACACCACCTGCTGGTTCCCCATACCTAATCTTTCACGCATCAAAGCTTCAGCTAAAGGGACCAGTGGATTGCACGTAATGTTAGGTCAAAGGACTTCCACATAGTCCACCACAGTTAGAACCCCAGACCAAGCAGCTTAAAACTCACACTAGGTATGTGTGCATGTGTGCCCAAAAATCTCAAAAGGAGAATGGAGACGGGATTGCAGCATGGCCATCCCCTCTGGGGGTGATTTCTCACTTTCTGTCTTTCTGGCTAGCATTCGTGTCCTGTAGCAAAAATCTCTCTGGGGAAAAAAAAGTTTAAAGTCTTTCTATTGTGTCCTCTCTCCTTACACCTGAACTGTTGAACTTTACTCTTTATTGGAAACTTTGGGCAGACTATCCACTGTCAGGGGGTGTGGGCAGGTGGCCCAGAATATCGTTCTGTCCTCCTCTTGGTCAGGTCTCTGCCCCCAGGGTCCAGCTGTCCTGCTGATAGCCCTGTCCTGCTGAGCCCCTACCCAGCACCATCACCTTCTGCCGGGCCTGGAGAACAAGACATGCAAGACAGCGGAGTCAGCCTCCAACCCATCAGTTCTCTTACACAGAAGCCTGCCCTGGGTTTGCAAAGCTGCACGGAGAGGGTTTGCTGCAACAGTGCTGACGGAACAGTGAACACGTTTCCTCAAAGTGCACATGTAGGAAACGGTTAGATAGGCTGTGGGCAGTCCTTACTGGGGGATGCTGTGTTGCTTAAATTAAGGAGTAGGTTTTGCCTATGGAATCATGTCCAAGCTTAGAAACCAAAACCAAGGCCTGTTATCAAGAAAACATATGATAGCCTGGTAACCCCACTTGGAATGGATGTGCCTGTCTGTTGAGTCCCCCTGGCACCCCAGCACCATGTGCAGTTCCTGGCATGGCAGGTGGGACCTCCTCCACCTGCATCCTGCAGCCACATGGGCCTGTTCCTCACTATCGCCCTCACTGCTTACAGGTGGTGTTGCTCGTTTGTTGTACCTTTCCTCACCAGGACTTCAGCTCCAAGGGGCCAGGATGTTGCTTGTGTTCCTCAGTGCCTGGCATGGCAATGACTCTCAGTTAAAGCTTATGAGTGCCTGAGCGAACAAAGCCAACTTTTACGAAATGAAGTGATCGGTATTTATGAAAATGCTCAGAAATAGTATTTTGACGAAAAACTTTATGCATTTGGCTGACACGGCAGATTCAAAGGGTCAACGCCTGAGCTGCTCTGCTTCTAGAAACTGAAGAGGAAGTGCGAGCTGGGAGGACGGGCCCCTGCTCCCCCCACCAAGTGTGACCGAATTAAGCATGTTATGTAAGTCAAGCGTGGGGTTTCAGGCCAGGAGGTTGTAAAGCATTTGGCCTGGAGTCCACCCTTGTGTTTATTCAAGAGGAGTTTCTGAGAAACTCTCCTCACTTGAAGCAGAACGCTGGCAGTGGCTCAGAACGAGACCAGTCCCGGCCATGGTGCCACCACCACCATCACCCCACCCTCGTGGAGGGAGGGGAAATACTGTGTCTGGCTCTTGGAGAGGGGAAATCTAATCTAGAGGAAGTTTCCAGGTTCCTGATAGCCAAACCCAGAAGGGAGGATTGACTGTTGATCGCTCAGCCCAGTTCAACAATGAAGAGTGAGTCAGCAAATGCAGGGTTTGAGAAGGCACACATGCCAGGGTCCTAATATTTCCAAGGTCCTTATCTAAATCCGAGGGCTGGTCTGGCTCTTGGCCAGGGAGCGAAGGGTGAGAAGACCATGGGAGTTTAGCCAGACTGGTCCCCTCTTCCCTTTGTGATACCTGATCGCCATAAAGTAACAACCACAACTTTTCAATACAGGCTTAGGGTGCCCTTGTGTGAGAAACAGTGCAGAAAGAGGGCCTGAAGGCCTAGGCTCAGAAGAGTCTAACTTGAGTGAGCTACTGGATGGAGTTCCAGCTGCAGTAACCCACTGCGGGCCAGGTCCTGCTTGGGAATGCTGTGCCTGTCACACTGGCCCCTAGAAGCGTCACTCTCGGGTAGTACCTGGAAAGTGAAGGGATTTGCCCAGGGTCAGTCTGTGAGGATGGAGCCAAGAGTTGAATCCATATCTGTCTGGCTTTGAGGTTGATGCTTTTTATACCTTGAGAAGAGGCAGTGGGTAGTAAGTGAAGCATAAAGATGGAGATTTAGGGTGTGAGTTCTAACCTCCTTGAAGGCAGTCGGAACTATGACCAGAAGTTGGAGTTGGAAGACTAGGCAAAGAGCACAGGCCATGGGGGCCAGCAGGTGGCCAGTGGTTAAGGCACTGGATCCCACGTGGCTGACTCTGCAGTTTGAGTCCTGGACCTGACAACTTGGAAAACACGCTGGGAGTGTGTGCATATGTGCCCAAAATCCTGAGAGGAAAATAGAGAAGGGATTGTGGCGTGGCCATCCCCTCTGAGGGTGTTTCTTACTTTCTCTCTCTCTCTCTCTTTCTCTCTCTCTCTAGTAGCATGTGCTAACTGTTCCCACGGCATGCAGGCAGCAGAGTGGATGTGGACATCCTCTAGCAGGGAAGGAGCGGCTGGAGGGCACAGTACTCAACCACCTCCCCCACCCTCTCCAGCCTGCCATCTCCACTCCCTAACCTTGGCACCTCAGTGCCTTGCCACAGCAGCCAAGTGTGAGGCTGTGAGCCTGGAGCCTGTGCTGAGGGGGTGGGAGGAGGGGGATTGAGGCTCCATGGCCTTGGGCTGCCTGCCTCATGGTGCCAGGCCTCCACATTCACCAGGAACAGTGGGCTGGTTCTCAGCAAGGTGGAGAATGTGCCCTGGGCCCTCTGTTCTGGCATGACAGAGACAAACTGGAGCTTAGGTCCCATGGGCAGCCTGGCTCTGGGGCTCCTTTTGCCATGCCCGTGACCCACCCACTAGAAACTACCAGCCGTCCTGCAGGAAGAAACAAGGGCGTCATTTTCCTAAAGATAACGATTGACCTACCAGCATGAAACCTCATGGACATATTTTAAAAGCCTGGTTAATGTTTATCCCATTCTCTGGTCAAATGCCAGGTGCCTCTCACAACAGGTGGACAGGTGCAGTCCTGCTGTGTTGTGGTGTAGGGATAGTGCACACACCAAGCTTTGGCTTGGGAAAGTGACCCCTGCCCAGACCTTACCTGACCCCTGCCCAGTCCTTACCTTTCCAGGGAGCCTGATCACCACCCTGTCATAATCACAGCCCCAATTCCATGCTAGGTGCGGTGCAAACACTGAACCTCTGCTTTATGCGTGATTCCCATGCTAGACAGAAATGAAGGCTCAAACAAGCGAAGACCCTACTCCCTGTGGCAAAACTAGGAGCAGGGGCTGGCAGGTGGCATGGTGGTAAAGGTGCTGGACTCCCACATGGACAACCACAGTTTAAGTCCTGGATCTGGAGGCTTGCTTTCTCATTTTCCCTCTCTCTCCCTCTTTCTCTCTCTGGTCAAATTAAAAAAATAATAACAATAATTAAAATTAATTAAAAATTTAAAAACTAGGAGCAAAAGAACCCGAGTTATCTGGATTCTTGTCTTGATCCTCTGCTACTGACTTCTGACCTACTATCTCTTCCTGGGCCTTGCTGTTCCTGAGATCTCAGACTTGTTAAGAGCCAAACTCTAGTAGGCATTTTTTTTTGTTTGTTTTGTTTTTGTTTTTTTGCTATAGGGCTTTGCTTTTTGTGTTTTTGAAGGTTTTTGTTTGTTTGTTTTTAAAGTCATTCTCACTTTTACTAATACATACATCTGGGTTAAAATAGTGGAATCAGAAAGACACTTCCTCATTATCAACAAAGTGAATTTTTTTGTAAATTTGGGAGACTTCAGTTTTGAAATGGAAGTGGTGGAAGAGATCTCAAAGATCACCCTGTCTAACTCTCCAGAAAGAAAAAGCTATAGACCTAAGGTCACACAGATAGTGACTGAGCATTTATCAGAACTAGAGGCTTCTGTCCCCTTAATCCACGACCTGCTTGCTTCAGAGTGTTTTTTGTTTTGTTTTGTTTTTAAATTGGCCTGAGGGCAACTGTGCTTACAGGGGAGCAGTGAGTGAGAAAGCACTCTTCCCCCCCATGGGGGATGCCCACACCCCATCCCTTCTCCTCCATTTCTCCCTCCTTTGGGGAGTTTGGGCACACATGCACATGTGCTTGGCATGTTTTTAAAGTTACCAGGTCTAGGACTTGAACTGTGCAGTTGGCCATGTGGAATCCAATCACCCTCACCGCCATGCCACTGACTGGCCCAGCTTGGTCTTTATGGTCGCAGATTCTAGCCCAGAGGGACTGCAGATGACTCCCCAGGACCCTAGACTGGGACCAGGTCACATTCAGGCTACAGAACATGAGGCCGGATGTCCTGGCCTTCACCTTGCCTATGGCCCTGGCCCCAGCCGATGGGGTGACCATGGGCCCTCCCTGAGAGAGCAGCTTCCCAGGCTGAATGGACCAGCTTGCTGGGAGATCTCTGTGCTCCCTGAGACCATCACCTGGCTCCTGCCCTAGGGGAGCAGTACACTGACTGTGGCAATCTGTGAAGCTGCTCTGGTAAGGACCCTTCTCTGCAAGTAGAATGGCTTCCACCTTCTTGACATGGGCCTCCTTGGAAATGAGGTCTTTTCTCAGACTTGGCTTGGTCGCCATTAACCCACAGCAACACTGACAGCCTCTCAGAACTGTGAGCCAGATGCTGAACTGAGAGCTTCACAGAGCCCACCCTCCTCTGCAACCCTATCTCCTGTCACTTGCTTCCTGGCTCACCAGGAACTCCGGCTGCCTTTGTTTTTTTGCTGATTCGCTAGACTTATTGCTGCCCCAGGGCCTCTGCACTTGCCATTCCCACTGCTGGACTACTCATACTCCCACTCTTCCTATGAGTGGCTCCTTTTCATCATTCAGAACTCAAGTCTCCTCAGGGAGACCCCCTCCTTCCCACCCTAGTCACTTCCTCTAGATCCTGTGCACTTATCACTAACATCTGACTTTGTCTAGTGTACTCGACTGCTTCCTTAGTTTCTGTGCCCACCAGCACAGCAGCTGCCTGAGAGCAGGATGCAGGATCTTTGCTGGTTTCTGTCTCCACTATGTCCTTAGCCCTGGAATGGTGCCTGGTCCATCGCAGGTCTTCACTAAACATTGGCTGAATGGCCAACCACAATGCTAGCCATGTGAAAAGGTCAAGGGTTCGAATTCTGGCTCAGCTGGAACCACCAGCCTCATCTATTAATGGGCTCATGATCTTGGCTGGCAGGAAGGCTGTGGGGAGGATCATGGTGTGGCAAGACCTTATCAAGGGTGCCTGTCTCTCTCTTGTCCCTCACATCTCACTCAAAAGAAAGAAACTTACATTTTTTTCTGGGGGCCAGCAGGTGGCATGGTGGTTGAGGCACTGAACTCCCACATGGCCAACCACAGTTTGAGTCTCAGACCTGGTGGCTTGCTTTCTCTCTTTTCCTCTCTCTCTCTCTCTTCCTATGGTCAATTTTAAAAATTATAATAATAGGGACCAACAGATGGTGTAGTGGTTACATCGCTGGACTCCCACATGGCTGACCGCAGTTCAAGTCCCGGACCCATTGGTTTGAAACATGTGCTGGGCACATGTGCATGCATGCCTTAGATTTTGGAAGAAGAATGGAGAAGAAGTGATTGTGGTGTGGCCATCCTCTTTGGGGGGTAATTTCTCACTTTCCCTCTCGTTGTCTCTGTCTCTTCCTCCACCAAGTGCACACACCCTAAGGCAAAAACCACAATAAAAGTATAATTTAAATAAAAATTAAATAATTAATTATTTAAAAAATTCTTTGCTGTGGGACCAGCAGATGGTGTAATGGTTACATCACTGAACTCTCACGTAGTAGACTGAGCTTCAAGTCCTGGACCTGATGGCTTAAAAAACACAGTGGGTGCGTGTGGGTATGTGCCCAAAATCCAAAGAGGAGAACAGAGGAGAAGGGACTGTGGCGTGGCCATTGTAGGGGATGATTTCCTGTGTTCTGTCTCTATCTCTCTGTCTCTCCAGTGAATGGACATGCCTTACAGCAAAAATCTCTCTTAAAAAATTTGCTTAAAATAATAATAATAAAATAAAAATAAACAAACAATAATTTTAAATAATAAAAAAATTTGCTGAGTGGATGAAAGAATAATCTAATTCAGTTCTCATGACAATTATGTGGTAGTATAGTAGAATAGAATAAAGATGGTTGCAAATTCTTTGCTATTCCTTCAAGGAGAGGGAAGGCTCTCTCCTCTATCTGTGGATCTGGAATGATCTTGTGATTCACCTGACCAACAGATTTTTTTTTTTAGAATTATTTTATTTGACTTACTTACTTACTTTATACACACACACACACACACACACACACACACACACACATATATATAATTACTTGACCAGAGAGGAACAGAATGAGAAAGAGGAAAGAGAGAGAGAGAGAAAGTGAAAAAGCAAGCTGCCAGATTGGGAATCAAACCGTGGTTAGCCATGTGAGAGTCCAGCACCCTTAACTACCATGCCACCTACCGGCCCCTTGACGAATAAAATTTGGTGACAGAAAAGAGGCCATGCATTTTCTGAAGCCAGATCTTAGGAAGCCTTTTTGCTTCTACCTGAGGCTCTTGGAACATTCTCTTTGGGGAAGCTGGTTGCCATGTGAGAAGTTAGATTAATCTGAGTCTGCCAAACAGTCAGGAGGCCAGGCAGCCATGTGGTGCTGGAGAAGGGAGTGAAGAACCCATCTTCCATAACCAGCCCCATCAAGTTCAGATGACTCTAGCCAGCTATCCTTAGTCTGCAACCACTTGAGTCCACATGAGCCCTGCCTAGCTAAGTCCTATTGATGGACATAACTGTGAGAGATAATAAACCATTTTAAGCTACCAAGTTTGGTGATGTTTTGTTATGCAGCAATAGCTAACTGAAACAGGTGGGCATATTCTCTTCATTTTTCAAAGGAACCGAGGTACTGAAAAGTCAAACAACTTACCCAAAGTCACTTGGCAGCACAGGTATTTCAGCATAGATTGTCTCCAGAGGGGCTCTGCTTTTAACCTGTAGGCTACTCCACTCTGAAGCTAATTCATACTTATTCACATTTGTTCTTCCTGATTTCTTTTTTTTTTTTTTTTAACATCACTGGTGGGCAGCATTGGGTTGAGAACTGGTCCTGAGACTCGTCTCATTCTCCTTATAGATCTTCATAGACAATGAGTGGCATGATGCCATCAGCAAGAAAACATTCCCCACTGTTAATCCGTCCACTGGAGAGGTCATCTGCCAGGTGGCTGCAGGGGACAAGGTAAGAACTGGTCACTTACTTCATGGCAGGGCTGATTCTGTTTTTTTTTAAGAGTATATGCTTTTGTACAGTTGCAATGTTACTATGTACATATTACTTTCCTAACTAAAAAGATGCCGATTTAAAAATTTAGAATGAATTAACAGAATCTTCTCCTGAAGACAAAGGTGCTAGGTTCTATCTGGGTTCAATAGTTCATACAGTGTGAAACTTCTGACTTGAAGTCTAGGTCATACTTAACATTTATATGAAAGGCCTTGCCTTCTTTGCTAAAACCAAATGTAAATAATTTTCTGGTTAATAGGGCAGTCTGATGGTAAATATGTTTAATATAAATAAAACCTGTCCCCTGACTCTTGATTTGCCTCCCTCTATATGAGAAATGCCAACTGTGTTGATTTTACTGCCTCCCCAAGGAGGGAACTGGATGAATTTGCATTCGCTGGAGAATGCCAGTTGTCTTGGAAGGATGGCTCACTTTGCTGGGCTTGCTTTTAGGCAGCAAGAAAAAGTGGTCAGATTCTAAACATTGACCTCTGGGTACCTCTCCCTCTATCAGTCTTTGGGGATTTTGAAATGGAAATACAGAGGGACGAGCAGTTGGCATAATGGCTATGTCACTGGGCTCCCATGTAGTCGACCATGGTTCGAGTCCCGGACCCGGCAGTTTAAACTCATGCTGAG
>NW_006159701.1:7923343-7928298 GCF_000334495.1 Tupaia belangeri chinensis | reverse complement strand
TAGGTCTACGTCACACTCCTTTCTCCGCATCCTCCTCTCAGGATCTTGGGCATGCATGCACATGCGTCCGGCATGAATTTCAATCCACCAGGTCTGGGACTCAAACCGCAGTTGACTACATGGGAATCCAGCAATGTAGCCATTATACCATCTGTTGGTCCCAGGATTTCCTTTTTTTTGGAGAGGTTTTTGCTATAGGGCATGTTTGCTCACCAGAAAGACAGAGATAGACAGAGAGACAGAAAGCGAGAAATCACCCCCCATGGGTGATGGCCACGCCGCAATCCCTTCTCTTCCATTCTCCTCTTGGGATCTTGGGCACGCAAGCACATGTGGCCAGCGTGAGTTTAAGTCACCGGATCTGGGACTCGAACCATGGTCTACTACATGGGAGTCCAGCAACATAGCCATTACACTAACTGCTGGTACCAAAATTTCCTTCTTCTATGACTTCTGACTAGGAGAGAAAAAGTTGTGTTCTTCAGCCATCCCTCTGAAGTCTACAGCTTGTCACATGGAGCCTGGAGGGATAGGAAGGACTGATTGGGGGCAGGTTTTCTGCATGGGCACGTGCTGTCTGCTCTGTGGGTATGTCTGACATTGGAGTGGATGGCATTTGGAGGCAGGTATTACTGAGAAGGCATGAGCTGCCTTGGGTGTTTTCCAGGAAGATGTGGACAAGGCAGTGAAGGCCGCCCGGGCTGCCTTCCAGCTAGGCTCACCCTGGCGCCGCATGGATGCATCTGACAGGGGCCGGCTGCTGTACCGCCTGGCTGATCTGATTGAGCGGGACCGGACCTACCTGGCAGTAAGTTCTCAGCCCCCACCCTTGGCATCCCACATAGCAAGTGGACTCACAGACTCCTGAACAGCCAGGGGCCACACGCTGACATCTAACTGATCATAATAGCATAGAATGGACACCTTTGCGGTCTACCCCCTACCAACCAGTGGAGCCTCTCATTGTCTCCTTTGATGCAAAGAAAGGAAAGCAGGAGGAAGGAGGAGCTCTATAGGGGAGACCTTTTCTCTGGCTGTGAGAAGCAGAAGAAACCAGGAAGAAATCCTCTCCCTGCCCCAGTCCATTCTGCTCACAGCAGCCAGGCCAATTGCACCATGGTACTCTGCTCTGGAGCTTTGCATAGTATCTGTATCCTTACGATAAAGTCTTCCACATGGCCTATAAGATGTTCCCTGCTCTGGTTCCAACACCCATGTCCTGGTGGAGTATGCCCTTCACACAGCTCAGCTCATCGGCCTTCTCTTGATAGCCTGGTTTCTTTGAGCATCAGGGCCTTTGCACCTGCTGTTCCATCTTTGCTTTGTTGCCATTTGTATATAGCCCCTTTGCCTGGCCAGCTCCTCCATAACCTTGAGATTTTAGCCTAAAGGCCTTGTCTCAGGTTGGTGTTTCTAAGACTGGATTCTCCTTTCTCAGACAGTTCCTCTCCTCCTTTCTAGCACTCTAACACATATGATTGATGATTAAGGTCAGTATTCATTGTCTCTTTGCTCTGTAAGTTCCATGCTCATCTCCATTTTCCCAGCAACTGGATATGGCAGAGAACAGAAACTAAAAAAATTGTTTGTGAAATAACTAAGTGAGAAGTTGGTGTCTTATTCCTTCCATGCCTCTTACTCCTCCTCCTTGCCTTTGGAGAAGCCAGGGCAGTCATCTTGAAATGCCTGCAACACTTAGTGGCATAAATGGGATTCTCACCCTTAGCTTCTACCAGGCCTGTTCAGCCCAGGCCTCAGTGCTGTCCATCAACCCATTTGCTTCATTTAATCCCTGCACCAACATGTCTCTGCTGATCTTGTTCTCTTTTCTCAGGCCTTGGAGACCTTGGACAACGGCAAGCCCTATGTCATTTCCTATCTGGTAGATTTGGACATGGTCCTCAAATGTCTCCGGTATGGGTTCAGGTTTCCTGTTCTTCGTTCTGGTGGTGCCAAAGGGGAGGGAGCATTTTGGGTAGATAGAAATGGAATTACAAAAATACAAAAGGGTCACAACCTTCATTTCCCATTTCATGAGAAAATTCCTGAATATCAAAAACTGTGACTTAGAAATAAACATTTTCTCTTTCTTCTTAAGTCACTTTTGGCAATTTATATGTCACAATTTATATTGGAACTTGTCTGTTTTATCTAGGTTGTTTAATTTGTTGGGGTGCAACTGTTTACAGCATTCTCTTATAGTACTTCTTAAAATCTCTGTAACGTCTGTAGTAATGACTCTACTTTCTGATTTTAGTTATTTTTGCCTTCTCTTTTTTCTTAGTCTACTAAAGGTTAATTTTGTTAATGTTTTCAAAACTTTTGGTTTCGTTGATTCTGTTTACTGTGTTTCTATTCCCAGTTTTATCTTTCTCTGCTCTAATCTTTATTATTTCCTTCTCTTTTTTTTAGCTTTGGGTTTAGTTTAATCATAAACTTTATTTTTTAAATAGAGATTTTTGTTATAGAGCGTGTATGCTCACTGGAGAGACAGAGAGAGAGAAAGTGAGAAATCACACACACACACACACACCCAGGGGATGGCCACACCATAATCCCTTCTCTTTCATTCTCCTCTCGGGATCTTGGGCATGCACACACACACATACCCGACATGAATTTTAAAACACTGAGTCTGGGACTTGAGCCATGTCGACTGTGTGAGTCCAATGACAGTACCATTATACCATCTGCTGGTTCCTAGTCATAAAAATTTTAATGACAAAGGAATAAGAGCTTTGTTAGAGGGGGGAAAAAAAGAGTTTTGTTAGAGCCCTCTGGGTTACAAGTAACTCACTCAGTCTAACTTGGGCAGTACAGAGGGTCAAGGGGGTCTCAAATCCAAAAGTTCTTGAGTCTCACTCTCCCTTGCATCTTTTGCTTCATTTTTCTCTCAGCAACACGTGGCTTCCTCCAGGGCCAGTCTCTGTATTGGAACCTGGCTGCCCACAGCACCTGGCCTTGTTTCTATACACATGATTTCAGCCAGACTAGTCTGCGGTCTCTTAGTTCTAATGCCAAATCTCTGGGGGAGGGATCCTGATCAACTGGCCTTGAATGTGATCATTTGTCCTCAGGGTGGACAGATTATTGTGCAAATAATGGCTGCTCCCCTGTGACATGTGGACAGAGAGAATGGACAGGAAGCAGTGCCAAAAAAGTAGTTGATGGACAGCAAAATAGCAATGATTCTTCACAATGGAAGTGTTCAGCCAGGGCCATCCCATCTCTAAGGAAACAGTAGGCAATGTCTGGACACATTTTTGTTCCCATGAATGCAGGGTAAGGGTGGTAGTGGCATTTTATGGGCAGAAGCCAGGGATTTTGCTAAATGGTCTTACAATGTGGGACAGCCTCCGCAATAAGGAACTTTCCAGCCCCAAATGGCAACAGTGCTAACTACCGCTGAGAAACCCGCTTTGCAAGGACACCCTAGAGAGAGTAGCCTGGAAAATCTCGGGCAGACCATGTTCTTTTCTGAGTTTTAGCATTATGCCTTTGAGTTGAATTTTAATTTTCCAGATTTTTGCAGTAGGGCACATGTGCTTCCTGGAAAGTGACAGAGAGAGGGAAAGTGAGAGAAATCACCCCCTCAGGGGTTATGGCTACTCCGTAGTCCTTTCTCCTCCATTTTCCTCTCATGATTTTGGGCACGCATGCACACGTATCCAGCATGATTTTCAAGCTGCCAGGTCCAGCTGCCAGGACTCAAACTGCTTTTGGCTATATGGGACTCCAGTGCCTTAACTACCACACCACCTGCTGGCCCCACATTTGTGTTGACTATATACCTGTCCTGAGGTGTGCAAACCACACGTAACATAGACTGTGTTTACATAGTTGTGGGAGGAAGGGAGTGGCAATATCTGAACTTGTACAGATCGGCAACTACCTGGCTATTATTCCCCAGGGTCACAAACTTGTGTTCATGTCCAGGACAATCGCAGTCTCAGGCTAAACTTGCCAGATACCACTGGTGGCAGAAATCTTTCCATGATCCCACATGCTTTATTTGTCTCCCTCTTGCACTTTTCCCACTTCCTCACAAACTTAACCATTACACTGATAAATACAGCTGACTCCCTGCCCTCCCCGCCCCCCTCCCCCAGCTCTGATTTTCTTTGCTTGGCTGTCTCCTGTGTCTCTGTAGTCTAGTTAATGCGCTTCCCAATGGCTGGAGTCAATGGGTTTCTGGGTTTCTGGCACTGTCTGATCTTAGGACAGTTCTCTGCATACAAGAAATGCTAGCATTTGATGGGTCTGTATTTTTTTCCACCAGACTTTGTTCATAGTTCTCAGATAATAATTCCTAGGCATCAGCCTCAGAAAGCCTACTTGAATAGGTTGGAAGTGGGTCTCTAGAATTTGGTGGTGTTTTTGCAAGTGTCCAAGTGATCCTGAGGCTTAAAAGTTATCTACGGGCCAGCAGATGGCATAATGGCTATGTTGCTGGACTCCCATGAAGTCGACCACGGTTCGAGTCCTGGACCCAGTGACTTAAACTCACGCCAGGCGCATGTGCGTGTGTGCCCAAGATCCCAAGAGGAGAATAAAGGAGAAGGGATTGTGGCATGGCCATTCCCCCTGGAGGGTGATTTCTCACTTTCTATCCATCTCTGTCTTTTTGGCAAGTGCATGCGCCCTATAGCAAAAACCTCTCCAAGAAAAAAAAAAAAGTTAGTTACCTAGGATGGATGATTGTGACTCTAGCCACTATTTAAGTCTCCCTAGGAATACACCAAAAGAAAGAGCAGTTATCTGAAAGATCCAATTATATCAGTTTGAATCTTCTCATTCTTCTAGGGTTTGCAGGATCCCTGACTGTCACTGATTAAAGCTTGGACTTTTCTTTTCTTAAAGGTATTATGCTGGCTGGGCTGATAAATACCATGGGAAAACCATTCCCATCGATGGGGACTTCTTCAGCTATACCCGCCATGAACCCGTGGGGGGGG
>NW_006159701.1:7919058-7923167 GCF_000334495.1 Tupaia belangeri chinensis | reverse complement strand
TCGCCCAGCTCTGATTTTCTTTGCTTGGCTGTCTCCTGTGTCTCTGTAGTCTAGTTAATGCGCTTCCCAATGGCTGGAGTCAATGGGTTTCTGGGTTTCTGGCACTGTCTGATCTTAGGACAGTTCTCTGCATACAAGAAATGCTAGCATTTGATGGGTCTGTATTTTTTTCCACCAGACTTTGTTCATAGTTCTCAGATAATAATTCCTAGGCATCAGCCTCAGAAAGCCTACTTGAATAGGTTGGAAGTGGGTCTCTAGAATTTGGTGGTGTTTTTGCAAGTGTCCAAGTGATCCTGAGGCTTAAAAGTTATCTACGGGCCAGCAGATGGCATAATGGCTATGTTGCTGGACTCCCATGAAGTCGACCACGGTTCGAGTCCTGGACCCAGTGACTTAAACTCACGCCAGGCGCATGTGCGTGTGTGCCCAAGATCCCAAGAGGAGAATAAAGGAGAAGGGATTGTGGCATGGCCATTCCCCCTGGAGGGTGATTTCTCACTTTCTATCCATCTCTGTCTTTTTGGCAAGTGCATGCGCCCTATAGCAAAAACCTCTCCAAGAAAAAAAAAAAAGTTAGTTACCTAGGATGGATGATTGTGACTCTAGCCACTATTTAAGTCTCCCTAGGAATACACCAAAAGAAAGAGCAGTTATCTGAAAGATCCAATTATATCAGTTTGAATCTTCTCATTCTTCTAGGGTTTGCAGGATCCCTGACTGTCACTGATTAAAGCTTGGACTTTTCTTTTCTTAAAGGTATTATGCTGGCTGGGCTGATAAATACCATGGGAAAACCATTCCCATCGATGGGGACTTCTTCAGCTATACCCGCCATGAACCCGTGGGGGTGTGTGGGCAGATCATTCCGGTGAGTGACCGCCTATCCAAAGGTTTATCAAGAAGGCCATGAGATTTGGCTGTCTCAGACTGGGTTGTTGCCAAGGTCGAGGTTTTTTTTTTGTTTGTTTGTTTTTGTTTTTAAGAATTATTTTTATTTCTTCTTTCTTCTCTTTCTTTCCTTCCTTCTTTTCCTTCTCTCCCTTTCTTTTCCTTCCTTCCCTCCCTCCTTCCCTCTCTCTTTCTTTCTTTCTTTCTTTAAATTTGACTAGATAGGGACAGAGTAAGGGGTCAGGGGAGTGAGAAAGCAAGCCTCCAGGACCAGGACTTTAATCATAGTCAGCCATGTAGGAGTCCAGCGCCTGTAACCACCATGCCACTTGAGGCAAGGTGGAAGTTCTGTGGGTAGTGGTTGAGAACGTGGGCTTTGAGGAAGCCATCCTGGGTTTAATTCCAAACCTTTCCACTTGCCAGTTCCATGACCTTGGACAAGTCACGTGTCCCTCTAAGACTCAGTTTCCTCATCTGAAAAGTGGAAATGATCATAATGTCTATTTTAGGGAGGTCCCAAGAAGGGCTTAGCATGGTCTCTAGTACATAAAAGCACTAGTAAGTGGAGTGGCTTGGCTGTTATCACCCAGGGCCTGCTTCATTTGTCTTAAATTTATGATCAAGTTGCTGGGGGACACACAGGATTCAGGGAATGCGGTGTTCTCCAAGGCCACTTTCTCCTCTCTGGTGTGGCTCTCTGGGGAAGGCTTGGATTTCAGGAGCAGCTGTTGTTTGTTGTAGTGGAACTTCCCCCTCCTGATGCAAGCGTGGAAACTGGGCCCAGCCTTGGCGACTGGAAATGTGGTTGTGATGAAAGTAGCTGAGCAGACGCCCCTCACCGCCCTGTATGTGGCCAACCTGATCAAGGAGGTATGTGTCTTATGTCCATCTTGACCTCTAAATGCACTTGTGTAGGCTTGCTCTAAAGGGGTCCTCAGGAGGTACCCCCAAATGCGGGAAAGGGGGTTGTGGTGCCCCACCATCACCATGCTTGAACCAATGTGCTTCCTTCCTCCCCATTTCCTACATTAAGCTTCACTGCAAAATCACAGTGAACAAGTGAACAGTGAAAACATTGTTCTCAGTGACTGTTGTAGGGAGGGGAGCAATAGCCACAGGCAACCCCAGGAAATGGCCTTTGTGTTCATTCCATTGAGAATTCTTGTGCAGTGCCCCTAAATTGACTTCTGCTTATGGGTGTCCTTAGTACATTGCCTTTGCCTCTCACAAAAGGGGTGTACTTTCCTTGCTCAGGCTCTTTGGTGCAGAAGGATGACCCACCTGTCCCCTGGCTCTTTGCCCATAGGCCGGCTTTCCCCCTGGCGTGGTCAATATTGTTCCTGGATTTGGTCCTACTGCCGGGGCTGCTATCGCCTCCCATGATGATGTGGACAAGGTGGCGTTCACAGGCTCCACTGAGGTAAAGCATCCCTGTCCCCTGAGCTTGCATGGCACTTGGCTCAGGCTACTGCACTCAAAGGATGACACATCCGAGATGAGCTGCTGGTATCATGGGTAGAGTCCCTGCCCCCAGGACTCACCTCATAGCTAAAGTAAGGAACCCTGCTCATGCCAGGAGTGATGGAGCAGGGTGCTCCTCCTGGGGTCTGATTGCCGTGGGTGGGGGCTGGTACCCTGTGCAAGGAGGCCAGCACTGAGTAGACTTCACAGAGCCCAGAGTTGACCACCTTCCCAAAGTCAAAGCTCCTTAGTCATGTTAGGCTCCTTGACCGGCACTGTCATTCTGGTTAAAGACTGTGGGCTTCAGTAGAACATGAGTTCAAATCCTGACTTTGCCATTATGATGTGAGGTTATTCACCGAATGTCTTTGAAGCCCTATTAATATTCTATAAAATGAAGATGGCAATATCTTTGTGGTAGAGACAGGAAGAGCCACGCAGTGGAGAAGACAATGAGCTCTGGAGTCAGAGTAGCTGTTTGAGCAGCACTTAGCTGTGTGACCTTGGGCAAGTCACTTAGGCTTCCGCAGCTTTCATTTTTCCATCTGTAAAATGGGGATAATAACCACCATGCCCACAGGGTTGGAGTGAGTGTGACTGACATGAAGCCTGTGGAGTTACCCAGAATGTCTGCTCGGTAAGTGAATAAATGAATGAATGAGTATTGTTAGGTTGCTCATGCCAGGCACCAAAGAGACAGAGACAAATTGAGATAATCTGGTGATTCCTTAAATATAATCTCCTTGGGAACAGGGAGGAAATTCCTTCTAAAGAGGTGCACTTCTTGTCCCTGAAAACTTGGAAGGCTTCTTCACATGATGACCAAGAAGGAGCACTACGTAATGAAACACTTCCAGCTGCGTGGAATAAAGACACCCTAAAGCATTCAGTCTGCATGTTGCAATGGCGGCTCTGGGAATGCAGAGTAGTGGCTGCGACCATGTGTCAGTTCTTGCTTTGCTTAGTCTCCCCCAGATTTAATGCTAATAAATGATGCTGAGAACCTCCCAGAGGGGATGTTTTCCTGACGTGGATACATGTATTCATTCAACCAAGAACTCCAGGGGCAGCTGTGTGCCAGGCTTAGGAGTATAGCGGGCACTATCCTTTCCTTCCCAGAGTGCACCGCATGCTGTGAACCACTCAGACACCATGTCTGGATAGGTCTGAACCAGTGCAAGCAGCAGGCTGCCCCAGTGTGAATTCTGATCCCACACTGGCCAGCTGTGTGACCTTGGGCAAGTGACTCGGCTACTCTGAGCCTCAGCTGCCACATTTTAAAGTCAAGAAGAGTTGCCCTTCCTCCGAGGTGATTGTGAGGATTGAACTGAGTGCACACAAAGCTGTCGGCACAGTCCCTGATGTGGAGGTGGCCCTTGGCGTGTAGAAGCCACATGACAACTCAGCTCATACTGTTATTGTCGTTGGTGTCCTAGATGCTCGATGAGAGGGGCAGTGATGGTATGTGAATGGCTAGATATGGTGACATTCTTGAGGTTTCTTGTAATCTAGCTACATCCCCAATTTGTGGAGTCCTGCGCTCAGGGTCCATGGAGAGTATTTGGTTCCCCCTCACAGCCCCACTGAGAGCTTGTCCCCATTTCTTCATCCCTGCAGGTCGGCCACCTCATCCAGATTGCTGCAGGGAAGAGTAATCTCAAGAGGGTGACGCTGGAGCTGGGGGGCAAGAGCCCCAACATAATCATGTCGGACGCTGACAGTGAGTGGGGGGGGGGGGGCCCCCGCACGGCACGGGC
>NW_006159701.1:7915903-7918222 GCF_000334495.1 Tupaia belangeri chinensis | reverse complement strand
TGGGGGGGGGGGGGGCTGCCCCGTGAAGGCAGTGCCAGGCTGTCCACACAGCGGTTGTGCCCACCTCCGCCATCCCTCCGCCCCACCAGGCCCACATGCTCTGCTGCGGCCCCTCCTCTAGCCTCTCCTCTGGGCTTCCTGGGGTGCAGCAGGCTGAGCCTGGGTTGTACCTGTGCTGCACATGCACTCTGCCTCCAGCACCTCCACCTTCCTGCCCTGCCTAGTGGCTCTTGGCTTCACCTCCCTGAGCCACAATGGACCCTATGCTCCATGAAGGGAGGGCAGAGCCTGTCTTGTCTGTACCTGTTTTGTCTGTACCAGCTCTGTATCCAGGCACCAACCCCAGTAGCAGCATGAATGGTTAGGCGGGTGGGCAGTGCTGTGCCCAGGGTCATCCTTCTCTTCTCATGCCACCCATCTGTCCCTCTGCCTGTCCTGCAGTGGCCTGGGCTGTGGAGCAGGCCCACTTTGCCCTGTTCTTCAATCAGGGCCAGTGCTGTTGTGCCGGCTCTCGGACCTATGTACAGGAGGATGTGTATGCTGAGTTCGTGGAGCGGAGCGTGGCCCGGGCCAAGTCACGGGTGGTCGGGAACCCCTTTGACAGCCAGACTGAGCAGGGGCCCCAGGTAAGATGGGCATCTGCAGGGTGGGTCTGGGCATCTGGAGCCAGCATGGAGAAGCAGAAAGGCCATCAGACTCAGAGTCAGGTGGGACTGGGTTGAAGTATCCGCTCAGCTGTGTGGCCTGAGAAGCCATGTTCCCTCTCTGAGCCCCACTTTCCTCACCCCTGAGGCCTGCCCTTCTTCATTCACATGTTACATACATGCAATTTATGTAACCTGTTTCCTGTGGTAAATTTGCACTGTCTTGTCTGTACCTGTCATTACCTACCAGAAGGACACCCAGATCTGCTCACAGTGGTGGTCTCCAGAGAGTGGGGCTGAGGGCCATGGTATGGTTAGGATAGAGACTTTATTCTACCACTTGATACTCATCTGAGTTTTTCTTTTCTTTTCTTTTTTTAACATGAACATGTATTTTTTAAAAAGAATTATTTTATTTAACTTTATTTATTTTCATCTGACCAGAGAGGAAGAGAAAAAGAGAGAGAGGAAGCAAGCCACCAGGTCTGGGACTTAAACTGCTCAACCATGTGGGTGTCCAGTACCCCTAACCACCATGCCACCTGCTGGCCCCATGAACATGTATTTCTTTTAACCAAGAAAACTATAGTTGGAGAGCCAGCAGGTGGCGTGGGTGCTTAGGTTGTTGGACTCCCACCTGGCCTACTGCATTTTGAGTCCTGGACCTGGTGGCTTGCTTTCTCACTTTCCCTTTCTCTCTCTCTCTCTCTGGTCAAATTTAAATAATAAATAATAATGACAAAAAAAAAAAAAAAAAAAAACGTAGTCAATAGAGTATGATGAAGGGCTGGCCCCATAGCTTACTAGTTAAGGGAGCTGGATCCCCCATGGCCAACTGAGGTTTGAATACCAGCCCTGGCAACTTGCAAAAGATGCTGGGTACATGTGCATACATGTCTAAAATCTCACCAAGGTGGAAAATGGAGAAGGGACTGCAGTGTGACCATTCCGCCTCTGGGGGTATTTCTCCCTCTCCCCATCTCTCTGTCTCCCTTTGGCAAATGTACATGTCCTCTAGCAATTAAAAAAAAAGAAGAATTATGATGAAAGTAAATACAGTGCCTGTTACCACCTGGCTCCTCACATGCTGGTCCTTATGCCAGCACGGGCCTTAGACCCAGGCTCACTCTCTCTAGACCTGCACTGGCTTCCTCTAGCCACACACCTCTGAGCGTCAAGGAACCCACAGGGAAGGAGTGTCCTTGCCCTGGCTCTCTGCTGCCCTCTCTGGTTGTCACCCTGGGTCCTACCTCCAGGCCCTATGGAACCCTTGGCTGGGCTCCATCCTCCAGAGGGTAGTCTGGCTGCTGGTGTCCACTCCCTAGGCTCCAGGGTTAATCAGGACATGCTCTCCCCTGCTTTTTAAAAAAATTAATATACAGTAGTTTTATCAGTTTTAGGTTCACAGAAAAAATGAGTGAAAAGTACAGAGTGCCCACGTCCTCCCTGTCCCTTTTATTTACTTATTTATTTATTTATTTATTTATTTTTTGAGGGGGTTTTGCTATAGGGCGTGTGAACTCGCTGGAAAGACAGAGACAGAGAGACAGAAAGCGAGAAATCTTCCCCCAGGGGGGATGGCCATGCCACAATCCCTTCTCCTCCATTCTCCTCTCCGGATCTTGGGCATGCATGCACATGTGCCTGGTGTGAGTTTTAAGCCACCGGGTCTGGA
>NW_006159701.1:7895173-7915803 GCF_000334495.1 Tupaia belangeri chinensis | reverse complement strand
TGGAGAGTTTTTTGCTATAGGGCGCGTGCGCTTGCCAGACAGACAGAGACAGAGAGACAGAAAGCAGGAAATCACCCCCCCAAGGGGGATGGCCACACCGCACTCCCTTCTCCTCCATTCTCCTCGTGGGATCTTGGGCATGCACACACACGCGCCCGGCATGAATTTAAGCCACCAGGTCCAGGACACGAACCGCAGTCAACTACATGGGAGCCCAGTGACATAGCCATTATACTAACTGCTGGTCCCCCGCTGTCTGGTATGTTTTTTAAGCCACCAGGGATGGGATATGAACCACAGTCAGCCATGTGGGATCTGGCTCTCTTAACCACTAGGCTACAGGGTCATCCCTGTATTTTATTGGTTCTGTGTGTTTCCCTTTCTGACCTTGCCTGTTTCCCAGTTGTCTCATTGTCTCCATGGTTCTAACCTAAAGTCTAAGAGGGGTCTCAATTTAGCATCTTTGTAACTCTGGGCACCTTCTCTTACAGGTAGATGAAACTCAGTTTAAGAAGATCCTTGGCTACATCCAATCTGGGAAGCAAGAGGGGGCGAAGCTGCTGTGTGGTGGGGGGCCTGCTGCCGACCGTGGTTACTTCATCCAGCCTACTGTGTTTGGAGATGTGCAAGATGGCATGACCATCGCCAAGGAGGAGGTTAGCACCTGGATGCTCTAGGAATTGTTCCTAGAGGAGAAGAGCAGTGGACAGTTCAGTCTAGCATCTGGACACTATGATCCATCCATTGGCTCTGTGACTAGAACAAGTTATTTACAGCTTACTCCTCCCCCTGCCACTCTCTTCCTCATCCTGTGATAGCTACCCAGGGTCCAGGAGAATGTTGCAGTTCTGCAGCAGAGGGAGCAGGCCTTTGTGTTCTGGCCCCGCAAGCCATGATTCTCTTCCTGTTGTCTTGGTATGAGCGGATATTGTATTAGATAAACGGGCTGACTCCCTCCATGACAAGATTGCTTTGATAATTCTCCCAACAGCTCCACATAATTCATTTGTGCCAGGCTGTCCGCAGACCCTGGATATATAGGGATGTCTAAGACATGTCTTTTGCCCCTCCTTGACATCCTGAGACCAGATCTGCTTCACCCCCAACCCTGCCAGATAAGTCCTTTAGTGGCCATGCAGGGAAAGCATTATGGTGCCACCTTTTTCCCGTATGAGTCAAAATAAAATAGTGTTGGATTTGGAAATCCAGGAGTAAGAAGGTCCAACAGAGTTCTACCTTTTTCCCCATTGTGACTACTTTGATTCTTTTCTTACAAATCTCAAATACTAGGGCTGGCAGGGACACTGGACTCCCACATGGCCCACCACGGTTCAAGTCCTGGACCTGGCGTCTTGCTTTCTCACTTTCTCTATCTCTCTGTTTCTCTCTCCCTCCAGTCAAATTAAAAAATAAGTAGATAAATAAAGTTAAATAATTATTATTTTTTTAAAATCTCAAATACTAATTTTCTGGAAGGGCAGGGGCTTTCCTCTGCTTTGCTGGCACCTGAAACAGGCAATGCCCTGTCTCACAGTCCTAACTTCAGCCAGGATGAGCCCTGGCCATACTCTCCCACCACCATTTTTACATTCTCCAGTCCTGGAATCAGCCATTCCTTCAAGTTCCTTTTAGTGGAGAATGGGATCAAGTGAGAATATGTATGAAGGGTGAGCTTGTGCCTGTGGCTCTGTTTCTCTCCTCTGCACTCCACTCTGGTTTGGCTAATTTCTGTTCTTGTTGCATCACAGCTTGAGTGTCATGCCTGCAAAACCTTCCCTGACACCATCATCCCTAGTACCCACTTAGACTGCTCTGGGTTCCCACCACTCATCATTCCGCTTATGTACAATCACTCAGTAACACTGCAGCTTTGACTGCTTTATAGTCATTTAGAATTGTTTCCTGCAGTGGTTTCCCTTGAGAGAGTCTGAGAACAGTGACAACCCCAACAACAACAAGCACACCTGCCACCCATGTTTTGGTTTCTATATACCACTCTACTGAAAGAAACCAGAGTTCCTTGAGGAAATGGCTCACTCCAAGAATAGTGCACGGAAAGTGCAAGATGACCTTCAATGTCTTGGGAACAGAGACCATATTGTATTTAGTACCTATGCTGACTTACCTGTAGATTGTATTTATACTGCTAGGCAACTGACTCGAATTCTTTGATGCTAAGTCTACGTATCACATGCAAATAACACATACCTTGCAGTATGGGGCCAGCAAGTGGCATGGTGCTTAAGGTGCTGGACTCCCACATGGCCAACCATGGTTTGAGTTCTGGACCTGGTGCGTTTCTTTCTCTCTCTGTCTCTCTGGTGACTGCATGTTCCCTATAGCAAAAACCTTTTAAATAATAAAATAAATAAAATGTTTTTAAAAAGAAGTAAATACTATATGTAAAGTGTGGGACACACAGAAGGTCATCAATCTTTGTTAGCTCCCTCCCCTTAGAATTTCACTGAGTGTGGTGGCTGTCTCTCTCTGGAACCCTAAGGATATGCCTGGGGGCTCATCCCCACTTCTGCAATTATCTGCTAAACTCTATGGAAGCTGAACAGCTGGTGCTTCCACACTGTCACACCCTCCTACCCTACTCTCTCACCCCAGATCTTTGGGCCAGTGATGCAGATCCTGAAGTTCAAGACCATAGAGGAGGTTGTCGGGAGAGCCAACAATTCCAAATATGGGCTGGCTGCAGCTGTCTTCACCAAGGACTTGGACAAGGCCAATTATCTGTCCCAAGCCCTGCAGGCTGGCACTGTGTGGTAAGTTTCTGAGTTGCCTTTCACATTCCAGAAAAGATTCACCCAAACCAGGGTCTTCTAGAACCCAGGGCTCATCATCCCAGAATTTGGTGACCCAGAAGTTCTGTGCTTAGGTATCTATCCACAAGAAATAAAAACATGTCCACACAAAATGTATACACAAATGTGCATAGTGACTTTGTTCATAATAACCAATAAGTGGAAACAACCCCCATTCCATCAATGGACGAATGGCTAAATCTACTGTGGTCTACCTGTACAATGGAATAAGGAGTCAGCCACAAAAAGGAATGATACATGATAGAGGCTCTATCAGATGAACCTTGACAACATGGTACTAAGTGAAAGAAGCCAGACACAACACAACATTGTGACTATGCTAAAACCCACAAATTATACACCTTAAAATGGTGAATTTTAAATTCAATTGAATTTCATGGTTTTTTTATTATTATTATTATTATTTGTGAAAAATACCTTAGCTAAACTGAATAGTTCACATGGGCAGTTGTCACCTGGTGCACTGTTATTGACAGCTGTCTGTGACCCCATCTTGGAGGATGGAGATGACTTAGGCGGTTGCTAATGTGGCTTGCTCTGGTCTCCTCCATGGCTGGTCACTATCATGGATCTATCCGTCTAGATTCCCTCAGTAAAACTGTAGACAATATGGAGATCCTGGAGGTGGAACACATACCCCTCAAGAGTGATTTCTTCCATCTCATTTCAAATGACAGGGTCAACTGCTATGATGTGTTTGGCGCCCAGTCACCATTTGGCGGCTATAAGATGTCGGGCAGTGGCCGGGAGCTGGGGGAGTACGGGCTGCAGGCATACACTGAAGTGAAGACCGTGAGTATGGCCTCTCTCAGCCCATCAGAACTGATGACTAATTTCCTATTTTAAGCGAGTCTCTACTGTGTCCTGGTGAGAACTAGGGACTTTGAGCCCACAGGCTGACAGTCCTTTGCTAAAGCCTGAAAGAAAGGAAGGATTCCAGCACGGGGCAGCAGTGAGAAACAGCTTCAAGTCAGAATGTGACTGTTTGGCATTGGGCATCACAGTCCACAACCATACCCCTAACCTTTGGTTTTGCAATTTCAGTGACAGGAATATAGGCTGAAGAATGATTCGGAAGTACAAAAGAGTGCTAATTCTATAAATGTTCATCAAAGCATCATCGCTCTCTCTTTTTTAAAGAATTATTTTATTTAACTTAATTTATTCATGATTCATTTATTTATTTACTTATTTATCTATCTTAATTTGACCAAAGGGGAACAGAGAGAGGGAAAGTATGAAAGCAAGCTGCCAGGTCTGGGACTCAAACCACAGTTAATCATGTGGGAGTCCAGCGCCCTTAACCACCATGCCACCTGCCAGCCCCCATCATAGCATTATCTCTGACAGGGAGAAGTCAGATATAATGTAAATGCCCCAAAAGTTATGGAACACCCTGATCATGGAGTATTAGGGAGCAACTGAACATGTATTTGTAGAGGACCAGCCTGTTGCATGGTGGTTAAGGCAGCTAGATCCCACATGGCTGGCCACGTGGTTCAAGCCCTAGGCCCGTGGCTTGAAAGACATGCCAGGTGCATGTGCGAGCATACCCAAAACCCGAAAGGAGAAATGGATGAGAAAAGATTGCAGTGTAGTCATCCCCGATGAGAGGTGCTCTCTTACTTTTTCTCTCTTTCTGTAGCTTACTGATGAGTGCACATGCCTTATGGTAAAATAAAAAAAGACATTTATTTTAAAAATCATTTTAAGAATGTTTTTGTTTTAGACAGGGCTGCTGTCATGATATACCTGGCCTTTAGGTTGGACTGGGAATTGAACCTGGTCCTCCCATGAGGTCTCAACCTGCAGAACAAAGCATCTTAGCAGTGGGTGCCACCATGCCTGGGCCAAGAACACATTTTTATAGAATGCAAAGGGTCTTGAAAAAGTTCATGGTTGGGGCTGGCAGGTGGCATGGTGATTAAGGGTGCTAGACTCCCACATGGGCAACCATGGTTCAAGTCCCTGACCTGGTGGCTTGCTTTCTCACTTTCTCTTGAGCACTCTCTCTCTCTTTCTCACTCTATCCCTCTCTGGTCAAATTAATAAATAAATAAAGTTTAAAAAAAAAAAAGGGAAAAGTTCATGGAAGGCATGTATTATGAAAAAACTAAACATGGATTTCAACATTCTTGCACCAAAATAAATTCATATTTTAATTTTACTGTGAACCTTTTTAAAAATAATTATTTCTTATTTTATTTATTCATTCATTTATTTTTTTAATTTGACCAGAGAGAGACAGAGGGTGAGAGTGAGAGAGAGAGGAAGTGAGAAAGCAAGCCACCAGATTCAGGACTTGAACCCTGGTCAGCCATGTGGGAGTATCCAGTGCCTTAACCACCGTGCCAACTGCTGGTCCCCTTACTGTGAACTTTTTGAAGCACCCTTGTATTTGATATAAAAATACTCATCCTTAGGACCAGCAGTTGGCGTAATGGCTACGTCACTGGACTCCCATGTAGTCGACTGTGGTCTGAGTCCCAGACCCGGTAGCTTAAACTCATGCCCGATGCTTGTGTGTGCATGCCCAAGATCCTGAGAAGAGAATGGAGGCGAAGGGGTTGTGGTGTGGCCATCCCCCCTGGGGGGTGATTTCTCACTTTCTGAGAGACCAAGATCAGCTCATAGCCAGCCTTGTTTCCTACACACACCCCCACCTAGTTCCCCGTATACACACTTCATATGATGCGCAAGAGCCCGCTGCAGTTGCTAGATGGCCCATTAGGGCAGGAAGCTTGTGCTGGATTTTTGGGGTGATGTTGGATGGAAAGATTCAACTTCAGTAGATTCAGAGATCTGAGATCTTGGAACTTAATTAGAATAGATGTACAGGATGCCAACGTGACAGGGTAATGTTTAAGATGATAACTGAAGGATGAGGATTTGTGATGGTAAAAAGAGGAAAGGAATTGCAGGAATTTAAGGAAGTTGCTGGTGGTGGAAGATAGATTGCTTAGGGCCGGCAGGTGACATGGTGGTTAAGGGCTCTGGACTCTCACAATCCTGACTGCGGTTCGAATCCTGGACCTGGTGGCTTGCTTTCTCAGTTTCTCTCTCCCCCTCCCTCCCTTTCTAGTCAAGTTAAAATAAATAAATAAATGGATAAAGTTAAAAAAATTTTTTTTAAACTTTATACAACATTAAAGAATAAGACAGACTTCTTAAAGAGGAGTGAGTGGGGCCAGAGCCCAGCAACCCTGGTTGGTCATGATACTAGAATTTGGTCCCTTTCTTAAGAACCCTAAAATGCTATGGAAGCCTTTTCAGCAGAAAAGTGAAGTGATTCAATTTGCATTTTCAGATTGTTCTTAATCTATAGACAGAAAGCTGTTTAGAGGTTGCCTAAGGTACAGAAGGAGCTGTCAGGAGACTGCCATGGTGAGGGATCAAAGTGGTTGGAGCAGGGTGGTATGAAGGAGGTAGAGAGAAGTGAATATATTTGACAGAAATCTAGAAGTAGGTTCAGTAGGACTTATGACTGGATATACAGAGAGAAAGTTAACATAGTAGTCAAAAGCTGACTCCCAGTTTCTAGCCAGACAAGAGTGATGGATGGTAATGCCACTTGACCTAGGCAACACTGAAGTACATCAACTCCTTTTAGAGTTGAGTTTGAGGCACCTGCAGGAATCCAAGAGGAAAACTTAGAAAATACAGCAGGAAAGGTAGATTTGGAGATCAAAGGGTGAGACTCAGATTTGAAATGGAAATTCGCATGTCATTGGCCTGTAGCTTTTCATCCAAATGATAGTTATGGACAAGAGTATTCAGGAACGGAGTGAGAGAGGTGAGGAGGGCTAGAACTGTGCTTCAAGGAACTGCAGTAGCTAATGATTGATGGTGAGCAACAGGAGGATCTAAGAAGAGGAAACTAAAGTCCAGGTGGTTCGTGTAGGAACCCAAGTGTCAGCTGATGAAGCTGAGATGGTAGGAGAACAGAAGAAAGCTTTTTTTTTTTTTTGAGAGAGATTTTTGCTATAGGGCATGTGTGCTCGACAAAGAGACAGAGACAGAAAGTGAGAAATCAACCCTCCTCCCCCCAGGGGCAATGGCCACACCGCAATCCTTTCTCTCCATTCTCCTCTCGGGATTTGGGGCACACGCACACACATACACCCGGTGTGAGTTTTAAGCTGCCAGGTCCAGGACTTGAACCTTAGTCAACTATGTGGAAGTCCAGCAATGTAACTATTATACCATCTTCTGGTTCCAACAGGATAAAGCTTTTTTTTTTTTTTTTAAGGGTTTTTGTTTTTTTTTTTTTTTCAAATTTCACCAGAGAGAGAAAAAGGGAAAGTGAGAAAGTAAGCCACAGGTCTGAGAGCAGAACCACGGTAAGCCATGTGGGAATCCAGCATCTTAACCACCACACCACCTGCTGGCCCCAGGGAGAAAGCTTTTAAAGAAAGAACTGGCAGGACTTGATGGCTGGGAGTATTTCTAGGATGCAGGTTGAAGGAGGCAAAGTTACCTCCACCCTCCATCCAGCTAGTTTACCTGAATGCCCACACTGCTAGACACTATGCTTAGTGGTCATGATAAAGATTCTTGTATTCTGAGCTCAAGAATAATACTAACAAAAACAGCAATTTTTCAGAAGACAAGTCAAACTTGCAAGCAGGGGCTGATGAAAATTTTAATTTGGCAGAGGCACATGTACTCATGGTGTGGGGATAAGGTGGAGTGAGAAAGCATCCCCCATGGTGGATGCTTACACCACAATCCCTTCTTTTTCACTTCTCCCTCATTTAGGGATTTGGGGCATGCATGTATATGTGCCTAGTTTATTTCTTAAGCTGCCTGGTTTGGGACTCAAACCATGTAGTCAGTCATGTAGTAGATCTAGCTGCCTTAATGACCACACTGCAAGCTTAGATTCCTTCTTTTTAATTCTTTTTTAAAAATAGGATTATTTAATTTTATTTATTATTATCATTACTTTTAAATTTTCTATAGGGCATATACGTACACCAGAGAAAGAAAGAGAGAAAGCAAGCTACTGGGTGCAGGACTTGAACTGCAGTTGGTCATGTAGGAGTCCAGAGCCTCAACCACCACACCACCTGCTTGCCCCTTTAATTCATTTTTATTGAGTGCTTCCTTTGTGTCAGAATATATGCTAGATTTGCTCATTCAGTCTTCGCAACAACCCCTTGAAGGAGATACTGTTCTTATCCGCAGTGTACAGATGAGAAAGTGAGGTACATAGAGGTGAAATACCTACCCAGTTAGTGGGCAGAGCAAGAAATCAACCCAGTGCCATCTGAAACTGGAATCTTCCCACTTAATACACTGAGATAACCTGTGAGCTTATGCACATTATTATTATTTTTAAATTTGCCAGACACACGTGCACTTGCTGGACAGAAAGAAGAAAGCACACCCTCATGTGACATAGTCACGCCACAATCCCTTCTCCTTTATTTCTCCATCCTGTCAAGGTTTTGGGCATGCACACACATGTGCTCAGTGTGTTTTTCATACTCCAGAACCAGGATTCAAACCATGGTCAGCCAAGTGGAATCTGGCTCCTGATGCCCAGCACCTACCACTAAGCTGCACAGCTGGCCCTCCTGCTTTCATTCTTGTGGAAGAAAACAATGGGTCTCAGTCAGGCTTTCTCAACCTTGGCACATTTGTCTGGGCCTACGTTCCCGGTCGTGGGCCTTCACCATGCACTGTGGGATGTCCAGCAGCATTCTGGACATTGACCCATGACATACCAGTGGTGCCATCTCCCTGTGACACGGAAAAATGGCTGCAGATATTGCTGAATAACCCTAGGTGGTGGGAATGCCTCTGGCTAACAGCCACTGGGTTACACAGAGGCAGGTGGACACACCCTGGTGGTTCCTGGGATCGACCAGCTGGCCAATGAGATGTTAGAAGTGAGAAATACACCCCGCTGAGAGTGGACCTGGAATTTAACAGCATCTCTGTTCCCCTCACAGGTCACAGTCAAAGTTCCTCAGAAGAACTCGTAGAGGACCTGGAGGCTTCCTTCATCCAGTGACCAAAAGTTCAACAGGATCAACAAGAAAACCAAGGAGAATGACCCTTGCATGCTGACAAGTGGGGAATTCTCCCCCTAAGATCTCTTGAGTTAAGAAAGCTCCAGAATTTGCATTGATAAACAGGGTGGGGTGGTGGGGCACAGTGTATGGGCAATGGCTTGGAAATGGCAACAGTGCTACTAGTTTTCAGGGTAGTTTTTGAAAAATAGATGCAAATGTCTTCGCCTATCTCTGTGACACACTTCTGTAGCTTGTTTTTATGGGAGAAAAATAAACCGCTGTTTACTATATCAGTACCAAGGTATCCATAAGCACCTTGCTTTGTATTCTGGGTTAAAACTCATTAAAAACAGTGCTGGTCTGAACTCCTTAGGTAACTTTTCCATCTCAGTAACCCAGGGAGATGCTGCCAGGCAGGAATGAGGTCTGCACTATGGATATGTCACAGTGTGTGTGACTACTGCCCCTCCACTGCTGTGCGTTTAGTTCAAAGATCTCTCTTGTCTACCTGTGCCTGGCCCTGAGCTGGTGGGTAGGGACAGAACTTAAGCAGGACTCATAGCCCTGCCCTCAGAGAGCAGAGAGGTAAACCACTGGACAGCCAATCAAAAACTTGGTCCGATCGAATGAGACAGAGTCGTGCTGGAGCAATTTCCTAAGAGACTGATTTGAAACTCATGTCAGTTTATCTAGTTTAAGTGAAATCTGTGTTTTCATTAACCAGACCTCTCCCAACTACAACGCTGCCATTCCTTAGTCCACAACACCTGGCGAGTTAGGCCCAGCAGAGTGATACACGCAGAGTGCCACAGCTTGGGAGATAAGAGGCCTGGGTTTAGTGTCTGGGCCAACTTAAACATGTGGGGTGTGGTTGTGTGTGCCTGTGATCCTAGCTAATTGTGAGGCTGGGGCAAAAAGATGGCCACACAGTGAAACCCAGTTAAAAATATCTCTCTGCCTCACCACCCACATAAAAGGAAAAAAGTGCACAGACATTACTCCTTACCCACCGGGGATCCATTCTAACATCCCCAGTGGATGCCTAAGCCGCAGGTAATCGTAAACCATAGTATATTATGGTTTTTAAAACCTGATAACTGAGGGACCTGCGGATAGCGTAATGGTTATGTCACTGGACCCAACATAGTAGACCATGATTCAAATCCTGGAATTTTCCAATTAATATAGCAGCTGACTACAGTAACTGATTTTCAAGCCTCCGGGTCTGGGACTCAAACTGCAGTTGGCCATGTGAGATCTGTGTTTTCATTAACCAGACCTCTCCCAACTACAACGCTGCCATTCCTTAGTCCACAACACCTGGCGAGTTAGGCCCAGCAGAGTGATACACGCAGAGTGCCACAGCTTGGGAGATAAGAGGCCTGGGTTTAGTGTCTGGGCCAACTTAAACATGTGGGGTGTGGTTGTGTGTGCCTGTGATCCTAGCTAATTGTGAGGCTGGGGCAAAAAGATGGCCACACAGTGAAACCCAGTTAAAAATATCTCTCTGCCTCACCACCCACATAAAAGGAAAAAAGTGCACAGACATTACTCCTTACCCACCGGGGATCCATTCTAACATCCCCAGTGGATGCCTAAGCCGCAGGTAATCGTAAACCATAGTATATTATGGTTTTTAAAACCTGATAACTGAGGGACCTGCGGATAGCGTAATGGTTATGTCACTGGACCCAACATAGTAGACCATGATTCAAATCCTGGAATTTTCCAATTAATATAGCAGCTGACTACAGTAACTGATTTTCAAGCCTCCGGGTCTGGGACTCAAACTGCAGTTGGCCATGTGAGAGTCCAGTGACATAACCATCCCACCATCTGCTAGTCCCAGCTATAGTAACTGAAACCTTGGAAAAGAAACTGGGGATGGTGGGGGATACTACTGTAGTTAGTATTCACAGTAATTGGTAATCAGAAGATTTCCTTGGTGAGGGAAAAAACTGGAGCAGAAATAAGCAAATTGTAGTAATAGTTTGTGAAGTTTGTGGTCATTTTTGGGTCACAGATTCTTTTGAGAATTTAAGAAAAAGTTTAGCCCTCCAGTGAGAAACATACACCTTTTATGCTTTCTGTTTAAATTTTTGCACAAACTTTTGGGGGGTGGTGAAGCTCATTAATTGACCCCCGGCCTTATTTCTCCTAGGCTAAGCTATGTCTTGATAAATAATCCCTATTCTACTAAAGACTAATTTTAGTTATTTGAATAGCACTTCACAACTTTGTCATCTGTGCATATACTTGTATAGTTATTTACTTTTTTTTTTTTAATTGCCAAAGGATACACATGCACCAGAGCAAGAGAGCAAGAGAGAAGGAGAGGAAGAAAGTATTCCCAGTGAGGTGTAGACACATCCCTTCTACATTTCTCCATCCTATTGGGATTTGGGGCATGCACACACACTCACCTGGTGCTTTTCTCAAGCTGCCTGGACCAGGATTTAAACCATGATTGGCCATGTGGATCTGTCTCCCTCAACCCCTAGTGGATGCCTGCACAGCAGGTGGCAATAAACCCTTGTATACCATGGGTTTTTTAAATCTGATAACCAAGATGCCTGTTAAATGACAAACAGGTGGGTGGAGTATACATGGATGATTCATATCCCAGGAAGGAATAAGACAGACAGTGTGAGATTTCATCATGTACTCAGAACAGCTCTCAATTTAAAACTTGCAAATTGTTCATTTCTGGAATTTTCCAATTAGTATTTTCAGACAGTGGCTGACTAGCCGTCTGCAGGGCTAGCCCTACTTTTAGATACCTCATTGCCATATATTGGGTCCTCAGAAAAGTCATGACATATTTTTCTCTGTCTTTCTATGCAAAAATGAGTCATAACTTTTCTGAGGACCCAAGATAAAAAAATAAATTTAAAAATAGCATTTTACTACCATAGACAGGTGAATGATAAAAACAAAACACCGTTATTAATTTTAGACTCATAAAATATAAATAATAAATTAATTCTTCTGCAACTGTACCTGGAAATAAGTACGTCAACGAGGAGACCAAGACTTCTGCAGTCAGAAATCATGGTGCCTTCAGCTGATGTTGCTTTGGGATGCAGTGGGTGCGCTGCCCATGAAACGACTGCATCTTCATTCTACTGATGAACAACAGCAATGCCAACTGATGCATGGACCTAGGGACAAAGGGAAAAGCTGCGGACCTGCCCCCAGAGCCAACCCTTGCTCCCATCCTGCTCTAGTGGCCTCCCACCAGCACAGAGTAGACTGGTCCCATGTGGCCAGCTGGAACGACTGTCCCTGTCCTCATGCCACTTGCAATCTACTTAAGGAGAGAGGCATTAAACATAGGGACATAATAGAGACTTCCATACGTGACAGAAGTAGGGAAGGGGGAAGGTGGTGCAGCTGTAAAGAGTGATGTTCTGCGTGGCAATTCCACATGTGAAGGTTACCAGTTCAAGTCCAGAGACCTCCCTTAGTATGCTAGGCACACACCTGTCCATGATCTGGGGCTGGTTGAAGGTTGGGGGTAGATCACAGTGTCAGCATGCTATTGGGGGTGCTGCGCGCGTGTGTGTATGTGTCTTTCATTCACAGAATAAATAAACTTAAAAAAAAAAAAAAAGGGGTATGAGAGGAGGAATGCCTGGCCTAACCTGGGCCTTGCAGAAAAGAACCCCCTTCACATATATTCATCTAGTCCTGGACCCGGTGGCTTAAACTCACACCAAACGCATGTGTGTGTGTGTCCAAGATCCCGAAAGAAGAATGGAGGAGAAGGGACTGCAGCATGACCATCCCCCCGGGGGGGGGTGATTAATACTTTCTGTCTCTGTCTTTCTGGAAAGTGCATGCACCCTATAGCAAAAACCTCTCAAAAAAAATAAATAAATAAATAATGAAAAACCTCTGGGGCCAGCAGGTGGCACAGCAGTTAAGGCACTGGACTCCCATGTGGCCAACCACATTTCAAGTCCCAGACTCAGCAGCTTGAAACTCATGCTGTCACATGTGCCCAAGATTCTGAGAAGAGAATGCAGGAGAAGGGATTGCAGTGTGGTCACCCCCCCAGGAGGTGATTTCTTGCTGTTTTTCTCACTATGTCTTTTCAGGAAGTACATGTGTCCTCTAGGGGAAAATCTCTTAAAAAATAAATAAATAAAAATGGAAAAATGGAAAACCCATTCTTAGCTTGAGGCCACTTGACTCTGGCCATGGTTTGCTGATCCCTGCCCTGTAGAATGAGAAATTTCTTGGGTGGGCTTTCTTCTAGGTATGATGCTGAAAGGATAGGTTTTCATCCTCTTGGCCTTCTTTGTGAATTGAAGTAATTTATAAATACATCATCATTAAAAGAAAGTGTGCCTAAAACCATCTAAAATCATCGCAGTAGGCAACACTTCCAATGGGAAACAGAACTGCTGCACAACCAGCCCCAAGGGGCTCCCTCCAGCAGCTCAGGTGCTTGGCCTACTGCTTCCTTCATGTCCAGGATAAAAGCTGGGAAATGCCCAAGCCAACTTTAATAAGTAGAGATAAGTGAGGAGATTACAGGTCATCATCCCCCTTACATCAGTGTTTACTCAAATTGCTCTGAAAATTTATGAAATATAAAACTTTTTTGGTGGGACCAGCAAATGGCATAATGATTATGTCATTGGGCTTCTATGTAGTCAACCGTGGTTCGAGTCCTGGATCCAGTGGCTTAAAACTCACACCAGGTATGTGTGTGTGTGCATGCCTAAGATCTTGAGAGGAGAATGCAGGAAAAGGGATTGTGGTGTGGCCATCCCCCCTGGGGTATGATTTCTTGCTTTCTGTCTCTCTCTCTCTCTCTCTGTCTTTCTGGTGAGTGCATGTGCCCTATAGCAAAAATCTCTCAAAAGATTTTTTTCTTTGGTATCCATTAATTCATTCATTCCTGTTTTAGTATTTAGCATCATCTATCATAGGTGGGTTCTGTATTAGACAGGGGCTTCCTCCAGGAACAGCTGGTCACATTGCCTGCTCCAGTGTTTACAATCTACCACAAAGATGAGGAAACAGGCAGCTGCAATAGAGTCACCCTAAGTGCGGTATCAGAAAAGGCAATGGAGGGAACCAGCAATTAGCATAATGGCTATGTCGATGGACTCCCACATAGTCGACCGCGGTTCACGTCCCGGACCCGGTGGCTTAAAACTCACCCCGGGCGCGTGTGCGTGTGTGCCCAAGGTCCTGAGAGGAGAATGGAGGAGAAGGGATTGCGGTGTGGCCATACCCCTGGGGGGGTGATTTCTCACTTTCTGTCTCTATGTCTCTCTCTGCCTGTCTGGCGAGCGCACGCGCCCTATAGCGAAAAAACCTCTCCAAAAAAAAAAAAAAAAGAAAAAGAAAAGGCAATGGAAGGACCAGCAGATGGCATAATGGTTATGTCACCGAACTCCCACAGCTGACCGCAGTTTGAGTTCTGGACATGGTGGCTTAAAACTCACGCCAGGCATGTGTGCATGCATACCCAAGATCCTGAGAGAACAGAGGAGAAGGAATTGTGGGGCCATTCCCCCAGGGGGTAGATTTCTCACTTTCTGTCTGTCTCTCTCTCTCACTCAGGTGCACGTGCTCTATAGCAAAAATCTCTAAAAGAAAAAAAAAAAGACAATGGACATTTCTAGATTGTTTGGGGCTTGCATCATCCCCCCCATAGTAAGCACACTTTTCTTTCACTGCTGGTGTTACTTCTTAGAAGAAACCATGGACTGTGAACTGAGAGAGCAAAGCTGCTGCTAACTTTAACTACTCTGCTGTCTCTTCCACTGAGTTACAGGGTTCTGTCTCTCCCACTCTTATTTCCTTTTTTAATTAAAAAAAAAAATCTGGGGCCCAGCAGGTGATGTAATGGTTATGTTGCTAAATTCAGGGGTTCAGAAAATTTCCATCTCTGGCTCCACCTCTGCCATGTCAGAGTTAGTTTCAGGCTATACCCCACCTTGGTCTGGATCCTTAGGAAAGTCGCCTGTCCTCAAGAGCTAATGAGCCTCACTCCTCTCAGGCTTAAGCCCACCAGCAAGGAGAAAGTCCCTTCTTTTGGTGGTCCCTGCAGCAGCCTGAGGTTCGTGCTCACTGGTCGTGTTGATGTGACCAATCACTGTGGCCAAAAAGATGAGAAATGATGATTAGCTTAGACCTTGGCCATATGGTTAACTTCTGTAGCCAGGAGTGGAGCCCCTACCCAACTCCAGTCTACTGGGCTGAGAATGAGGGAGAGATGGATCCCCAAAATTAGAAATTGGGGTTACTGCCAGAAAAAAGAAAGAGAGACAGAGAATCTCCTATCGATGGACTGATGCCATTGCCAATCTGTTAGCACTACAAACGATGCTGCAAAGAATCCAGTTAGGCGTGAACTGGGAAAGACAGAAAAATATGGTACAGTGCCCCCAAGGCGTGAGAATTGGACTCACTGCAACTGTAAAATAATCAGCTCTTAAAACTGAAGAATAACCAAGGAAATACTAGCTATGAAGAAATTTCTGTAACGACTTTGACATCCTAGACACTTACTAATCTCTTGTGCTTTAAGTGCTAGGAACCAATTATTGTAGAACCTTAAGTAGCTATCTACAGTAAAAACAAAGTTCTCAGGTTGTGAACAACCTAATCTCTCTGGGGATTTGGAAGTGGGTCAGTCACAGGAGTATTGGGTGTGAAGCTGCTGTTTCTGGGCTTAGATTTGACAGGTCCCCTAGAGGAAATGCTGCTCTTTTGGCTGAATCAAGTATACACGGGGCTTCCCCCCCTCCCCCCAGCCTGGAGAAGCCAGCTGAGGTGCTTTCTCTGTATTAGCGCCACCTCATGGTCACATGTAGAATTACAGTGCTATCCTCAAGAACTGACAGGATAGCCCTACACACAACATGATCCAACACCTGACAAGCAATGAAATCCGTGAATCAACAGGCCAGGGTCACATGCCCAAAAGAACTGAAAACAGGGACTCTAACAAAAATTAAAGTTCACAGCAGCACTATTCAAAAAAGTGGAAACAACTCAAATATCCATCAACAGATAAATGGGAAACAAATAAAAAAAAAACAATAACTGTATTCATTAAATGAATATAATATAGTTGATCCTTGAACTACCTGAATTTGCACTGATTTGGTACATGTATTCATTTTTAACTTTTATTTATTTATTTTTATCTTGAGAGATTTTTGCTATAAAGTGTGTACATTTGCCAGAGAGACAGACAGAGACAGAGAGACATAGAGCGAGAAATCATACCCTCCCCCCCATGCCTCAATCCCTTCACCTTATCCTCCTCTCAGGATTTTGGGCACGCAAGCACACATACCTGGCATGAGTTTATTTATTTATTTATTTATTTTATTTATTCATTCATTTATTTTTTAATTTGACCAGAGAGACAGAGGGTGAGAGTGAGAGAGAGAGGAAGTGAGAAAGCAAGCTGCCAGATTCAGGATTCGAACCCTGGTTGACCATATGGGAGTGTCCAGCATCTTAACCACCACACCACCTGCTGGTTCCCACTGGCATGAATTTTAAGCCATCGAGTCTGGGACTTGAACCGTGGTCCATTATATGGGAATCCAGCAACATAACCATTGTGCCATCTACTGCTCCCCATTGGGCGCATTTATAAGTGGATTTTTTTAAAAGATAGGACAGACAATTCAGCTTGTAAACAGATGCTGTAAACTTAAGGTATCAATAAATACAGTGCAATAAGTGTACTTTCTCTTTATCATTTTAAAATAACTTTTCTAGCATACTCTAAGAATATAGTATATGATACATAAAATATACAAAACATATGTTACTTGACTGTTTACCTTATCAGTAAGGCTTCCAGTCAATAGTAAGCTATAGTACTTAAAGTTTTGGTTAGTCAAAATTTATATGTGGGGGCTAGCAGGTAGCATGGTGGTTGAGGCACTGGACTCCCACATAACTGACCGCAGTTCAAGTCCCAGACCTGGCAGCTTTCTTTCTTTTTTTCTCTCTCTTTCTCCTACAACAAATTTTAAAATACTGATAAAAAATTAAATTAAATAAATGTTTTTAAAAAGTTGTATGTGTGTTCAGAACCAGCAGTTAGCGTAATGGCTATGTCGCTGGACTCCCACGTAGCCGACCACAGTTTGCATCCCGGACCCGGTGGCTTAAAACACGTGGGGCGTGTGTGCGTGCGTGCCCAAGATCCCGAGAGGAGAATGGAGGAGAAGGGATTGGGTCATGACCATCCCCTCTGGGGGGTGATTTCTCGCTTTCTGTCTCTACGTCTTTCTCTGTCTGGCGAGCGCACGCACCCTATAGTGAAAATCTCCCCCCACCCCCCAAAAAAAGTTGTATGTGTTAAGACAACTGAACCCACAGGGGAAAGGTCCTGGGTCTGCATCCTAGGACCTTCCAGGGCATACTCCATGCCCATTATATGGGCTGCCTGAGACTGGGGATAGATTGTAAAATGAAGACCCTGTTGGAGGGGGTCTCTCTCTCTTACTTACAGAAGAAAGAAATTAGCTTTTCAAAAAGTTATATGCAGATTTTCAGGGATGAGGATAAACATACTTGGCAACAGGGACCAGCAGGTGGCGTAGTGGTTAAGGTGTTGGACACCCCCACATGGCTAAGAACGGTTCAAGTCCTGAACGTGGCAGCTTTCTTTCTCACTTTCCCTCTCTCTCTCTGATCAAATTAAAATAAATGATAAAAAAACCCAAAAACTGTATTCATTAAATGAATATAATATAGTTGATCCTTGAACTACCTGAATTTGCACTGATTTGGTAATTAAATAATAAAAAAAGATACTTGGCAATACTTCTAATAATAAGCTTAGCATTTTTTTTTTTTTTAACTTTGCTACAGGATGTATCCACTCACCAGAAAGAGTGAGAGAGAAAGTAAGAAATCACACCCCAGAGGGATGGCCATGTCTGAATCCCTTCTCCATTTTCCTCTCAGGATTTTGGCACTTTTGAAGCCACTGGGTCTAGGACTCAAACTATACAGTTATGTGGAATCCAGTGCTTTAACCACTATGTTACTGAATAGCCCACAAGCTGAGCATTTATTGGCTTATTTTAGTTAATTAATTTTTAAAAGAATTATTCTATTTGACTTTATTTATTTATTTTTAATTTGACCAGAGAGGGATGGGGGGCAGTGAGAAAGCAAGCAGCCAGGTAGGTTGGGACTCGAACCACAGTTGGTCATGTGGGAGTCCAATGCCCTTAACCACCAACGCCACCTGCTAGCCCCTACTGTCTTATTTTGAAAGCTATATGAAAATGTCATTCACCTATACATTTTAAGTTATCTTATTTTTAAAAATAATTTATTTAATTTTATGTCTTTCTCTTTCAGAAAGAGAGAAAGGAAAAGTGAGAAAGCAAGCTGCCAGGTCTGGGACTCCAACCATGGTTGGTCATGTGGTAGTCCAGCATCCTAATCACACCACCACCTGCCAGCCCCCACATTTGAAGTAATCTTTTCGTCTTTCTTCTCTGCTATAAAGTGAGAATTACAGTTATTGGGACCAGCAGTTAGCGTAATGGCTATGTCACTGGACTCCCAAGTAGTCGACCGCAGTTTGAGTCCTGGACCTGGTGGCTTAAACTCATGCCGGGCGCATGTGCGTGTGTGCCCAACCAAGATCCCGAGAGGAGAAAGGAGGAGAAGGGATTGCGGTGTGGCCATCCCCCCTGGGGGATGATTTCTTGCTTTCTGTCTCTATGTCTCTGTCTGTCTGGCGGGCACACGCACACTATCGCAAAAACCTCTCAAAAAAAAAAAAAAAGAATTACAGTTGTAAAAATGAGATAATATAAACCTTTGGGGATTAGGCCTTCTCAGCATTCTGTTTTCCATTTGGGCTTCACAAGGCAAACAAATGGAGTTGTTGTTTAATGGCTATCAAGTTTCAGTCTTGCAAGGTAAACAAGTACTAGAGTGCTTACTTTGGCAGCACATACACTAAAATTGGAACAATACAGAGAAGATCAGCAAGGTCCCTGTGTAAGGATGACATGCAAATTTGTGAAGTGTTCCACATTTTTGTATCTTGAGATGGACTGTTGTGATGTGTATTCATGTTGGGTAAATTCACTTTACAAGCTAAGTGATGTATAGGGATTGAATGTATAAATTAAAACAAAAGAAGTCCGAGAGATTGGCTACACAACACTGTGAGTCACTGGACTGCATACTTAGAAACCGTCAGAATGATAAACTTCGTGATGCATTTTTTTACTCCCCATCCAATGTACATGAAAGAGGATATTAAGTGAGACACCTGAGAATCTCCCAGGAGAGGGATAATATTGCTTCTGTGAGCTCTCAAAGAGACTAGGGCTAGTCAGCAAACAGAGGGAAGCAAGCGGGAGGAAGGGATGCACCTAGAGGTTCATGTCCGGTTGAGGGAAGTGTTCTGCTGGGCCAGAGAAGCACCAGCTTGGATGCTGTGGAAATGGAGACCTGCACCCTAGGGGCAGGTGGCCTTGGTGATCCCTAGGGCCCCCTCCAACTGAGGAACTTGGAAGCATTTGAGCAAGTTCACAGATGCTAGAAGTTTTCATTCACAGACTGTCCATTATTGTGATATATTTGAAGAAAAGAAGCTCAGCTCAAAACCTAGCGTGTGCTCTCACACCACTAAGAGAATAGAATTGGGTACAAACTTTTTTCTTCTTTTTTTTTTTTGAGAGTTTTTTGCTATAGGGCGTGTGCACTCCCCAGACAGAGAGAGACAGAGAGACAGAAAGTGAGAAATCACCCCCCAGGGGGGATGGCCGTGCCACAAACCCTTCTCCTCCATTCTCCTCTCCGGATCTTGGGCACGCACGCACACACGCCCAGGGTGAGTTTAAGCCGCCAGGTCTGGGACTTGAACCGCAGTTGACTATATGGGAGTCCAGCGAGATAGCCATTATGCTAACTACTAGTCCCATGGTACAAACTTTCTAATGGGATTCCACGACTAAGAACTCATCCAAGGAGCAATTGGACAAGCATGGGCAGCACATTAGAAAAGAGCACAATTTGTGGGGCCAGGTGGCGGCATGGAGGTTAAAGTACTGGATCCTACATGGCTGAATGTGCAGTTTGAGTCTCAGTCCTGACGACTTGTAGGTCACACCAGGCATGAGTGAATGTGGGCCTAAAATCCTAAGAGGAGACAGGAGAAGAGATTGTAGAGAGGCCATCCCCATCAGGGGAGTGATTTTTCTCTTTCTCTCTCCCATCTGATGAGTGTGCGTGCCCTATAGTAAAAAAATAAAAATAAAAATAAAATAAAAAATAAAAAAGCGCATGATTTTGGGGACCACCAGTTGGCATAATGGCTATGTCACTGGACTCTCATATAGTCGACAGTGGTTCGAGTCCCGGACCCAGTGGCTTAAACTCACTCCAGGCGCGTGTGAGTGTGTGCCCAAGATCCTGAGAGGAGAATCGAGGAAAAGGAATTGTGGTGTGGCCATCCCTGCCTGGGGGGCGATTTCTCACTTTCTGTCTCTCTGACTCTCTCTGGTGAGCGCATGTGTCCCACAGCAAAAAAAAACCCTCTCCAAAAAAAAAAACAAGGCATGATTTCTTTTTTTCCCTCTTTTTAAAAAAATTAATTTTCATTCATTCACTGAGCATTGTCACAGCATACAAAATGTGATTTCTCCTCCAGAATATACTGCATAGTGGCTTAATCATATGTTATCGTCAATAATTTTCCATTTCTGGGGCTGGCAGGTGGCTTGGTGGTTAAGGGTGCTGGACTCCCACATGGCTGACT
>NW_006159701.1:7888921-7894481 GCF_000334495.1 Tupaia belangeri chinensis | reverse complement strand
ATGGAGAAGAAGGGATTGCAGCATGACCATCCCCCCCTGGGGGGTGATTTCTCGCTTTCTGTCTCTATTCTCTCTCTGTCTGTCTGGTGAGCGCACGCGCCCTATAGTGAAAAACCTCTCAAAAAAAAATTTCCATTTCTAGTTTCACATATATATGGATATATATTTTTTCTCTCTTATTTCTCCTGCTCTGCCATTTCCCACCCTCCTCCCACACTATCTCACACTAACTCAGAGAACTTAAAACACCACATCCATTCAAACCCACAGTATTGCTTGCCAGCACTTGGAGTGACAAGACCTCACTCAAACTAGCAAGCAAAAGGGGACTGCTTGAGAAGGAAGAGAGCCAAGAAGGGATGAACTAAGGCAGGACTGAGTCCTCTAGGCTGGGAGGCTACTCCTTCCTGTTCCTGCCCTCAGCCATCTCCCTCCCACAGCGTGGCTTTTTCAGCTTCCACATTCCTGAGGCAGACAAGGGCTGTCTCAGCCAGAGACAACACAATCTGTGTCCAACAACAACTCACAATTGGGTCAATGTTCTAGTCTCGATTCCCAGGAGCTTCTGATGGGCACAGCTTTACGGAGAAATCACGCTGAGGTATTATTGAAGGACTGCACTATTCTAAACTCAAGAAATGTAGGCCTGGGACAAGGAGGTGCAAAAAGCGTATTTTCAAGGCTGAAGAGAGTGATAGCTGGTCAAAGTACAGGTTCAGTCTGTGGATCAGAAACATCAATACTACCTGGGCACTCTCCAGAAATGCAGCATCTAAGCTCAGATTCTGTAAAGCTTAATCTGCATGTGAACAAGATCCCTAGGTAATCTTTCTGCACAAGAAGGTTTTGGAAGTGCTGCATTAGAAGAGGTGCTGCCAGAGGTCTTAACTCCTTCTTGGCCTGAGTAGGTAATGAGACACTGGAGGGCACAAGTATATGGGAACACCCAGAGCCACAGCTAGGTCAGTGGGTGGTAGGGAGGGAAGTGGGGTGGTGTTGAGAAGGGAGTCTCTCCTCAGTGCTGGGATTAGCTGCCACTTAAGCAGCTGAATGACCCAGGTCATTGATGGGCACAGAGTAAATCAATAATTATCTTGGGGTGAATTACTAGATTTACCTAATCTGGATATTTCCTATTGATGGGATTATTCAATATGCGAACGATTCCTTTTATCTCAGGTTCTTTCATTTGGCATATTGTTTTCAAGATTCTTCTGTGGTAAAGGGCTTTGATATAGTACTTCATTCCTTTTTGTGTCTGAACAACATTTGATGGTATGGATAGACAACCTTTTGTTTATTTATTCATCAACTAATGGACATATAGGTTACTTCTACTTTAGCTGTTGTGATAGTGTTGCTATGAACATTTATGAATGAGTATTTTTTGAAATATTTTCCATTTGGGGAAGATATACATATTTACAAGTGGAATTGCTCGATCATATAATTCTATGTTTAACTTTTGACTTCCCACCACTTTTTCCACATCCTTGTCAACACTCCTTATTTTCCATTTTGTTTGCTTTGTTTTTAAAAATAATGTCAACATTAGATTACTTTTGTTCACTAGGGTTATTCTTCTGAAACTTTTGCTGATTAAAGGCAGCTGTCCAGAGAATGCCATTCACTGATAGGTCAGATGCATGTTCTCACCCTCCCTCTCCTGCATTTCAGCCATCAAGCCCCTACCAATATCCTTTAACCATTTTTCTTTCAGTGTGCTCGATTTTAGTAAATACACCAGTACCTACTGAGTTGCTTGTGCTCTGGGTTAACCTAGTAAGAAACCCTTGCTACTTCTTTCCCTTTTATATTCCATATCCTATCCATCACTAATTCCTGCTAATTCCACTTACAAAATACATCCCAAATCTGACCGCTTCTCATCTCTGCTGCAATCATCCCAGTTCAGGCCACCATGATTGTTCATCATATATCTATTGGCAGATCTCAGGTACCCTTTAGCTGTTGGCTAGTGGCATCAGTTCTTTGCCACACAGGATCCTTCATAGCAGCCCATAATGTGGCAGTGGCTTCCCTCAGAGCAACTAAGCAAGAGAATGAGAGAAGCAGCTCCCCAAAAGTCAGTTTCTTTCTTTCCTTCCTTCCTTTTTAAATTCTGCCAGAGGGCATTTGGGCTCACCAGAGACAGAGAGGAAAAGTCAGAACACCCCCATGAGGAATGGTCACAGTGTAATCCCTTCTCTATTTCTCTCCTTTTAGGATTTTGGGCATACGTGCATGTATGTCCAGCGTGTTTCTCAAGCTGCTGGTCCAGGACTCCAACTGTGTAGTCAGTCATGTGGGCTCCAGCCACCTTAACCACCATGCCACAGGCCAGCACATTTCTGTCTTCTATTCATTGGAAGCACATCACTGGTTCCAGTCCACATTCAAGGGGTGGAAGGTATGAAGAGCAGCAGGCAAGAATCACCAGGCCCATCACAAAAGCTACTTAGTACAATCTGTGTCCTGGCAGTCAATGAGTCTTCTCACATATGAAATGCACTCTCTTCCTTTGAAAGGCCTCAAAAGCCTCATCCCATTATAGTATCACAATGAAGCCTAGAGTCTCAAAGCAAGACCAGGTCAAGGAGTGGATTAATACCCTTGAGTGTGGTTCCTTAGGCTCATTCCCATATTACGAATCCTCTCAATCTGTACACCTATGAAAAGGAGATAAATTATTTGTCCCCTACACATTCAACATACAAAAAAGAGGCACGCATAAGGTAGAGTGAGGGTTGATGTTAACTTGACCAGGCAAAGAAATATCAGGTAGCTGTCTGCAATTTCTGGAAGAAACGAGCATTTGAATCAGAAGACTGAGTAAAGAAGACATGCCCTCACCAATGCAGACAGGCATCACCCAGTCAGAAAACTCAGACAGAACAAAAACGTGGAGGGAGGGCAAATTTACTCTCTCTCTCTCATTTATTTATTTATTAAATTAACTTCTTATTATTCTTTTTCAGTTTGACCAGACACACACACACAGAGAGAGAGAGAGAGAGAGAGAGAGAGAGAGAGAGAGAGAAAGCAAGCTGCCAGGTCCAGGACTTAAAACTGCAGTCAGTCATGTGGGAGTCCAGCACACCACCACACTACCACCGGCCCCCCTTTTTAAAAAAAACGAAATTTGGTAGAGGGCATGTGCCACTGCTGGAGAGAGACAGAGAAACAGAAAGCAAGAAAGAAAGCACCTCCCCGATAAGGGTTGGTCATGCCGCAAAGCCTTCTCCATTTCTTCTTTCGGGATTTTGGGTGTGTGTAGGCAGGGACCTGAAGTGTTCCTCAAGCTGCTGGGGGTATGCAGTTGGCCATGTGGGATCCAGCTGCCTTAACCACCATGCCACTGGCTGGCATCAAATGTATTCACTCTCTTGAGCTGAGACATTCTCTTTTCCTGCCCTTAGCTATCTGTGCTCCTGGCTGTGGGTCTTCAACCTCCAGGACTTATACCAGCAGCTTTCTTGTCCTCTGGCTTGCAGATGGCACGTTGTAGGACTTCTCAGCCTCCACAATAGCATACAACAATTCTCATGATAAATCTCATATATTTATATACATATACTACTAGTTTTCTCTGTAGAATCCTAACTAATGATGGTCTCATTAAAAATGGGGGAAAGAGGGACACATAAAGGAGTCCGGTTCACAGCAATTCTGAAATCCAGTTGGGCAAATATTGGAACTTCTATGATTAACTCTCAAAGCCTGAGAATAATTGTCTATGGCTTTTAGCTCTTCACTCTTGTGTCAGCTGCACTCTGAGTCATCCTTTCTCATAAAAAATATGGCATGTCAGCACTTGAGCTGCTCTTATGTCTGCTTCCTGTCAGGAGAATTCTGAGGATCTAAAGGTCTCTTCATTGTGTACTCTGTCTTCCTTAGTCCAAGAGTCCAAATATAATTCTTTCAATAACTTTATAAATTCCTAGAAATCTTTTTGCTGTTTGCTACATTAGACAAAATCCACACCTACAAATCTCCCTGAAATTTCTTCTCTGTTTTGGGTTCCAGTCAAGAGAGCTGAGGAACAATGACCTTAAGTTTAGTTGAGGTCTTATTGTTTGATTGAGAACATTGGTGAGGTATATCCAGAATCTTTTAGGATGTTTGTCACAATTGAATAGTTTTTTGAGGCACCACCTTCGATCTTTCTTGAGGTCCTAATAAAACATTATACAGTGATACCTTCTACTTTAGTATTAGATCATTTAATGGACTAAATGTTCCTCCTTCACAATCCAATTTATATGAAGCTCTAATCCCCAAAGTGATGGTATTTTGAGATGGAGTCTTTAGATAATAGGTTTAGATAAAGCCATGAGGGTGGGGCCTACACTATGGGATTCGTGTCCTTATAAGAAGAGAGATTAGAGGTCTCTTTCCCATGTGATGACTCAGTATGAAGGTGTGGTTATTGGCAAGCTATGAAGTGGGCTGTCACCAGGAACTGAATCTGCTGGTATCTCAATCTTCAGAACTGTCAGAAGTAAATGTTAAGTTACTTGATCAATGGTATTTTGTTACAGCAGTTCAAGCAAAAACAAACATTTTACTCTCTGTGTTGATTTTGAACTTTGCTTGAAATCCATTGTTTAATTTTAGTATTAGAGAAAATGTAGAAATTCAAAAAATTTAAAGTCCTACCTCCTTACTACTTAATAATCCTCATGGTTTTTCTTCTAACATTTTATGATAAGCAGCAAGAAACCAGGAGGCACCCGCCGTTTAGAAATGTCCTTTGCTAAATCACCTAGTTCATTTGGAATATTTTCTTTTTTAATTAAATTTATTATTATTCTAAAATTTGACTGGAGGGAGACATGGAGAGGGAAAACGAGAAAGCAGGCTGCCAGGTCCGGGACTTGAACCATGGTTGCCCATGTGGGAGTCCAGTGCCTTAACCACCACACCACCTGCTGGCCCCTCATTAGTCATATTTTCAACTATCTGTATACCCGCAGATGACCGTGTTGCTAAAGCTATTTCCACTTCATAACAAGGGTCTCCTTTCCTCCAGTTTCCAATGACGTTTTCTCATTTCCTTTTGAGCCCTTACTGGCAGCATCCTCAAAGTTCACATTTCTACTAAATTTGTTTGAGATAATTTAGGTTTTCTCTAGCACATTGCTCAAAAATTTTCCAACCTCTGTAGTATACTTCCCAGCTCTAAAACCATTCCTATATTTTGTAATAGCATACCACCTCCAGGAAAAAAAAAAAAAAAAAAAAAAAAAAATCTAAAAAATAAATCTAATAAAATCTATATTAGATATCTACGCTACCTGACAAAATACCCCCAAATTTAGTGCCTCAAAATTGTTATTTTTTTTAGGTTTTGCCATAGGACACATACACTCACTGGAGAGGGAAAGGAAGACAGCAGCCCCCCGGGGGAGGGGGGTAGGGATGGCCACAATGCAATCCATTCTTGTTTATTCTCCTCTTGGGATTTTGGGCACACATACACACATGCCTGGGGTGTTTTTCAAGTTGCATGATACGGGACTCGAACCACAAGGTTGACTGTGGGGGATCCAGCTATCTA
>NW_006159701.1:7883746-7888890 GCF_000334495.1 Tupaia belangeri chinensis | reverse complement strand
CTGAACCTAAAGAACATTTTTTTAAGTCTCAGTTTCTGTGGGTCAGGAATTTGGGCATGGCTTAACTGGAGGACCTTGGCACAGGGTTTCTCACAAGGCTGCAGTCAAGGAGTTGGCCAGAGTTGCAAACGTCTCAAGGTGCAAGTGGCAGAGGATCCTTTCCAAGCTCACTCTTGTGGCTCTTGGCAGGTCTCAAGTTCTCACTGGCAGCTGGTAAAAGACATTAGTGAGAGGTGGGTCCCTTTACAGGGCAACTATAGTGGGCTGAATAGTTTATTACCTCAAAATGCATATGTACAGAAGCTCAAAATAGGACCTTATTTGGAAATAGGATTTTGGCAGATATAATAGGATGAGATCACACCAAATTAGTGTGGACCCTAAATCTGCTGACTGGTATTCTTATAAAGAGAAGAGACAGAGAGATATACCAGGAAGGCCATGTGAGGACAGTGGCAGAGACTGGGATGATGCACCTAGAAGCCAAAGAATGCCGATTATCTAGAGCCACCAGAAGAAAAACCTTTTCTCTAGCTTTCAGAGGGAGCATGGCTCTACTGACACCTTGGTTGCAGACTTTTAACCTCCAGGACTGTGAAAGAATACATTTCTGTTTTAGTAATAATTTATGATACTTTGTTATAGTAGCCCTAGAAAACTGACAAAGCAGCTCACAACTGAGTTGGCTTGCCTTAGGGCAAATGAGTAAAAGACTGAGAAGGCACCTGAGGTGGAGGCCTGTCTTCCTGTAACCTGATCTTGGATATGACATCCTATTACCAAAAGCAAGCCACTAGATCCAGCCCATAATCAGGGTGGGAGGATTACACAAGATCATAAAAACCAAGAAGTGAGCATCATAGAGGCTATTTCGAGGTTGCCTGCCATGGCTATCTCATTAGCAAATATCAGAGGTACTTCATGGGAAGAAAGCTCTACCTCCTCAGGACTCTGCTTTTTCCATTCATTGACTCCTTCAATAAATGTTTATTAAGCACCTGCAATAGGCTGGACTTTAAAAATAAAACCGGTAAAACAGATATGACTATTTCTTTGTTGAGATTACTTATAATGTAGAAGAAGAAAATATCAGTAAATAGTGAAAAATAGGGCTGGCTTGGTGGCACAGTGGTCATGTGCTGCTCAGGTGAAACTGGATTTGTATGGACAACCATGGGATTGATTCCCCAGTCAATCTGTACATGCCAGGAATGTGCACCCATGATCTTACCTGCTAGGGAGGGGAAGGACTGCAGCATGGGACCCTGTGGAGGGTGCTTATTTCTCTTTCTCAGGAAATAAATAAATAACCTTTAACATAACAAAAAAAAAAAGTAAAAAATAAATACATCAACAAAAATTGTGATAGCACAAGAAAATGTTATGATAATAATAGAAACATCTGATTTAGATACAGAAAGGAAAGGAAAGGAAAGCAAAGTTAAGTATAGTCTTTCTGGAAAATCAGTATTTAGAATAAAGCTGAAGAATGAGTAGAAATTAGGCTGTGTGTTTGGGAGGGGGTAAATTTCCTAGCAGAGGAAGAACATGTGGAAACAAGTGGACAGCTTGAGCTGCTGGACTCAGAACTGCTTGAAGATAAGGATCACCTTTCTTTTTCATTTCTACACCTCTAGTGCCTGGCACAGAGAGGAACTTAATACATTGTTATGAATGAATGAATTTAAGGTACTTGCTATTTCCTGTTATGGATACTGTCAAGTGATTCAGACATCCCCCCATGTTCATTGCTGTATCATTGTTTCACTGCTTCTATTTATATTAGCTAGAACAGGCAAAGTTACAGTAAGGGAAGAATTCAGTTAAACACAACATAAGTTTATTTATTTATTTTTCCTTACATAACAGCCTGAGTGGACATGTAGGAGGACGAGGCAGAGTTTTCTTCCACCCAGGAATCTTCCATCTTGAGGCCTTGCTTCTCCAGAATCTAGTTGTCTTCGCTTCTAGCTGGCAGAAGAAGTAACAGCAACGAGAAGTACCTTTTAAAAGTTTTTGTGGTTCAGAACTGGAAACTGCACATCTCTTCTGCTCACTTTCCGCTGGAGAGAGCATAGGCAGATGGCCACACTTACTTTACAGGGGCTGAGGAGTGTAGTATAGATACATGATAACAAAGAGAAATAATAGTTTTGGGAGACAACTAAGTCTCCACCACGATATTTGATTACTTGCTTGACCTATCTTCCAGTAGGTCTCATAAGCTCAAATTAACAAAGATAGAAAAGAACTCTTGACTCATCACTCTCACATCCATCAAGTCTTTCATTCACGGAATGGCATTACTGGGTCAACGAAAAAAGTCATCATGCATTTTTGCACAAAGAAACATAGAAAAAATACATCATGACTTTTCAAACAACCTAATATAGCCTTCCTGTTGCTTAAGTCAACTGTCTGTGGAAGTTATCTTGGTTTATTTTTTACCCTCATCTAATCCAGGAAGTCCTGTCAATGCTACCTGCAAAATATATCTTTTTTTTTTTAAAGAATTATTTTTCTTTCTCTTTCTCTCCTCCTTTCTTTAATCTGACCAGAGAGGAATAGAGCAAGAGAGAGAGACCAGGAAAATGAGAAAGCAAACTGCCAGTTCTGGGACTCAAATCTTGGTCGGCCATGTAGGAGTCCAGGACCCTGAACCACCACACCACCTGCCAGCCCACAAAACATGTCTTAAATCCATTTTCTCTCTCCATCTTTTCAGCTACCTCCTTAGCTCATTCATCATAATAACCTCTTTTTTTTTTTTTTAAGAGGTTTTTGCTATAGGGCGTGTGCGCTTGCCAGACAGACAGAGAGATAGAAAGACAGAAAGCGAGAAATCACCCTCCGGGGGGATGGCCATGCCACAATCCCTTCTCCTCCGTTCTCCTCTCAAGATCTTGGGCATGCGCGCACAAGCGCCTGGCGTGAGTTTAGCCACCGGGTCCAGGCCGCAAACCATGGTTGACTACATGGGAGTCCAGCGACATAGCCATTACGCTAACTGCTGGTACCCATAATAACCTTTTTTTAAAAAAAAATTATTTTATTTTTAACTTTTAAAATTTTTATGAGAGAGATTTTTATTATATAGGGTGCATGCATTCACCAGAGAGACAGGGATAGAAGGCAAGATATCACCTTCCAGGGAGGATGGCCACGCCACAACCCCTTCTCCTTTACTCTTCTCCTGGAATTCTGGGCATGCACACGTGTGCCTGGTCTGACTGGGTACACAACTTGGACTGCATTGACCATATGGGAGTCCACAGCTTTAACCACCACCACCTGCTGGCCCCTAATAATCTCTCATCTAGATGATTCCAATAACCTCCTTTCTAATAGCTGTTTATACCTCCACTCTCACTTGCTACATACCATTCGCTACACAGTAGAGTGATCTTTTATTTATTTCTTTACTTATTTATACTTATTTATTAGAAAGAGATTTTTGCTATAGAGTGTGTATGCTCACCAGAGATAGAGAAAGACAAGAGAGACAGAAAGCAAGAAATCACCCGCCAGGGGAAATAGCCATGCCACAATGCCTTCTCCTCCATTGTCCTCTAGGGATCTTGGCCATGCGCGTGTGCGTGCGCGCGTGTACACACACACACACACACACACACACACACACACCCAGCATGAGTTTTAAGTCACCCGGTCCAACACTCGAACTGTGGTCGATGCCCTGGGAGTCTGGCAATGAAACCATTATGCCCAGAATGGTCTCTGCTGAGCTCAGAGTGATTTTTAAAACCTAAGTCTGGTCACATCACTCTTAAGTTTAAACTCTTCCAATGCCTTAGAATAAAAGTCCTTACAATGACCCCTCAGGCCTGTTTTGTCTCCTTTTCTTGTAAGGAGACAAGAGCAGTTACCCAGTCTAGTAGGGTCAGCACACAATGGCGCTCAACAGACAAGCGAGTGAATGAACGAACCATCACGAGGTGTTGAGTTGACGCTCTTGCAAGGGCCTTCATAGAGCACCAGGGCATAAACCTGGGTCCAATTTTGGCTTGTCCACTTCTCAGCTCTGGGCAAACCAGTTCAGCTCTCAGAGTCTCAGTTATTCAATACTAAAGGGACTTTAAAAACTTCGTGAAGGGACCAGCAGTTAGCTTAATAGCTATGTCGCTGAACTCCAATATCAGTTCCCGACCTAGGGGCTTAAACTCACGCCAGGAGCGTGTGCGTGCTGTACCAAAGATCCCAAGAGGAGAATGGAGGAGAAGGGATTGCGGAGTGGCCATCCTCCCCTGGGGGATGATTTCTCGCTTTCTGTCTGTGTCTGGGTCCAATTTTCTGTCTTTCTGGTGAGCGAACGCGCCCTATAGCAAAAACCTCTACCAAAACAAACAAACAAACAAACAAAATCCAACTTCGCGGAAACATGGACTCTAGGTACAAGTTTATTGTGGTGCTAAAAAAAAAAAAAAAAAAAAAAAAATTGTAACTCATAACTCTTCGTAATACACATTTTCCATGAAATATTCTGAGACCCCCTCCTATCTTAACGCGGAGTATGAACATCCTTCACAGAGCCGAATGCCTACCTTGTAAAGGTGAAAGGAGGTCGCGGAGGACAAGAGAGCCCCAGCAAGTTAACGCTCCGCAACTGGTGCGCTCTGCTACGACACATGAGACACACTCGTTCCCGACATTATGGCAACATCAGCCCGGGCCTCAGCTTCTTCTTCTCTATCCTGGCTTGACCTCCACGGCTCTCCTCTGCACGATGTATCGGGAGACATAAGCCCCCTCAGCGCAGTCAGAAAGGGCCGAGGAGCCAACGCTGCCCCTGTCCTACGCTCCTGGAGGCGACCACGTCAGGTCCCGCCCCTTTGCGTCATTAACGCGGCGCCAACACAGCGGAAGGCCCGGGGGCCTGTCCTGCGAGGGGCGCGCCCTGGGGAAGGCCCAGGCGGGCGCCTGCAAGTGAGCCGCGCGGCTCGGGGGCTTCTCGGGAACCCCAGTGGACTGCTGCGAGGGACGCGTGGAGCCGTGGGGACACAGAGCTGAGCGGCAGGAGGGGCTGTCCGGCGCTCCAGCGGGTCACAGCGCAGACGGGCGAGCGGGCGGCCGGCGGGGCTGCCCGGCGCGGGTGTCCCGGCGATGTGTGGCGCTGAAGCGGCAGCGGG
>NW_006159701.1:7865294-7883672 GCF_000334495.1 Tupaia belangeri chinensis | reverse complement strand
CGCCTCGCCCTGCCCCCCGATCCTGTCTCCCCGGCCGGGGATGAGGCCGGGACGCTGCCGTGCCGGGCCCAGCACAAAGGCTTGTCCCCAGGGGCCGCCGCCTCTGCCGCTGCCAGCCTAGCTCAGCCCGCCGAAGCCCGCCGCCCGCTCGGCCTGTGCCCCGGGTCTGCCGGCTGCCGGTCTCCCCGAGGCCCAGGGACCCGAGCTCTGAGCCCTTTGCTCCCTCGGCCGCGGGGGGACCGGGCAGCTTCGCAACCTCCGCTACTCCCGGCCTTGGGGGCCCCGCGGAGTATGTCGGAGGAGAGCGATATGGAGAAAGCCATTAAGGTAAGATGGAGATGTACCCTTCTCCTCCGCTTTGTCCCGTCCTTTTCATCTCGGTTCCAGGCTCAGAAGCGCAGAGAATTTGGAGTGAGAGGTTTCAGCGACTCTCGGGTTTCGACCTCTCCCGGATTCCTTGGACCGCCTTTTACAGTACTGGGGCGAAGGGTGTGGGTAAGGTGGGTCTCCAAAATCCCTGAAGGGGGCCCTACTTCTTTACCTTTGGATCGCTCTCCGAGTGTTGCCGGCATTTGCTACCGGATTGTTTGTTGCAGCAGCTCTGGGAGAGGTGGGTTTTACCCATCCCTCCTGATTCGTTTGAAATCAACCTGGAAAGTGCAGTTTCGGAAGGTGTTGGCGGTTCTCACTCTGCCGTGTGCTTGCTTCTCCTTTTTCTGCTTTCTCTAACCACTTTTCCAAAGGAACTCTGAGTTTATTTAGGAAGAGCTAATAGTGTCTAGCCAAAAGAAAAACAAATAAGTGTTTGAAAGTGACCGAATGAAATGACAAGTTTTCTAAAACTTTTTTATTATTTACAAACAAATTTTTACCTGCTAAATGTCAGTTACCTGTCTTTACAGCTGCAGCTAGGAAGTCAGTCTTATGTAAATTCAACTCTGAAGCTTAGAGTTTGATGAATTATTTTACTTACTTGACAGTGTTAAGTCAGTCTTGCCTTTAAGGATTTCATTTTCTCTTTAGAACAGGCATATCTACTGGCAAACTTGGAGATATTTTAAGACACCGTTACTATCACCAGTAACTGTTTAAGAACTTCTACTTCTGACAGTCTTCTGCGTGATATACATAACTTAAAAGTCATCAGTCATTTCGAAGAAATTTAACTTTTTTTTAAATTTAGCAGAATTTAATTGATCAAAAACAATTTGAATCGAGCAGCCCCAGAATGAAAAAAGGTAACTTTTTAAATGAGTTATTAGTGTATAACATGCATAGTAAGGAATATTGAATTTTAAGTAGTAAAAATAAGCTTTTTTTTTTTTTTCAGAGAGAGAAATTTTTGCTATAGAATGCATAGGCTCGCCAGAGAGACAGAAACAGAAAGCCTGAAATCAGCCCCCCAGGGGGATAGTCACACTGCAATCAGTTCTGCTCCATTCTCTTGGGATTTTGGGCACTCATGGACACACACCTGGTATGAGTTTCAAGCTGCCGGGTCTGGGACTTGAGCTGTGGTCGGTCATGTGGGAGTCAAGTGATATAACCATTACTCCATCTTCTGGTCCCAGTAAGAATAAACATTCTAAAGACTGCTTTGATCTATCCCTTTTTACTCTTCATTCAGATTTTGTTGGTACTTAGTCATGATTTCGTATATGACTGGGTTAGAAATCAAAGCAGTTGGGGCAGATTTTTAAATTCACCAACTATCTTTCTTTAAAGAACTAGCTTATTTAACTTTACTTATTTATTTACTTTAATTTGACCAGAGAGAGACAGTTTGAGAGAGAGAGGGAAAGCAAGAAAGCAACTCGCCAGGTCCAGGACTCGAACAGTGGTTGGCCTTGTGTGAGTCCAGTGCCCTTAACCATTACACCACCAGCTGGCCCCAATTCACCTGCTATTGTGCTGTCCTAGGCAGAGTGCTACAAAACCAGAGTCCTAGATGTCTTTTCTCTCATGGAGTTTATATTCTAGATGGAGTTAAGGAGTGAACATGGCCGGGTGGTTTTAACTAAGAACTACACAGAGAGGGAAGAGCATTGTTTTAAGTATGGCTGTTGGAGAAAGCTTTTCAGAGCTGGGAACATTTGTGTATTGCTCTGAAGGAAATGAAGGAGCCAGCCACTTCTGTTTCAGGGAAGAATATTAGAGGTAGTAGAAGCAGCAAGTGCAAACGCCCTGAAGTATTGTAGAACGAGGGCTGGTGTGATTGAGGAGCAGCAAGTTGGCCTGATTCCACCGGGTCCATGTAGATAGTAGTCCAGAGGCATGATGGCATGCAGAGCACTTAGGGCCTTCTAGGCCATTCAGAGAACTTTGATTCTAATCCTGATTAGTAGAGAATCTAGAGGAGAGTTTTGAGAAAAAGGGGGGCATAGTCTGAGTGAACAAGTAAACAAATAGGGAGGCAATGTTACTTAGTGGTTGTTAAAGTTTCTGTAGGTAGACTCGTGGGTTGAGATCCCAGTCTTGCCATTTGTTAGCTGTGTGCCCTTGAGTAAGTCACTTCACTTCTCTGTCCCTTAGTTTTCTAATACAAAGAAAGGTGATGGAAGCATTCCTCAGTTCATAGGGTTGTTTGAGAATTTAATGCACACGGCCAGCCCTGTGGCCTGGTGGTTAAGGGAGCTAGATCTCTCATGGCTGACTGTGTAGTTCAAATCCTGACCTGGCAGCTTCAAAAGTAGCCTGGGCACGAGTGCCTGTATGCCCAGAATCCTGACAGGATAGAGAGAGGGAGAAGAAAGGGTTGGGGCATGACCATGTACCCAGTTGGGAGGTACTTTCTCCTTCTGTCTCTATCTCTAGTGAGTACAAATGCCCTCTGGCAAATTGAAAAAAATTAAAAAATCACAAATCTATCTAGATATGCTCATAGTAATACCTAACATTTAGTAATAGTTCAATGACTGTTAGCTCATAGCACCTTGTTTTTTTTAGGTTTTTTTTTTTTTTTTAGCCTTTTTTTTTTTTTTTTTTTTTTTTTTTTTTTTTTTTTTTTTTTTGCCATAGGGTGCATGTGCTTACTGGAGCAAAACAGAGGAAGAGGGAAAGTGACATATCATCCCCTGGGAGGATGGCCATACCACAGCCCCTTGGGATTAGGAGCACACACGGACAAATGTCTGTTCATGTCTTTCAGGTTGTAGGGTCCAGGACTTGAACTGCAGAGTTGGCTATGTGAGATTCAGTACCTTAACCACCATGCCACTGCTGGCCCAGCTCACAGCATTTTAAGGGTGCTTTAGAAAGAGTCACAGTCTTCTTCACTTACTGACTACTGTCCAACCTAATTTTCTTACATTTTTGTAGCTTTTCTTCACTAAGCGTACCTGATAGATAATCGATGAATCTTATTAACATGGCATGTCCACAGATTGGTGACGTTGACTCCTTTAGGAGAAAACCAGCATTATATCAAATAGCAGACTCTCATGCTGTGTTAATTGTTTTGCTTTTTGAAATGTATGTATCAAGTAGCAAGCAGTGACACCTATAACATTCAAGGGGACAGCTCTTTTTCTGGCCTCAAACCACAGACAGCCCTTGAACTTCTTCTGTCTGATTGCCTGAGAGTGGACTGAACTTTAAGGTCTCATCCTATTACTCTTAAAAATATCAGAATAAGGGGACGAGCAGATGGCCTAATGGTTACGTCACAGGACTCCCACATGGCCAACCATGGCTCAAGTCCCAGACCTGGAGGCTTGAAAGTCATATTGGGCGCATGTGCGTGCCCAAAATCCCGAGAGGAGAATGGAGAGGGGATTGCAGCATGGCCATCCTCCCCCGGGGGGTGATTTCTCACTTTCTATCTTTCTGTCTCTCCAGCAAGTGCAGGTGCTTTATAACAAAAATCCCTCTCCAAAAAAAAAAAAATCAAATAAGATCAGGTGTCTGTAACTGAAGGCTTTGTCTTTCCCCATCCTTCTCTACTTCTCTACTTCCAGAGCCGTGTGATGTTTCTGTTCCCATTGCACTTGTCTAAACTTGGAGAATAAACATTTTGGGATTAGAGATTTCCACATATTGTCTTCTTATATGTAACAATTTTTTTTTTTGGACAGGTTTTTGCTACAGGGCATGTGCACTCACCAGAGAGACAGAGACGGAGAGACAGAAAGCGAGAAATCACCCCCCAGGGGGGATGGCCACGCCACGATCCCTTCTCCTCCATTCTCCTCTTGGGATCTTGGGAACACATGCACACGTGCCTGGCGTGAGTTTAAGCCATCGGGTCCAGGACTTGAACTGCAATTGACTACATGGGAGTCCAGTGACATAGCCATTACGCTAACTGCTGGTCCCACAAAATGTTAATATTTGATGAGCTCAATGAAAATGTATTTCCTTAGTTATATATATATATTTTTTTTTTGGAGAGGTTTTTGCTATAGGGCGTGTGTGCTCGCCAGACAGAGAGAGACATAGAGACAGAAAGCGAGAAATCACCCCCCAGGGGGGATGGTCACGCCGCAATCCCTTCTCCTCCATTCTCCTCTCGGGATCTTGGGCACGCACGCATACGCGCCTGGCGTGAGTTTTAAGCCACCGGGTCCGGGACATGAACCGCGGTTGACTACGTGGGAGTCCAGCGACATAGCCATTACGCTAACTGCTGGTTCCCAGTTATATTATTTTTTTTAAGGGAATCTGGATCCCACATGGCTAAGTACTGCTTGAATCCTGGCCCCTTGGGAAACATGGTGTGCACATGTGCATGTGTACCTCAAAGTCCAGTAGGGAGAGATGGAGAAGGGATTGTGATGTGACCACCCCTACCAGGGGATGGTTTCTCTGTGTCTTTCTGTGTTTGTTGGCTATGTGAGAACAAGCTTCATTAGCCTCTAGGTTATGGGCCTGGCCCAGTCTATAATTTTCTTATGATGCCTGTTTCTAGTTTTGGCATGAATCTAACTTTAGATTCATATTAGCCTGTGTTTTCTGGAAGAGTTTGTGGAGGATTGATATTCCCTTTTTTTGGGGGGGGGGGGGGTTTTTGCTGTAGGGCACGTGCATTCACCAGAAAGACAGAGACAGAAAGTGAGACATCACCCCGCAGGGAGATGGCCACGCCGCAATCCTTTCTTCTCCATTCTCCTCTTGGAATCCTGGGCACACATGTACAGGCACGTGAGTTTAACCACCAGGTCCGGAACCCGAACCACGGTTGACTACATGGGAATCTAGCGACATAGTCATTACTCCATCTGCTGGTCCAAGTATTCCTTTAAGTCAGTGGTTCTCAGTGGCAGAGGGTGGGGGTGATTTTCTCTCTTGGGAGACATTTGGCAGTGTCTAGGGAATGTTTTGGTTGTCAAAATTGACTTAGGATACAGCTGGCATTTAGTGAGTACAGTCAAGAAATGCTGCTGACCATCCTACAGTTCACAGGACAACCACAGGACCTGTGCAGTTAACCCTTGATTACTGGAATGGTTCTGGATGGGGAGACCAGAGCCATAAGTTCTAGTCTTGCTAGTGCCTGTCAAGTGCTTTGTGTCTGGGACAGGCACCTTAACCCTGATGTGCAGTTTTTCAGAAGGCAGTGTGTGTATTGATCTTAATAGTTCTCCCTAACATCCCTTCATCATCTGACTTTCATCTGCCTTTCTAGTCATTAATCCCACAGTTACTGAACTTTTTTTTTTTTTGAGAGGTTTTTGCCATAGGGCACGTGCACTCGCCAGAGACAGAGACAGAGAGACAGAAAGCGAGAAATCACCCCCCAGAGGGGATGGCCACGCCGCAATCCCTTCTCTGTTCTCCTCTCGGGATCTTGGGCACACACACACATGTGCCCAGCGTGTGTTTTAAGCCACCAGGTCCGGGACGCGAACCGCACTTGACTACATGGGAGTTCAGCGACATAGCCATTACGCTAACTGCTGGTCCCCAGTTAACTGAACATTTACCATATGCTGAGAACCTTTCTTAAGAAATGGGCAGCAGAAACGGGGAGATGAAGGCTCGCCAAAGCCAGCTTTATATACTTGTATATTCACTGGGCAGGAGCTCCGTTTTCATCTCTGAATTTAGCCTGGTGTCTGGCACATACTAACTGCTCAGTAAGTGTATATTACATGAGCAGATATCCCATTTATGTATACCAGGGATCTGAATTCTAGTGCTAAATATGGTTTACCAGATTTCCATTGCTACAAAACAATTTGGAAGACTTACAGGTTTTGGCCTGAATTTTTAAGGTCTGCAGTTGGTTTCCTATTTTGTCAGTGGAACCCTGCAAAAAAATGAATTTTAGACTATCATGATTTAAATAGATGACTTTCTTATCTAAAAATATATGGCAACAGAAGCTCAGCATGTAGTGACTTGCCAGGAATCCCATAAAAACTTTCATTAAACTGTAGAAGCTGTATCCTGAACTATTGTAAGTTGTTTTTAGAAAGATACAGTTACACCATGAGTGTGACAGAATATCTTTGTATTCAAAATGGTGCTGTTGAAAATTAGGTAAGTTTACTATATTTGCTATTTGATTTGAACTTTTAAGTCTTAATTTATTCAGTTACGCCAGCAATTTGATCAGCTTGTTCAAGCATAGCAGCCATATATGTGACCAGTATTTCTGGAATATCAGAAAATATCCTTGACCATGTAGCAAAGAGACGTTTTGTTGCTGAAGCATTTTGGAAGAATATCTTCCTGGGCCTGGCCTGTGGCCTGGTGGTTAAGGGAGCTGGATCCTACATGACTGACTGCATGATTGGAGTCTTGGACCTGGTAGCTTGAAAAACATGCCAGGTGTATGTGCGTGTGTGCTCGAATTCCTGAAAAGAGGGAGAAATAGAGGGGAATGGGTTGTGGTGTGACCACACTCCATGGGTGGTGTCCCCTGCCCCCTGCTTCCCCCCACCCCCCACCCGGTTCTCCGACAAATGCATGCACCTTCTAGCAGATTTAAAGTAATAATATTAAGGGACCAGCAGTTAGCGTAATGGCTAGGTCGTTGAACTCCCATGTAGTCAACTCAAGCCGGGCACATGTGTGTGCGTGTGCCCAAGATTCCAAGAGGACAATGGAGGAGAAGGGATTGCAGTGTGGCTATCCCCCCTGGGGGTTGATTTCTTGCTTTCTGTCTCTCTGGCAAGTGTATGTACCCTGCAGAAAAAAAAAAAAAGTAGTGATAATAATATCTTCCCTCCACACTCTCAAAAAAGCATTAATTTTCTACTCAAGTGGACCTTGTAGATGGACTGGATAATAATTTCTTTTTATTCTGAAGTTTTTGCTTTCTTATTGGAAAACAAAGCCTAACCAAGTCATTCAGACAAAATGTCTAATTATGAAGTCCTATAGTCCTGTAGAACATAAAGCTCTCCTTATCAGATTCCTAGAAGACGAGACGTTGAGTGATGAATTGGTTGTTCCACCTCTGCTCAATGACTTAGCTTTTTTTTTTAACTAATCTTTTTTTTTTAATTTTTATTTATTCATTCATTTATTTTAATTTGACCAGAGAGATACAGAGAGAGAGAGAGAGAAAGTGGGAAAGCAAGCCACCAGGTCCAGGACTTGAACTGGGGTCAGCCACGTGGGAGTGTCCAGCGCCTTAACCACCACGCCACCTGCTGGTCCCTTAGCTTTTTTTTTTAAATAGATCATAATTTATTTTTAACACCCATCATGCTATGAATTCATAGGGAATGGGTTCCAGAGGCTCCGGCTCCTTCCCATTGGTTCTTACAAAGTGTGCTGCTCTGGGTGGAGCAGGCTGGCGCTTCAGTTGAACCCAGGTACCTTTCTCTTTGGCTTCCTTCATTTTCTGGTCATTTTGCTTCACACATTCTAGGAAGCTATCTCTGCTTTTAGAATGCTTAATATGCTCAATATGCACATTAATTCTCTTGGCAAGAATCTCTCCCATAACTTGTTTATAACAATGCCAGCAGCATGCTGGTAACATTGTAGACCCTTCCAGTTTTGCCAGGGTAACATTTGTGAGGCATTCCTTTTTGAACAGTACTGTTCCCTTGATGTCAACAATACCACCTTTCTTATAGATTTGCATGTATGTTGCCAAAGGAACCACTCCATGTTTTGTAAAAGGCCTAGAGAACATGTATTGGGTGCTTCCTTCTTTGCCATGTGTTTGTCATTTTGGTAAATTACTGGAAGATGGCGATCACAGCCAAAAGACTCCTTTTTTTTTTTTTTAAGAGAGATTTTTGCTGTAGGGCACATGTGCTCGCCAGAGAGACAAAAAGTGAGAAATCACCCCCATGGGGGATGGCTATGTTGCAGTCCCTTCACCTCCACTGTCCTCTTGGGATTTGGGGTCACATATATACACGAGCCTGGTGTGGGTTTTAAGCTGCCAGCTCTGGGACTTGAATCGCCATCGACTATGTAGGAGTCCAGCAATGTAATCATTACACCATCTGCTGGTCCCAGTGATTCAGCTTTATAATTGAGAAATCATTTTCTGCCGTTCTCTGCTTTTATTTTAATAGGAAACCTCGATTTTAGAAGAATACAGTATCAACTGGACTCAGAAACTGGGAGCTGGAATTAGTGGTCCAGTTAGGTAAGAGACCTGTGTGACAATTATGGCAAAATTGTTCTGAGATGGGCCATTTAAAACTTGACTTGAATTAGAAGTATCAGATATGCTAGATTTGAGTTGTATCTTTAACAGTAGAGGGTTTCATGTTAGGCTTTTTCTCTACATTTAGAAATAGAGTTAAGTGGGGACTAGCAATTAGCATACTGGCTGTGTTGCGTAACTCCCATATAGCTGACTGTGGTTCGAGTTCTGGACCCGGTGGCTTAAACTCACGCCGGGCACATGTGCATGCATGCCCAAGATCCCAAGAGGAGAATGGAGGAGAAGGGATTGCGGTGTGGCCATCCTTCCTGGGGGGTGATTTCTCGCTGTCTGTCTGTCTCTGTCTTTCTGACAAGCGCATGTGCCCTGTAGCAATAAAAAACCAAACCAAAACAAAAAAACTTCTCCAAAAAAAAAAAAAGAAAAGAAAAGAAATAGAGTTCAGTGAAATATGGAATTATTTGTGATGTTGAGACTGGGACCACTGAGAGTCACCTCTAGCCAGTAGAGGCCATTATTTCCACACTGGACTGTGGCTGTGAGTTGACAATGTGTGGATAGAGCTGAGGCCCCAAGCATTGGCGGCTGGGAAGGGGGCTAAGATGCTTCTCTGCAGTGTCACCTGCTAGCCCTGGGGACAGGTTTGTTTTAATGCACCTGAATATATCCTTTATTAGAAGTATAATTCTCAGAGAACAGATTTGTTAGATTGATTTTGACTGTAACATAAATAATCTGATTTTTTTTTTTCCTCCTAACCTAGAGTCTGTGTGAAGAAATCTACTCAAGAACGGTTTGCACTGAAAATCCTTCTCGATCGTCCAAAAGCTAGAAATGAAGTATGGACTTTAGTTGCCCTGATTTGCCTAAATATTTGAAGTGCCTAAGAATAGTTCATTTGAGAAGGCAGTTTCCTAGAGAGACTACAGAGATGCATAAAGCGTTTTTTGTCTATTTGTAGCACTCTTGCCAGTTCATGTTATTGTTATAAAGTATTTTAAGATCCGTCAGTACCAAGGACAGTTATTAAAGTCTTGTGTTCCTTCAGCTACCTCTTGTTCTTTTTTAATTACTATGATTACGTACCCTGACATAATCAGGTTTACTTTAGTCTTTTTCTATTGAAAAAGGTGCTCGAAGGATGGGGATAAAATAGTATTGGCAAGGATCAGGTGAATGGTGTGTAGAAAGTGATGCTATAGGAGGTCTCTGAGAACAAGTTTTAAATTAAAAAATATATATGTATATATTGGTGGGCCAACAGGTGGCATGGTGGTTAAGGCACTGGATCCCACTTGGCTGACTGCATGTTCAAGTCTGGGGCCCAGTTGCTTGAAAATCATGCTGGGCACATGGGTGCATGCACCCAACATCTCTAGAGAAGAAAGGACTGTGGCGTGGCTATCCTTCCTAGGGGGTAATTTCTCACTTTCCCTCTCTGTCTCTGGTGAGCACACATGCCCTATAGTAAAAATTGAAAAAAGAAATGTATATATACACACACAGAGGTTTTTTGTTATAGGGCACATGTGCTCGCCAGGGAGACAGAAAGCGAGAAATCACCCCTCAGAGGGGATGGCCACGCCGCAATCCCTTCTCTTCCATTCTCCTCTCGGGATGTTGGGCACACATGCACATGTGGTGTGAGTTTAAGCCACCGGATCTGTGACTTGAACCATGGTCAATTACATGGGAGTCTAGCAACATAGCCGTTATGCCAATTGCTAGTCTCCACGCATATATATTTTTAAATTTATATGTATATTTTAAAATTAAATGAGTATTTTAAATGAGTAATTTTTGAAATAAAATGACTCATTTTCTGATTTTTGTACTTTCTAATAGGACAATAGTAGGTAAATCTGTTAGCAGAATTTTTAATTCATAGAGCATTAAGGAAATAATGTGTGTATGAAAAACACTTTTTTTTTAAACTGCCAAAGTGCATGTGTTCTCATAAAAATGGGTGGAGCCACCCCCAATGGGGTGTGGTCATGCTGCAATCCTTTCTTGTCCATTTCTACACCCTGTTGGGATTTTGGGCATGAACACACACACTTCTGGTGTGTTTTTCGAGTCACTGAGGCAAGGATTCAAACCATAGTTAGCTATTTTGGTTCCCTTCGCCACTAGGTCACTGAGCTGGCCCCAAAACACTGTTTTTTTATTGGGTTGTCTCACATATTTTTTCTGTTTTTCTATGCAAAAATGCATCATGACTTTTCTGACAACCCAATACATCATTCTAGGAGATAAGGTTTTTACTGTAATAGGCTTATATTCCCTTATACATAATGTGGTCAGCTTTTTGGGGGAGGTTTGCAAAGCAAATATTGGTATCCCTATGTGCAGAAACATTTCTTACTCTGTTCTCTTTAAGGTACGTCTACACATGATGTGTGCCACACACCCAAATATAGTTCAGATTATTGAAGTGTTTGCTAACAGTGTACAGTTTCCTCATGAATCCAGCCCCAGGTAAGACTTCATGATGTCATCATCGCATATTCCTATATAGGCCAAGGCATAGTGTAGTCTTCCACTCTTTATGCTTTCTCTCCCCTTTTTCTTATACTCTCTCTTTTTACCTTCTCCCTCTTTCTGTATTTTAGAAAATTTTAAACATTTATAAGACAGTCAGAATTACATTAAGAATCTTTAAGTACTCATTACCTAACCTCAATAGTTAACCATCTCCTAGCTGACCTTGTTTTATCTACACCCCATCCACGAGCCTGGTCCCCTTGTTTATTTTGATTATGTTCTCTTTTTAAAACATTTAATGTGGAATATAAACAGATTCTATTTCAAATCAGTAAAAGGGACCCCAATGTTATTCTAGGCAGTTTTAGAGGATGATATCCAACAAGCTCTTACTTCTTAGTCTGATTTCCTTTTGAAAGAGGAAATCAACATTATTCTTTTAGCTCCCAAGTGCAAACACATTGGGTGGCATTCCAAGTCCCATCTGTGGAATCCAAAATTAAATAAGATATGGTTTCTTTTAGGCAGACTGAGACGTAAACCTGCCATAGCCATGTGACGGGCACTAAGGACAGGCAGCCTTGGCTATTCTGAGTTTACAAAGGAGGGGAGATGCTAATTGTTTTTGAGAAGTGAAGTATCTCACAGAGGCTCTGTGGAAGCTAGGACTTGAGGGAGCATAGGAATTCGCTAAGTGGAAAAAAAGATGGGATTTCAGAACTAAAGAAACCAAATGATTATTTTTCACAACTCTGCTCTGTTGGTGAAAGCATTTGGATGGAAGCTGGAAACATTTATATAAAAAAAATGGTAAACAAAATTCACAAGATATTTTTTTTTTGAGAACATGAGAATTTTTATTCTTTATTTAGTAGCCGTGTTACCTTGGATTTAGAAAGTGGTTACACACTTTGAGGATGAGATATCTTTAGGTCAGCTTCTTGATGTTTCAGGGGTTTTTTGGTTGTTTTTTTTTTTTTTTTAAACTTAACAAAATCAAATGCTTTCAAACAGGGCTCGACTCTTAATTGTAATGGAGATGATGGAAGGGGGAGAGCTATTTCACAGAATCAGCCAGCACCGGCACTTTACAGAGAAGCAAGCCAGCCAAGTAACAAAGCAGGCAAGTCAACCCCAGGTACCAGTCACACCGCCAACAGTGTTGGTTAACAAGTGCAATTTTATTGGGGAGGGGAGTAAAGAAAACTTAAAGAAAAGCTTTATTTGACTTCTCATTGCCTGCTTTGTTATATGATCAGAAAAGATGTTTTGATAGGAGAAGTGTGACTCTTTATGGAGGGTGTGTGTGGGGGGACACACTGTATTCTTTATTGGTTGTCAGCTGTTTTCTGAGGTCCATTGTGAGATTTAAATAAATTCTGGGAAAAAGGTCATCTTAACTCCTTTGTAGACTGTAGGTACCTGCAGACACGTAGCTTCTAAACGCTGTTATTGCATTCTGAGATACAGTGCTGCTGACCCACCTGAAAGCTCGTATGGTATACAGATACGTCCTGAGACAGTCGTACATAAGATGCAGCTTGCTTACAAGTCACCTTGTGTTTCTTCAGGTTTTAATAGTATTCTAAGATCTTTGTAATTCTGGATTTTTCCCTAGAGTATAGTTTCTCTATTTTTTTTTTTTGTTTGTTTGTTTGTTTGTTTTTAGTTTCTCTATTTTGACATCATATTTTATTGTTGTAGAAAGGATGTTTTTTAGGATTATTTATTTTAACTTTATTTATTATTATTTTCCAATCTGACCAGAGACAGAGAAAGAGGGAAAGTGAAAAAGGAAGCCACCAGGTTTGAGACTTGAACCATGGTAGGCCATGTGGGAGTCCAGTCCCTTTAACTACCATGCCATCTGCTGGCCCTGCTGTAGAAAGGGTTTATGTCACAGATAATACTAGGAATTGAATGGTTAATAACCTTTGTGGAGGAGAAAAGCTAAATGCCAGGCAAGTCCATCAGCAAAGTAGAAAACATAAGCCCAGTTCATTCTTTTATTTTTTAAATTACTATTTATTTATTTAATTCTTTTTTATTTATTTATTTATTTTTTGAGAGAGAGTTCTTTTTAACTATAGGGTAGGTGCTGCGCTCACCAGAAAGACAGACAGAAAGTAAGAACTCACCTCCCAGGAGGGATGTCCATACCACAGTCCCTTCTCTTTGGATCCTGGGCACGTACATACAAGCCCAGCATGAGTTTAAGCCACCGGGTCTGGGACTCGAACCGTGGTCGACTACATGGTAGTCCAGCACGTAGCCATTACGCCAACTGCTGGTCCTAATTATTTTATTCCATTTTTTATTGTTATTTATTTATTTATTTTTAAATTTATTTATTTTAATTTGACCAGAGAGGGACAGAATGAGAGCAAGAGAGAGAAAATGAGAAAACAAGCTGCAGGTCCAGGACTCAAACCACTGTTGGCCATCTGGGAGTCCAGCACCCTAAATCACCATGCCACTAGCCAGCCCCTATTTGTTTATAGTTTGATGAGAGAGAGAGAAAGAGAGAGAGAGAGAGAGGAGGGGAGGAGGGAGGGAGGGAGGGGGAGAGAGAGAGAAAGGGAAAGCAAGAAATGAAGCTGCCAGGTCCAGGACTCGACCTGTGGTCGGCCATGTGGGAATCCAGCACCCCTAACCATTATGCCACCTGCTGGCTCCTCCCAATTCATTAGTAATAAAAAGCTCTTTCAAATTTTCCATGAGCCTCATGCATCTTTGGATGCCCCCTTCCTGGCAGGGAAGAATTGCTATTAGGATTGTGGAGAAAATTTCATACTTAAGAGTTGAAGAATAGTAGAGTCTGTTCTATTTAACTTTTTTTATTACACCTTTTCTTTTTCAAATATTATAACAAAAAGATGAGCCCTGGTAATTTTGCAAAAATCCTTTAAATTTACACAGACAGGCAACGTTTTTACCAAGTGGGATGAACAGATTGTAACTTCAACTAGAAAATTTCAGTCACTGACTTTGTGAAGGCAGAGCTTGCTGGTCAGCTCCCTGAAAGGGAGATCCCATGAAGGTCAGCAGGTCTCTTCTGAGTCAGGAGTCCTGCTGCCACCCTGCTGGGGAAGCCACCCCACAGAAGGCTGCACAGCTCAGCATTTGCTCTGCAGTGTCTGCCACATCTCAAATGAATGAAAGTAGGAGCATTTCGAATTTCCCATGGGAAATTGTATGGAATTTCACCATCAGTTTGTCCTGACGGAATTTGTTTTACTGTGGTATTTTTCTTTTTGTTTAACAATATACAGGTTGCAGTTAAACTAAGCTTAATTCCTTTCCCTTCCTTGGTACCTCAAATCTTACTTAATTTCTGCTTTAATATCGAAACCAACTACTATCTTAATTGACTTAATGAAGGTTTGTTTTTTAACATCCTGAGTTTTCTGCACCAGGGGTATTGAAGATTGCTCTTTTCTAACAGGCAGTTGGTCTGCTGTGTTCTTTTTCAGATAGCTTTGGCTCTACAGCACTGTCACTTGTTAAACATTGCACACAGAGACCTCAAGCCTGAAAATCTGCTTTTCAAGGATAACTCTTTGGTGAGGAGACTGGTTCTTATTTTTATTATTTATTTATTTATTAGATAATAAAAAAAGCATAGGTGCTTGCCAGCAAGAGCAAAAGCATCTACTCCCCATGGGTCATGGCCACACTGCATTCTTTTTCCTCCATTCCTTCTTCCCTTTAGGATTTTAGGCACACATGTACATAGGCCATTGTGTTTTCAAACCACCAGGTGATACTCAGACTGTAGTTGGCCACATGAGGTCTGGTTCCCTGTCACAGCACGTAACCACTCTGCTATAGGCCAGCCCAGAGGAATGCTTTGCTGCATCTTAGTGCTGCCCCTCTTGACACAGGGTATGTTCAAGAGTGGTCTGTATGTTTGTAGTGCTCTGAACCCATAGTGAGGAGACAGTAGGCTACAGTGCTTCCAACAGCTTATTTCTTCCATTTGTTCCCTTTCTAGAGGCTCAGAGAAATTAACGTGTACTCCTGACATTGATAATTCTGGATGATACTGATGTTTTTGTGGTACTAAAAATTTTCGGTATTTGGGGGCTGCTGGGCAGGGTCAGGCACCTGCATTCTGTTGTATCTTACTCTTAGACTGAAGTTTCATTTGCTCTTAACTCTCAACGTAGTGTGTTTTCCACCAGCCCTGACTCCTGACCCCTGCATCATGTCCCACCACACAAGTGGCCCTGACTGTCATGAAGCTTAAGGTTGACTTATTTTATTATTGCCAAAGGGCATTTGTGCTTGCCAGAGAGAGAGACGGAAACAGATAGGGAGAGGGCAAAAGCAACCCCCAAACAGGGCATAATCATGTTACAATCCCTCCTCTGCTTCTCACGCTGTTAGGATTTCGGGCACACTTGCACATGTACCCAGTGCATTTCCTAAGCTACCTAGGCTGAGATCCTAACCATACTTGGCCATGTGGGATTCTGCTTTCTCCATCATTAGGCTGTGGGCTGGCCCATCATGACTGATGTGAAATGTGAAGCAGCACCCTGGATTGATGAGAGGTGATGGGCCCACAGAGCGGAGGGACAGTAGCAAGACCTTGTTTTAGTACTTGTTTTGGTACAAGTTATAAAATATGACTGTGTGACTGGGTAAAAGTTCTTGATTCTATAATAATGAGGACAGTTCCTCACTGTAAATCATTGACTCCAGGTTTGGGGACATGTTAATCATAGGCTTAGGTCTCAGCTGGAAACTTGTACTCAGCTCAGGGTACCATGTCTTCCACCTGGATTTTCTTTTCATGCTTACTGAGAATTCCAGAGTAGTGAATCCCATTTGATTTATTCCAGGATGCTCCAGTTAAGTTGTGTGACTTTGGATTTGCCAAAATTGACCAAGGTGACTTGATGACACCCCAGTTCACCCCTTACTATGTAGCACCTCAGGTAAGCTTGTGCTGTTTCTGCTCTAAGATGTGTCACTGAGCTGCCTATAGACTCCTTCCTTCTGTTCTGTAGCATGAATAAATCCTTATTATAAATGGGAAGGGAGGAACTGAGGCTCAGAAACCTAGAGGTTGCTTCCTGTGCGGTAGAGTTTTTTCTTTTAAAATTAACCTTATTGAGGTATAGTATAGAGCTATGATTTACGTGCAGTAAAATCCTCCTACTTCAGTTAGATATAGTTTGAGTTTTGAAAAGTGCATAGCCCATGTGACCACCACCACAATGAGGATCCGGAATGTTTCCATCACTTCATGAACTGCCTGTGCCCTTTCCACCAGGCCACTCCCTGGGTCCCTGGCAACTACTGATTTGCTTTTGGTCATTATTGGTTAGGTTTGCCTGTTGCAGGATTTTGTCAAAATGGGATCACAGATATTTTATGTCTTTTTTTTTTTTTTGCTTAGCTGCATGTATTAGTAGTTAGTTCCTTTTTATTACTTATAATATTCCATTTTATGGCTAAACCACATTTGTTTTTCCATTGACTGACTGGTGGCCATTTTGGGTTGTTTCCTGTTTCTTGCTATTATGAAGAAAACTGATAGGAATATTCATGTACAAATTTGGGGGAATATATTTTTCTCCCCATAATTATCTTTTCTTTAGATGTTTCTTTTTATGTTTCTACCAGAAGCATTTAAGAATTCCAGTTGTGGGACCAGTGGGTGGCATGGTTAAGGTGCTGGACACTCCCACGGCTTACCATGGTCAAGTCCTGACCTGATGACTTGCTTTCTCACTTTCCCTCTCTCTCTGTGTGCCTCTTTTTGGCCAAATTAAAATGAATGAATAAATAAAAATGAAAAAAAAATCCAGTTGCTTCATGTTTTTACTAATGCCTCATGTTTGTCAGTATTTATAATCTTAGTCATTCTGCCTAGGTACATAGTGTTTTTTCTTTATAGATTTAATTATAATATTTTCCTGATGGCCACTGTTTGAGCATTTGTTTTCATTTCTTTATTGGTAATTCTATTGTGAAATTTTCCCTTTTTTATTGTTGGTTTATCCCTTCTTTTTTTTTTTTTTTTGGAGGCTTTTGCTATAGGGCGCATGTGCTTGCCAGAAAGAGAGAGACAGAAAGCGAGAAATCACCCCCCAGGGGGGATGGTCACACCTCAATCCCTTCTCCTCCATTCTCCTCTCGGGATCTTGGGCACGCACACATGCACACGTGCCTGGCATGAGTTTAAGCCACTGGGTCCAGGACTCAAACTGCAGTCGACTACATGGGAGTCCAGCGACATAGCAATTATGCCAACTGCTGGTCCCCATTGTTAGTTTATCATATAATTGAGGTATAAAATTTTTAAAAAATAGTCTAGATATGAGTTCTTTGTCATGTAACTGTTCTGTTTCTTTTTTTTTTTTTTGGAGAGGTTTTCTTTCGCTATAGGGCGCGTGTGCTCGCCAGACAGAGAGACATAGAGACAGAAAGCGAGAAATCACCCCCCAGGGGGGATGGTCACACCTCAATCCCTTCTCCTCCATTCTCCTCTCGGGATCTTGGGCACGCATGCACATGCGCCCGGCGTGAATTTTAAGCCAATGGGTCCGGGACGTGAACCGCGGTCGACTACATGGGAGTCCAGCGACATAGCCATTACGCTAACTGCTGGTTCCCATGTTCTCTTAATTTCTTAACTGCTGCTCTAAGAATTGCCATACACTTAGTGGCTCTAAACAATACACATTAGGCCAGCAGGTGGCACAGAGGTTAAGGTGACTGGATCCCACATGGCTGATCGCACAGTTCAAGTCCTTCAACTGGTGGCTTGAAAAACATGTGGGGTGCATGCATGTCCAAAATCCCAAGAGGAGAATGGAGAAGAAACTGTGACATGGCTATCCCCCAAGAGAGGTGTTTTCTTATGTTCCCTTTCTCTCTGTCTCCTGCAAATGCACATGCCTGATAGCAAACTAAAAACAAAACAGAAATACCAAGAAACAAAAACAATGCACATATTGCAGCCCTAGAGATACAAAGAGTGAAATGGTACTCAGTGAGCTATTATCAAGGTGTTGGCTGGGTGGTGTTTCTTCTGGAGGCTCTAGTGAGAATTAATTCCTTACCTTTTCCAGCTTTTAGAGGTTGCATTCATTGTTTGGCTTATGGCTTCTTCATCAAAGCTGGTCATGTAGCATCTGCTGATCTCTATGACTTTGACCCGCCTGCTTTCCTGTTAGAAAGACCCTTATGATTACATTGGGCTGAACTGGATAAACCCCACTCTAGGATCATTCATCAAATCTGCAAAGGGTAACATACCCACAGTTTTTTTTTTTTTTTTTTTTTTTTGAGAGAGATTTTCACTG
>NW_006159701.1:7835018-7865111 GCF_000334495.1 Tupaia belangeri chinensis | reverse complement strand
GGGGAGTCCAGCGACATAGCCATTACGCTAACTGCTGGTTCCCAATACCCACAGTTTTCAGGAATTAAGACATGACATCTTGGGGGACCTATTATTCTATTTCCACTTACGTACTTTGAGTTTATTTATTTATTTATTTATTTTTTTCCTCAGAGGCCATATCCACTCACCAGAGAGAAACCAGAAAGAAGAGGGAGAAAACACTCCTCAAATAGGCATGGTCATGTTTCAGCCCCTTCTCTTCCACTTCTCCATACTGTTGGAATTTGGGGCAGGCACACACACACTCCTGGCATATTTTTCAAGCTGCTGGGACTGAGATTCGAACCATAGGGTTAGCCATATAAGACCCAGCTCCCTTAAATCCTAGGCCATGGGACCAGCCCTTAAGTTTTTGTGTTTTTATGTTTATTTTTTTCACGAGTGGGGAGAGATAGGCAGGGCCTTAACTGCTCGGCGGTACCCCTGCCAAGTCAGCCAGGATCACCTGGGTTGAACCTGGAATCTGAACGGAGGGTCTCCCATAGGGCTCCAGCACTGTGCAGTAGTGTCCTACCCCCTGGGCCACTGTTACTGGGATAGACGTTCTAAGTCTTAAGTCCCCAGTATCACCATCTCTTTGAAAATGGTTTTTGTTCCTGAGATCAATGGGCACAAAGATGTCTTTCTTATGTATTTTTAAAAAAGGTTAGAGCTTGGGACCAGCAGTTAGCATAATGGCTATGTCGCTGGACTCCCACGTAGTTGACCGCGGTTCGCATCCCGGACCTGGTGGCTTAAAACTCACACCAGGCGATCCCAAGAGGAGAAGGGAGGAGAAGGGATTGCGGCGTGGCCATCCTCCCTGGGGGGTGATTTCTCGCTTTCTATCTCTCTGTCTCTCTCTGTGTCTCGGGAGCACATGCGCCCTATAGCAAAAACCTAAAAAAAAAAAAAAAAAAGCTTAGAGCTTTTGGGACCAGCAGTTGGTGTAATGGCTGTCACTGGACTCTCATGAAGTCAACCCGGTGGCTTAAACTCATGCTGGGCGCGTGTTCGTGTGTGCCCAAGATCCCGAGAGGAGAATGGAGGAAAGGGATTGCGGTGTGGCCATCTCCCAGAGGTGATTTCTCTCTTTCTATCTCTCTGTCTCTGTCTCTCTGGCAAGTCAATTCTCTATTCTCCTCTCGGGATCCTGGCCACTCACGCACACGTGCCCGGTGTGAGTTTAAGTCACCAGGTCTGGGACTAGAACCACGGTCGACTACATGGGAGTCCGACGACATAGCCATTACACCAACTGCTGATCCCAGTAGTCCTGTCATATGTGACAGTCAAGAAGTTGGCCTGGATGATGACCCCATACCTGACTGTGGCTGCTCTCTTGGAGCATTTAACACCTAAGTCTAGGTGACTGTTACAGTTTCTGATGGTGACAAATACCTTGACCCTGACTTGCTGGCCAATGTAGGTCTGCTTTTACACAGGCATGGGGGGACATCTCCAGGAAAAGGTCGATGATGTCAGAGTTCTTGACAGGCAGCAAGAAGAGATAAGTCTCCACCAAGGACTTGATCTACACGTCCTTGACCTGAGCATGTCCTGACTGACAAGTTATTGACTGTAAGAACAAAAAAATGTTTTTTATTTTTACTTTTTCTTAAAAGTATTTTAAAAATAATTATTTATCTATTTAATTCCATTTGTTATTATTATTTTTTAATTTGACCAGAGAGAGAAAGAGAAAGCGAGAAAGCAAGCCACCAGATCCAGGACTCCAACTGCGGTCGGCCACGTGGGAATACAGTGCCTTTAACCACCACGCCACCTGCTGGCCCCTACTTTTTTTTTTTTTTTTTTTAAGAATTATTTTATTTAACTTTATTTTATTTATTTTAATTTGACCAGGGAGGGACAGAGTGAGAGAGAGAAAGTGAAAAAGCAAGCTGCCAGGTCTTGGACTCAAACTGCAGTCGACCATGTGGGAGTCCAGCACTCTTAACTACCATGCCACCTGCTAGCCCCCCAAAAATGTTTTTAAACTTGTGTTTATGTAGAGTTCTTTTTCAGTTGTTGATTTCCAGTTGTCTACCCTCTTCAGCCTTCCAGTAATCTGTCTCAAGTTAAAGATGGTTGGTGGCATGATTTTCAGAGAATTATCCCCTTCTGTCTGATTTGACAGGTCCTGGAGGCACAGAGAAGGCATCAAAAGGAGAAGTCTGGCATCATACCTACCTCGCCAACGCCCTATACTTACAACAAGGTACGGAAAGAGATTTCTTTTTATACCTCAGATGTAGTTCTTCTCCTGAAAGGTATTTACTGCCTTCTGGGTATGTTTTTTATTCTTAGCCCTTAATATTCCTGCTTTGAAGCCTAGGAGCAATCTTTCATGCAGAAAAGCATATGGAATTCAAATTCCTATCTGTTTAAATGTAAAATAAAGTTCTTACCCCATTAGGTTTGACATCAGGAACCAAGAGCCATGGTCACCCACTGGGTTATTTATTTGGTAGGCTATACAATCCACTGACCACATTGAAATGACATGGTTGTCCTGATTTTTTTTTTCCCTTCCAGAATACACTATATATTTGCCCAGTCAAGCACATCAACATATGTGTTACCGTCAACAAATAATTTTCTATTTCTTGTTTCCTGTATATTTTGTTATTTTTGCCATCCTTGATTCTCTTTTACCCTCTGCTGTGTCTCACCCCCCTCCCACACTGTCTCTGGTATCCATAGTTACTTCCTATGCCTTTCCCCCATTTTATTTATTCGCTAATGAACTTAATTAATCTAAATAGTTCCAATAGCAAATGCAGCTGCTAGATACATATCCATGAACACAAGTCTGACTTTAGGCATAAACCTCAGTGAGTAGAACGAACATACTAAAAAGTAGCACCTAGCTGGGACTGTATAGCTTACTGTAGTCGTCAAATATGAATTTTTTTAATTTCAAGAAAAATAGTTTTTGTGTTTTTTTTCCTCCTGAAACTTTTTATTTTAATTAATTAATTAATTTACATTCATCCCCTAATCATCATCACAGTATACAAAAAGTGGTTTCCTATCCACAATATACTGCATAGTGGCTTAATTATGTATGATGTATGTTATCATCAATATTTTTCTATTTCTTGTTTCATATATGTGTGTGTGTGTGTATATATATACACACACACACACACACACACACACACACATATTTACTCCTATGTCTGACCCTTTGTCCCTTCCCACCCTCTTCTCACACTATCTCTGGTGTCTACAGTTGTCTTCCATTCCTTTTCCCCCCACATTTTATTGATCACATAATTTCTTAAATAATCTAAGTACTTCCAATAGCAAGTTCAGCTGGTGATTTCAAGAAAAGCAGTTTTGAATTGGTAAGGAAATTTGCTTAAAGCGACATAACCATTACTCTAACTGCTGGTCCCTACCTCAAAACATTTTTAAAAAGAAAAATTACAAAGAAATGAGAAGACAGACAGAGGTAAAGAGAGACAAAGACAGAGACAGAGACAGGTGGCTTGAAAGTCTGCCTACCATGCGAGTTTATGGGCTGGAGGCTGAATTATCAGTGGAAAATCTCCATTTCTCCTATTCTCCTGAAATCACTAGTTCTTGGTAGCTGTGAAGGGATCTTCTGAGGCCTGCTCCCTTGCCTCTCCTCTGGCCTGATTTTTTGAGGTAAAGGATATCTGAGGTACAGAACCCTTTGTGATCATTTATGCAATTATTCTATCTATCTCTCTCTCTCTCTCTCTTTTTTTTTTTTTTTTTTTTTAAGTTTTTTGCCATATGGTGTGTGTACTTGCGAGAGAGACTGTGAGGGGGAAAATGAGAAGTCACCCCCAGGGGGTTGACCATGTCACCATCCCTTGTCTCCTCCTAGGATTTTGGGCATGCATGCATACACATCCAGCATGATTTTCTTTTTCTTTTTTTTTTTTAAGAGAAGTTTTTGCTTGCACTCACCAGAGAGAGAGAGAGAGAGACCGACAGAAAGCAAGAAATCATCCCCCAGGGGGAATGGCCATGCCACAAACTCTTCTCTGTTCTTCTCTCAGGATTTTGGGCACACATGCACACATTCCGCATATGAATTTGAAGCCCCCAGGTCCAGGACTTAAACCACAGTTGGCCATGTGAGAGTCTAGCGACATAACTAACCATTATGCCACCTGCTGATCCCATCCAGTGTGATTTTCAAGCCACCAGGTCCAAGACTCGAACAGTTTTTGGCCATGTGGGAGCCCAGCACCTTTACTACCTGCTGGCTCCATAATCATTCTGTCTTACCCCATGAAATACTTCATTTAAGAGAGGGTCCAGTCCACATAGCAAATGCTTCTAAATATCTTATCACAGTCCTTAATCTGTAGCCCTCATATTGAGTATCTCTAAAGTACAAGAAGTTTAGATCTCTTAACTTGGAGTCATTCTGTAAGTTGGAAGGGGAAAAAAAATGATGCTACTCGGGGACCTGAGCCTGGATATGGATGACAGAGACAGTGCTATGGATGATAAGAAGGCAGTGGGGTGGGAGACTTGTTCTGGCTCTGTCACGTGTCAGCTGAGTGACGTTGGTTATGTCATTTAGTTCCACTCTTGACAAGAGGACCCGATGGGTGACATGATCTCTCTAGTATTTTTCTATAAAGTGAAAGATATGAGTTAAGTCTTTTTTTCTGTTTTTTTTTTTTCCTCTTTTTTAAGAATATTAGGGGGGAGAGAGGATAGAAGAGAGGGACTAAGAGAATGAGGAAGAAGCATAGAGATTTTTGAAAGGAGGAGAAGAGTTTTTTTTTAAGATTTTTATTATAGGGCGTCTATGTTTGCTGAGGAGACAGACAGCAAGAAATCACCTCCCCTTCCCAGGAGGTAGCCACACCACAATCCCTTCTCCATTTTCCTCTTAGGACTTTGAGCATGTGTGCACAGGCACTTGGAATGAGCTTTAAGCTGCAGTTCTGGGACTAGAACTGCAGTTTAGTACATGAGAGTCCAGCGATGTAACCATTACACCATCTGCTAGTCCCAAGATGTATTTTTTTTTGGAGAGATTTTCACTGTAGGGCGTGTGCGCTCGCCAGACAGACAGAGAGAGACAGAGAGACAGAAAGCGAGAAATCACCCCCCAGGGGGGATGGTCACGCCGCAATCCCTTCTCCTCCATTCTCCTCTCGGGATCTTGGGCACACACGCACACGCGCCCGGCGTGAGTTTTAAGCCACCGGGTCCGGGACACGAACCGCGGTCGACTACGTGGGAGTCCAGCGACATAGCCATTACGCTAACTGCTGGTTCCCAAGATGTATTTTTTGATAATGTCTCACTGTGTCATGGCCCTCCTGCCCTTGCCTCTCAGGACCACAGGCATGCCCCACGTGCCAGCCCATTTAGGTTGATTTGGGAACTTAACCTGGGCCTCCCATGCAGCCTCAGCCACTGTGCAGTGGTTCCCTCCTGCTGACACCACCTTGAAATAGGTTTTGGGGACCAGCAGTTAGCGTAATGGCTATGTCGCTGGACTCCCACGTAGTCGACCGCGGTTCGTGTCCCGGACCCGGTGGCTTAAAACTCACGCCGGGCGCGTGTGCGTGTGTGCCCAGGATCCCGAGAGGACAGTGGAGGAGAAGGGATTGCAGTGTGGCCACCCCCCCGGGGGGGAATTTCTCACTTTCTGTTTCTCTGTCTTTGTCTGTCTGTCTGGTGAGCGCATGTGCCCTATAGCAAACACCTCTCCAAAAAAAAAAAGAAGAAATAGATTTTGTTTATTTTTTCCCCTAGAGGGTGTATGTACTCACCAGAGAGGGAGGGAGAGAGAAAGCACCCTACCGTGGGACCTGGTCACACTTGTATCCTTCTTCCTCCACTTCTCCATCCTGTTAGGATTCTGGCCATACCCACACGTATGCCTGGCATGTTTCTCGGGCTGCCAGGGCTGGCATTTGAACCACTGTTGGTCATGTGGGATTTCGCTTCATTTTACCACTGCACGATAGCTGTTCCATGAAGTTAGGTTTTTGCTATAGGCTGCTTGCACTCACCAGAGGGAGACAGAGAGATGGAAAATAAGAAATCACCCCAGGGGGACCTGCAGGTGGCATGGTAGTTAAGGTGCTGGACGCTCCCACATGGTTGACCATGGTTCAAGTCCCAGACCTGGTGGCTTGCTTTCTCACTTTCCCTCCCTCTCTCTCTCTGTTTCTTTCTTTGGTCAAATTAAAATAAATGAATGAATAAATGAAATTAAATACTTTTTTTAAAAAAAGAAAGAAATCACTCCGGAATGGGATGGCCATGCAGTCCCTTTTCCATTCTCTGCTCGGGATTTTGGACATCATGCACACGTGTGATCATGCACACGTGTGATGTGATTTTTCAGGCCACTGGGTCTGGAACTCTGATTGCAGTTGGCCATGTGGGAGTCCAGCGTCTTAACCACCATGCCACCTCCTGGCCCAAAATTGATCATTTTTAAGGTCCATTTTTACCTCTATAATTTTATAATTATGTTATAGTTACAATTATAAAATTATAATGGATCATGTCATCCACAAACATCTAGTAGCAAGCCAAAAGATGGGCAAAACTGCCTGAGACTCCCCGTTTTCCAGGCATCTCTCAGAGCAGTACAGAGCTGTGATGCGAGAGAGGTGGCAGTGTGCGGCCTGGATGCAGGCTTACTGGATGGTCCTTCTCAGCAAGTACTCTCGTGTCCAGCGATTCAAGAGGTTTCAATTAAAGCCTCTTTAGACTTGATTTTCAAAGGAGGTGGAGCTGGATTGAACTAAAATATGTGTCCTGTCTTTATTAAGAATCATGTAGTGATTACATGTCCTGTCTTTATTAAGAATCATGTAGTGATTACATATCGTGGAGCCAGTCCCCTTAATTCCTGCAGCCACAGTAGTGGGGGGCAACTTTCTTTCACTATAGCTATAGAAGGGAGCTCTTGCAAATGGGCTTAGTGAGTTCTTCAGGGCCAAAGGGATGCTTTTAGTTCTCCTGTTCTTCCCTGCAGTACATTTTTCTGATCTGAGTTAAACTGCTTTGGGCCTTTGATCAAGCTTATGGTTTTTCATGAGGTCAGCCTACATATGTCTTTGCTGCCTTTTTTCTGCATCCTCAGCACTGCCCAGATGGACAGCGTATGTATTTTACAACCCGCTGGTTTATATCTAATCCTTCTTTGGCTAGGGGCAGAGACTCTTACACCTATACCCAAGGGTCAGCTAGCAGCTCAGTCGTAAGCAGCAGGTAAGAAAGGGATTTATTTCGCCTCACACTGGCCTTCCACGATTCTGGCATATATGTAGTGGTATGTACAAATCACAGAGAAAGGTCAGTTCTGACTTCCCGAAACCTTCCCACGTCTCTCAAGTGATTCTCGGAAGTAGCAGCCTGTATATGCCAGGGACTATTCTGGGTCTGCTGTGAGGGCCTTATTTTAGGACTCCATCTCTGCTTCAAGTGACCGTTTTCTTTTCTGTTTTCAGAGCTGTGACTTGTGGTCTCTAGGAGTGATTATCTATGTGATGCTGTGTGGATACCCTCCTTTCTACTCCAAGCACCACAGCCGGACTATCCCGAAGGACATGCGGAGAAAGATCATGACAGGCAGTTTCGAGTTCCCAGAGGAAGAGTGGAGCCAGATCTCAGAGATGGCCAAAGATGTTGTGAGGAAGTGAGTCTGGGCTGCCAGAGGGGCAGCCACGGGTATGCTGAGGTGGTAGCACAAGGGAATGTTGGGGAGAGAAGAGTCCTTTGTTTCCCAGGTAGGCTCTTCCCATTTTAATATCACTGAAGAATTATTTCTGGAGCCTACAGTGAGAGTTCTCTGTGTCCAGCCCTCAGTGAGGACTGGTGTCTTCTCCTTCCTATTGCATCCCTAGACTTTGTCCCCAGTGTTGAAAAATCAGGTCCCTCTGGAGCTAGTCTCTGCGGGCATTACCGTAGGAGCCTCAAATAGAAACCACCTGTGTGCCCTCCTTCTTCCTTGATGCTTTCTGTAGTATCACTTCGGAGTCATTCACTTGGGATGGACATGCTGCTGGGAACTGAACCGGAGTACTGGAATGATGACATGTTTGGCTTTTCCTTCTGGGCAATCTGTGGTTAGGGCAGGCCTAGACCCCCCACCCTCCAGCTTTCCTGTTGCCAGTTGGTTGCTCTGACATGGATTAAAAAGGGAAAACTGAGTAAGGGGGCTGTTGAGTAGATTTGGGGGAGTACATTCAGAGTGCTTTGGTAGCTGGAAGAAGAGGTAAGAATGTAAATTTTAGGTATATTGGTGGGTTTGTTTGTTTTTGTTTTTGTTTTTTGTAATTTGCCAAAGGTTATGCTTGTAGGAGAGACATGGGTCAGGGAAGGAGTGAGAAAGCCTCCCCCTGAGGGGATGGTCACACCACAAACTCTTCTCTATTTCTCCCTCCTTTTGGGATTTTGAGCATACATGTATACACACTCAAGCTGCTGGGTCCAGGACTCTTAACTGCCAAGGTGGTCATTAGAGTAAAGCTGCCTTGGGACCAGCAGTTAACGTAATGGCTATGTCGCTGGACTCCCACGTAGTCGACCATGGTTTGCGTCCCGGACCCGGTGGCTTAAAACTCACGCCAGGCACGTGTGCGTGCATGCCCAAGATCCTGAGAGGAGAATGGAAGAGAAGGGATTGCCGCATGGCCATCCCTTCTGGGGGGTGATTTCTCGCTTTCTGTCTCTCTGTCTGGCGAGCGCACACGCCCTATAGCAAAAACCTCTCCAAAAAAAAAAAAAGAGTAAAGCTGCCTTCACCAGCACACCACCAGCTGGTTTGAGGTATATTGGTCTTTTCTGCTTTCCCTTAGGGGAGGCTTAGCTGACTGTGGACTTGGGTACTGTTTTGGTATTTCTACTGCTTGGTCTTCACTGAACAGTTTCTCATTTTTGCTCTCAGTTTCATCTGCATTGAGATGAAGGTAAGTGATAAAGGAGCATTCCCCAGGGACTGTCCCTGACAAGAGAGCCATTTCTTCATGGAGATTACTCCCTTTAAAAGTGAGCTGCTCAGTCCATGGCATGGTGTGTTCATGCCTAAAATCCAAAGAGGAGAATGAAGGAGAAGGGATTGTGGCATGACTGTTCCCACCCCCCGGGGGGTGATTTCTCATTTCTTCTCTGTCCCATCTGGTGAATGCATGCACCCTCTGGCAAAAAACAAACAAACAAACAAACAAACAAACTTACCAAAAACATAAGTAGGATCAAAAAGTGGACAGTGCGTGGGGCCGGCAGGTAGTATAGTGGTTAAGGGTGCTTGGACTCCCACATACCCTACCACAGTCCGAGTCCTGGACCTGGCAGCTTGCTTTCTCACTTTCTCTTTCTCATTCTGTCCCTCTCTGGTCAAATTGTAATAGATATATAAATAAATTAAATAATTCTTAAAAAAATAGAATTATTTATAAAAAAAAGTGGAAAGTGCAGAAATAGTATTTTCCTTCTCAGAGACTAGTGTTGTTTTTTTGTTTTGTTCTGAGAGATTTTTGCTATAGGGTGGATGCACTCACCAGAGAGACAGAAAAAAAAAGAAGCCCAGGGAGAATGGCCACACCACACTCCCCTCTCCTCCATTCTCCTCTTGGGATTCTGGGCACACATGCCCATGTGTTCAGTGTGAGTTTTAAGCTGCTGGGTCCAGGACTCAAACTGCATTTGACCATGTGGGAATCCAGCGTGTCAACCACCACGCCACCTGCTGGGCTCCTGAGAGACTCTATATTTTGAGTTTTTCAATGTCTGTGGAACAAATGGTTCCTGTCCTGCCATATGGTGACATCTAAGGGTTGTAACCTGGGTAGCAACCTGCTTTTTAGAACCATATAACCTCTCAACCAACTTTGCAGCCACTGTCAGTCAACAGAGATACTTGAGATACTTTTTTTTTTTTTTTTTTGCCAGAAGTTACACATGCATGCATGAGGTTAGGGCAAGGAACAGAGGGAGGGAAATAAAGCACCCACCAGCAGGGTGTGCTGGTCACACTAAAATCTTTCCTCCTCTGATTCTCCTTCCCTTCAGGATCCTCGGCACATAAACCCACTTGGCATATATTTTTAAGCCACTGGGGCCAGGACTTGAACCAGGGTCAGCCATGTGGGATCAGGCATCCTCTGTGTGGTCCTTAGCTACTGCACTAAAGGGCTAACCTGAGGTCCTTTTAGAAGTTAGTGCCTATTGTTCTAGAAATCTCTATATGGAAATTAAAGGTGTCAGGAACTCTGAGCCATATATGTAGGATTGTTTCAACAAACCCTAGAACTCAGCCTGAAGTACCACTGGATCAAGCTTTTTTCCTACCAATTTGATCTTACTTTGTCCAGTATAAAAAAGACCTTTTCAAGCCACAGTACCCTACAACAAGTGGTTAGGGACTAGAATCCCACCCCTGTTCTGCAGGTGGAAAGCCTACGATTGCCAAGAGTTGGTGGAAAATTAGAAGTAGCTAGAGCTGTTTTTAGCCAGACCAGAAATTTTGTGTTGTTTTGAGAGCAACTGAGTAGCAGCCTTGTTGCCATTTTCTCCACAGACTCCTAAAGGTCAAACCAGAGGAAAGACTAACCATCGAGGGAGTGTTGGATCACCCTTGGCTCAACTCAACTGAGGCTCTGGATAATGTGCTACCCTCTGCTCAACTGATGATGGATAAGGTGTTTTTCTTTTCTTCTTTTTTAAAGAATTATTTTATTTAACTTTATTCATTTGCTTATTTATTTTAATTTGACCAGAGAGGGACAGAATGAGAGTGAGCGAGCAAGCCACCAGGTCTGGGACTCGATCCATGGTCGGCCATGTGGGAGTCCAGTGCCTTCAACCACCATGCCACCTGCTGGCCCCTGATGAATAAGGTTAAGATGGTGCTTGTTTTCTGAAAAGGCCTGGTTGAGAAGAAATTCTGGGTCTTGACTCCGTGAGGGGCTAAAAGCAAAACAATGCAGATTGCATTCTAGGGAGGCATTGCTGGTTTTTTGAAAATCAGGATTTGACATAAAGAATTTCTTTCTAGACAGGACCACATAAGCTCGGCCCAGTCCGGTAAATATACACTAAAGAAACACTCAGAAGTATAGCCTCTATATTTGTACTGCAGGGTTGGGGGCAGTATAAAACACCCTGTCTCTCTCAAGGGATTCAAACAAGACTAGTTAGGAAGGCAAGGCCAATAAACATGAAACAGAGAGACCATTTAAGATACCAGTTTTGCATGTTAAATTTTCTGTGAATGCTGTAGGAATCATAGGGCACATGTGCTCACCAGAGAGAGGGAGGGAATGTGAAAAATCACCCCTCAGGGATGGACATAGCACAGTCCCTTCTCCATTCTTTTCTTTTTAGAGAGATTTTTGCTATAGGGTACATACACTTGCTGGAGAGACAGACAGAAAGAGAAATAACCCCCCAGGGGGATGGCCACACCACAGTCCCTTCTCCTCCATTCTCTTCTCGGGATTTTGGGCACAAATGCACATGTGCCTGGCGTGAGTTTTAAGCCACTGGGTCTGGGACTTGAACTGTGGTCAACTGCCTGGGAGTCCATCCAGCAAGGTAACCATTACACCATCTTCTGGTCCCCCTTCTCCATTCTGCTCTTGGGATTTTGGCCGTGCATGTGCCTGGAATGATTTTTAAGCTGCTGGGTCCAAGACTCAAACAGTTGTCAGCCACATGGGAGTCTAGCACCTTAACCACCATGCTACTTGCACCCCAACACACACACTAAAATAATATCTTTGAAGGGGTGAGATTTTCCTCCCTCCAAATAAAAAAAGGTAAAACCCCTCATATTTATTAACTACCTATTCTGTGGTGACTTTTGAGTTCTTTCACATGTTCAGGCATTAGTTGTCCTTGAAGATTTCAGCGTACATGCCAAAGTGTGGTGAACAACATGAGCATAACAGTAGAAATGAAGTACATTAGTGGGGAAAACAACTTGGCCTAGCTAACAGGAAGTTGATAAGACAGATATGGCAGGGCCAGGTTTTGCAAGTCGACCCAGGGGGGTAAGTCTTAATGGGATGCACTAAGAGGCCACGGTATATTTTTGAGAAGAGATTTGGCACAGGGAATGTATTTAGGGATGGTCAAACAGATTTGCAAACTTAAGCTTTCTGCAAAAATGTGGACACTAAGGGGTGGCTCTGAGAGCAGAGTAGAGATGAATGAATAGGCCCAGTGTTTTTGGAGAAACATTTCTACGGTTTTGGTGACTGGGTGGCTATGAGGAGATAAAGGGTACATATCTGGTGATCATCATTGACAAATAGAAATCAGACAGGAAACTGGTTTACATGGAAGTGACTCTCTTAGGTTTTGGGTATTGTTTGAAGTGGCAGAAGGACCTCCACATGAATGAGAGAATGTAGTGACGTACTAAAGAGGCTAAGTGGTCAAGACCGTGACACAGACTTGAGCATAACCAGCTTCGAAGGGATAGAGCCAACGTGCAAAAAAAAAAAAAAGTGAGTGAGGAAAAAAATGACAGTTAGCTGGGACCATGGGAGAGAAAGGAGAACTGGAAGGAACTGAGTTCTGTGCCATCTCTGAGTTGTGGGTGATTGTTTCCTGGTTTAAATATGTCTAGTAGTCCAGAATGGTTTGGTAGATGCAAAATCCAAAGGGATTACTTAGGTTCTGGTTGTTAGCATATGGGGGGCACAGTGTAGCATTCCTAAAGATCTTAGAATTGAGGATGGAAGAGTGCTATCTGGAGTTACTTAACAAACCAGTCCATAATGAAACCAAACCCTGACGTAGAGAAATAGTCCCTTCATAAGAAAGAGCGTAAGATGCCTATAGGATGAAACTGCACGTGACAGTGTGTTCCCATTTCTAAAGAAATTACGTGGTCATGACATGAGTTGGTCAACTTTCAGAGTCTAAAGAAATGGTCTCATGGACAGATGTTGAATAGCATCCTAGCATCCAGCTAAACCTTGCCTAAGATAGCCTGAGGTTCATGACCTTGAGCTGTTTGCATGTTTTTGGTTGGTGCGGAGAGTTTGTCCTTTAAAAAAAAAAAAGAAAGAAAGAAAAATGTGATCATCTCATTCCTGTGAAGCTTTCTGCTGGTTATTTGGCTTTCCATGTTGGTCTTCCCATAATGAGAGCCCATATTGGCCTGGTCTCCATGACAGTTACTTCTCATTGTAAATGACTTGACTGGCGTATCGATCAGGCTGGCCTCAATTCATGAAGATCTGCCTCATCAGGGTTGGCGATGCTCACTGTGTGAAATGGGTGGGTTCTGAGCCATCAAGGCAAAGGTGATGGTATATATCGAGGCAGAAAGTAAGTGGTAGTTGGTCAGGCTTCTCTGGCAGTAGTCTGCCAGCCTTTCATCCAATGTACATGTTTGCCTGTCTTCATACTTGGCCTATCAGTGGCTGCAAGCGTGTTCCTTATTAATATTTCTTGCCTGTGTTTCTGTCCCCCTGCCAGGGCTAGCTGTTATGTGGCTTTGGTTAGTTTGAGGTGCCCTGGGCCCTGCTGATCCATGGAGAAGAGTCCTCTGCCTTGGCAAAATTTGAATACTGTTAGCATAAGAATGAAATGGCCTATTTAAAACTTTGGACTTCTCCTTTCCACTTTCTCAGATTGGCCTTTTAGGTGCTCAGCAATGAATGTGAAAAACTGATGACAGTGTTTCTTTTTAGGCGGTGGTTGCAGGAATCCAGCAGGCTCATGCGGAGCAACTGGCCAACATGAGAATCCAGGACTTGAAAGTCAGCCTCAAACCCCTGCACTCCGTGAACAACCCCATTCTGAGGAAGAGGAAGTTACTTGGGTAACTGAGCTTATTTTTTTTTTTTTTTAATTCTCCTTTATGGCTAGCATGGCTAAGTGCTAGGTTCCGAAGCTCAGCCAAAGGTCTGCCCTTTTTCTGTCTCTTAAGAGGGTGGAAAGGATAAGTTCTTCAAATAACATCAGAAGTTGGATATACAGTCTATTGTTCTGAAAAATCTGTGGCCTTATGTTTAGAGTTAATATCTATGCAGAGTTGGGTTTGGGGGGGAGTCTTACCTTGTTATTACCTTTCCTCCAAACTTTCAAAGCACCAAGCCAAAGGACGGTGTTTATATCCACGACCATGAGAATGGAGCCGAGGATTCAAATGTTGCCTTGGAAAAGCTTCGAGATGTGATTGCTCAGTGTATTCTCCCCCAGGCTGGTAAAGGTCACGCCATTTACTAATGCTCACTCTGTGTGTGTGTGTGTGTGTGTGTGTGTGTGTGAGTGAATGGAGTTTTTATTTTATTTTTTTTGTTGTTGTTGTTAAGGTTTTTGACATAGGGTGTGTGCGCTCACCTGAGAAACAGAGATAGTGAGCGAGAAAGTGAGAAATCACCTCCTGGGGGGATGGCCATGCTGCAATCCCTTCTCCATTCTCTTCTTGGGGTTTTGGGCCCTCATGCACACATGCCTGGTGTCAATTTCGAGCCACTGGGTCCAGGACTTGAACTGCAGTTGGCCATGTGGGAGTCCAGTGCCTTAATCACTATACCACTGCTAGCCCCAAAAGGAATGTTTTAATTGAGGATTATCTGTGCCATCCTTGCATTATAAGAAAGTTCATTATATAAATTGGTCTGCGCCCACTAAAAAGACTGGACAGTGGTAAGTTCTAGCCTTCCTTTGGTTTTCTGTGAGATTTCTGGTTTAGGCTTAATTGCCAGTGTCAGTTACAGCATTATAATATTGTGTTTTCTTAGTTTCAGAATGAAGGCATAGGGTAGGAGATGGAGAATGGAAAATGTGGACAAGGCTAAGATCAGGTTTCAGGTGGCTAAACATCATTTTTTGGGGGAGAGATTTTTGCTATAGGGCACGTGCGCTCGCCAGAGAGACAGAAAGCGAGAAATCACCCCCCAGGGGGGATGGTCACGCTGCAATCCCTTCTCCTCCATTCTCCTCTCGGGATCTTGGGCACGCATGCACACGCGCCTGGCGTGAGTTTTAAGCCACTGGGTCCGGGATGCAAACCGCAGTCAACTACGTGGGAGTCCATCATTTTTAGGGCTTTTAGAGGGCAAGGCTAGTTTGTTTGTGAATATAAAGATAACTTCACTAGTTCAGAAATGGCCTGATGCCACTTGTCTCACGAGTAGAGTGACTTACACATGGATCCTTTTGGGGTAAGAGCTTTCCTTAAAGTATTTTTCTCTTTCAACACGTTTAATAGGCTAGTCTCCACAAATGAGTGAAGTCTCACATACTAGACCAGAAAACTGTTGGGTTTACCTGCCCTAAATTACTTGGATTTTAAGAGAACTTAGGTAATGTACCCCATAAAGCCTTCTAGAACAAGAAATGAGCTTAGAACAATGCCCTGCTCAGCCTTGTTCGCCCTCTCTCTCTTGGTCTTAAGTTAGCCAAGTATGTTGCTCAGTAATAGAGTCTTCCACAGCCTATATCTCAATGCTGAGGCAGTTGGTCCACCAGAGGATTTGTGTGAGGATATAAGAGTTCAAAGACCAGAAGTGGTCTATGTATAATGTAGGGACTGGCAGTAAAGCCAGTGTCTAGTACAACTTCACAATTAATCATTTCTCAACCAGTTGAACATTATGTCCACCCATCTATGAAACTACAAACCCATGAGGCTGCCAGAAAAATGCAACTTCCTCTTCATTTTTATCAATAGGAGAGAATGAAGATGAGAAGCTGAATGAAGTAATGCAGGAGGCTTGGAAGTATAACCGGGAATGCAAACTCTTAAGAGATACTCTGCAGAGCTTCAGCTGGAATGGTAAGAGCCTTAATCACTGCTGTTCTCAGGAACATAGAGAAGTGATCATGTTTAGAATGTGTAGGATCCTTTTGGGGCCTGAACTTGGACTGTTTTCAAGTAAAATGAGGCTGGAGAGTTAGTGAAATATTAGAGATGAGAGCTAATTCTCTTGTCAACTACCCTGTCATACCTGGGCATCTGGATCTTTCACTGGTTTTTCAGAATTGTGTATTACAGATTCAACACTGGAGAGCCCCCATCACATAGCAGTTAGGCAAAAATTAAACAAAAATCCAGATCTCAGAACTCCTCCCAAGACACCAGGGTTGTTTACCAGGTCATTAAGGAGTAGCACACACGAAAGGGGAGAAAGAGGATTAAGTACCATAGAGTCTGGCCTTCATCTGCTTAGCTTAGAGAAGAGTCATTTCACTAAAGAGTAGAAATTTGCCAACTCTGCTAGTTGAATTTTTTTTTTTTTCTAAACAAGTTAGAGATGCATTTCTTTCTTTCTTTTTGTTTTTAGACAGATTTTTGCTATAGGTTGTGTGCATTCACCAGAAAGAGAGAAAGCGAGAAATTACCCCCGGGGGGATGGCCACACCACAGTCACTTCTCTTCCATTCTCCTCTTGGGACTTTAGGTACACACGCACACATTCCCAGTATGAGTTTTAAGCCATTGGGTCCAGGACTCGAACCATGATCAACTACATAGAAGGTCCAGCATTGTAACCATTACACCATCTGCTGGTCCCAGAAGTGCATTTCTTGAACTGATTTTTGTATTGTCATTCCAGTTTAGCAGACAGTATTTTTTTTTTTTTGGAGAGGTTTTTGCTATAGGGCGTGTGTGCTCGCCAGACAGAGAGAGACATAGAGACAGAAAGCGAGAAATCACCCCCCAGAGGGGATGGTCACGCTGCAATCCCTTCTCCTCCATTCTCCTCTCGGGATCTTGGGCATGTACGCACATGCGCCCAGCGTGAGTTTTAAGCCACCGGGTCCGGGAGGCGAATCGCGGTCGACTATGTGGGAGCCCAGCGACATAGCCATTACGCTAACTGCTGGTTCCCAAGATTTACTATTTGACCCAAAATGAGTATGAGGAGGTCTGACTCCCTAAAGATGGATCAATAAAGACCCGGTCGATAGTCTATGTATGCTTATCCACTATAACAATGATACCTACAGTCTCCCTGAATAGCTTGAATGCCCTATAAAAGGAGTGCCCTCCTACCTGGTTGGTGGACTGAGGCACCTCATGCTTCAGACCTCTGAATACTATCTCTCAATAAACTGTCCTTTTTTCTTTGGGGAAAAAAAAGATATTACTATTTGTGGTTTGCTTGTATGTTGTGGCAAGCATGGATTTTTACTGTCAGTTAGTCAATGGAACTACTGCTCAATTGCTGCCTGAATAATGGGGGATCTGAACTGCTTTTGATGGTTCTTCCATGGGTAAGGGTAAATTTTGATACTGGTGAGGTGTAACTCACTGGGGTCCCTATCAGAATCTGTCACCTCTCAGAGTTTGAAGACTGACCTCATTCTTTCTTGGGTTTTAGGTCGTGGATTCACAGATAAAGTAGATCGACTAAAACTGGCAGAAATCGTAAAGCAAGTGATCGAAGAGCAAACTACGTCCCATGAATCCCAATAATGAAACTTTGTTTTTTAACAATTTGAAAAATTATTCTTTAATGTATAAAATAATTTTTATGTAAATTAATAAATCATAATTTCATTTCCACATTGCTTAAAGTTGCTATATAGTTTTAAAGTACAGGATTAACTAATAATGTAGTCACTGTTCGTTTTTAAGAAAAGCTCAGTTCCTAGAGATATACTATTACTTTAGGACTGTTTAGTCACTTATTTGTAAAACAACAGATGGTATTGTCAAGCAGGATTGCTTTATTTGTAATAAAGTATACAAAACCACTTGCCAGAGGTAGGACCAACTATACCGACCTTTCTGCTTAGTAAACAGTTGAATGAAGTACTGTGGAATCTGGTTTCATTCACCCTGTGTGTTCATTTTCTAATACCAAGAAATTTTTATGGATCAAAATCATTGCAAACCATCTGCTAGAACTCTTAGGATCGCTTGGGCCTGGGGAACCAGTCCCCGCAATGGAAAAGACAGGGAGCTGAGACCTCACCTCCTTTGCCCCTAACTCCTTAAAGCAAAGTAGTAAATTTTCTTTTTTGTTCTATCTGTTAAAAGGGTATTAGTGTGGGGGGGGGCTTGTTTTTTTGTTTTGTTTTGTTTGTTTTTGTAGTAGGCCTCGTGCTGGCCAGAGAGAGGGAAAGTGCAAAATAAGAAATCAACCCCGGGTGGATGGCCACACCGCATTCCCTTCTCCTCCATTCTCCTCTTGGGATCTTGGGCATGCACGCACATGCACCTGGCATGAGTTTTAAGCCACCGGGTCTGGGACTCAAACTGCAGTTGACTACATGGAAGTCCAGCGATATAGCCATTATGCCAACTGCTGGTCCGCCTGGTATGATTTTTAAGCTGCCAGGTTCAGGCTCAAACTGAGGTCAGCCATGTGGGAATCTAGCACTTTAACCATCATGCCACTTGCTGGCCCCATTGGTGTTTAATGTTTTTTGTTTTGAGAGATTTTTTGCTGTGTGGCATATGTGCTTGCTGGAAAGACAGAGAGAGAGGGATAGAGAAAGTACCCGGCATGAGTTTCAAGCTGCCAGATCAGAGACTCAGACTGTAGTTGGGAGTTCAACGCCTTAACCACTATACCACCTGCTGGCCCCCAGCCATTGGTGTGTTTTTTTTCAATCAAATGTGAATCTCTTTTGGATCTATTGAGAGCTTCCCTTTCGTTCTCTCGGAGATTCCATTTTATCTTCTCTCCTCCCCATAGTACTCAGCAGCATCACCATTTCTCACTCTTCCCCTGTCCCCTGCCCCCCTTTTTGGATGCTTGTTTTGAGAATTACATATAATAGAAACTGGACTATTGGATTAGCATCTAAGATTATCCTTTTTTTTTTTGGAGAGGTTTTTGGAAGTACTGTGGAATCTGGTTTCATTCACCCTGTGTGTTCATTTTCTAATACCAAGAAATTTTTATGGATCAAAATCATTGCAAACCATCTGCTAGAACTCTTAGGATCGCTTGGGCCTGGGGAACCAGTCCCCGCAATGGAAAAGACAGGGAGCTGAGACCTCACCTCCTTTGCCCCTAACTCCTTAAAGCAAAGTAGTAAATTTTCTTTTTTGTTCTATCTGTTAAAAGGGTATTAGTGTGGGGGGGGGCTTGTTTTTTTGTTTTGTTTTGTTTGTTTTTGTAGTAGGCCTCGTGCTGGCCAGAGAGAGGGAAAGTGCAAAATAAGAAATCAACCCCGGGTGGATGGCCACACCGCATTCCCTTCTCCTCCATTCTCCTCTTGGGATCTTGGGCATGCACGCACATGCACCTGGCATGAGTTTTAAGCCACCGGGTCTGGGACTCAAACTGCAGTTGACTACATGGAAGTCCAGCGATATAGCCATTATGCCAACTGCTGGTCCGCCTGGTATGATTTTTAAGCTGCCAGGTTCAGGCTCAAACTGAGGTCAGCCATGTGGGAATCTAGCACTTTAACCATCATGCCACTTGCTGGCCCCATTGGTGTTTAATGTTTTTTGTTTTGAGAGATTTTTTGCTGTGTGGCATATGTGCTTGCTGGAAAGACAGAGAGAGAGGGATAGAGAAAGTACCCGGCATGAGTTTCAAGCTGCCAGATCAGAGACTCAGACTGTAGTTGGGAGTTCAACGCCTTAACCACTATACCACCTGCTGGCCCCCAGCCATTGGTGTGTTTTTTTTCAATCAAATGTGAATCTCTTTTGGATCTATTGAGAGCTTCCCTTTCGTTCTCTCGGAGATTCCATTTTATCTTCTCTCCTCCCCATAGTACTCAGCAGCATCACCATTTCTCACTCTTCCCCTGTCCCCTGCCCCCCTTTTTGGATGCTTGTTTTGAGAATTACATATAATAGAAACTGGACTATTGGATTAGCATCTAAGATTATCCTTTTTTTTTTTGGAGAGGTTTTTGCTATAGGGCACATGCGCTCGTCAGACAGAGAGATAGAAAGCGAGAAATCACCCCCCAGAGAGGATGGCCACGCCGCAATCCCTTCTCCTCCATTCTCCTCTCAGGATCTTGGGCACGCACGCACACGCACCCGGCGTGAGTTTAAGCCACCAGGTCCGGGACTCGAACTGCGTTTGACTACGTGGGAGTCCAGCGACATAGCCATTACGCCAACTGCTGGTCCCAGATTATCCTATTTTTTAACTTTAGAGCTGCCTTTTTCTCTGAAATACTTTTACCTGAGTTTTGTGTTGGCATGCCCTGGGCTGCATTTATGTGTTCAGTAGTACCCTTCACTTTTAGGAACCCTGGTTCTGGTCTGGAGAGTAGCGGCTTGAATGAAAAATAAGACTGGGGGGCCAGTAGGTGGTGCATTGGTTAAGGTGCTGGCCTCCCACATGGCTGACCACCATTTGAGTCCTAGGCCTGGTCACTTGCTTTTTCACTTTCCTTTTCTCTAGTGAGCGCACGTGTCCTATAGCAAACTTAAAAAATAATACTAATAAAAGTAATTTAAAAAAATAAGGTTGGATGCTTTTCTCATCCTTATGCATATCACCTTCCACAATAAGCCAGTTTTTGGTGCTTGCTTTATTTCTTTTTCCTTTTTTTTAGAGAGACTTTTTGCTGTAGGGTGCATGTGCTCACTGGAAATAGAGAGACAGAGAGACAGAAAACGAGAACACCACAATCCCTCTCTTCCATTATCCTCGGGATTTGGGGGCATGCATGCACACACGCCCAGCAGGAGTTTTAAGTTGCTGGGTCTGGGACTCAAACCAAGGTTGACTACATGGGAGTCCAGCGATGTAACCATTATGCTATGTGTTGGTCCCTATTTATTTTATTTCTTGAGGAAGGGAGAGACTCTCAATAGAGGCTTGCTATGCTGCAGTCTTTCCATTCCTTCAACCTTCCAGTCAGCCAGGCGTGTTCAGATGGACCTAGGCAACAATCCCAGGGCCTTTCTGTTTGGCCCCATTATACCACAGCAGCATCCTACCAACTGTGACCCTGAGGCTGTGTTCGTTTTCAAAGCAATTTTTGGTATACATATGCATTGGTAGGTAGAAGAGTTAATAGGCAAGCTATAATTCGTAGGGCAGAGGAAGAGAAATAGTACTCAATTATTCTATTATATCCTTGTGTCAAAACTGATCCCATAGAGCATAGAGATTTTCTAACTCCGTTACTTTGAGGAGTGTATCTTCAGGGTAACATTTGATTAGTATATTCTATGTGTGTATGGCTGACTGGGATATATGATAAAAATACAAAGTATCTTTTTTAAAAAAAGATAATTATTTTATTTTACTTTATTTATTTTAATTTGACCAGAGAGGGACAGAGAGAGACAAAGTGAGAAAGCAAGCCACCAGGTCTGGGACTTGAACTGGTCAGCTGTGTGGGAGTCCAGTGCCCTTAACCACCATGCCACTTGCCAGCCCCACGAGTATCTTTTAAGAATATTTTGATACATGAGTTTTTTTTTTTTTTTTTTTATGTTGGAAAATTTATAATTCAAACTTTTTTGTGGGGTTGGGGGAGAGATTTGCTATAGGGCACATGTGCTCGCCAGAAAGACAGACAAAGCAAGAAATCACCCCCCAGGGGGGATGGCCACACTGCAATCCCTTCTCTACTCTCCTCTCAGGATCTTGGGGCAGGCATGCACACGCACCCAGTGTGAGTTTAAGCCACTGGGACCGGGACTTGAACCATGGTCGACTACATGGGAGTCCAATGACATAGCCATTATGCCAACTGCTGATCCCAAGTTTTTTTTTTTTGAGAAGTTTTTGCTATAGGGCACGTGTGCTCGCCAGACAGAGAGAGACATAGAAAGAGAAAGCGAGAAATCACCCTCCAGGGGGAATGGTCACGCCACAATCCCTTCTCCTCCATTCTCCTCTCGGGATCTTGGGCACGCACACACACGCGCCCGGCGTGAGTTCTAAGCCACTGGGTCCAGGACGCAAACCGTGGTCGACTACGTGGGAGTCCAGCGACAGCCATTACGCTAACTGCTGGTTCCTGATCCCAAGTATTTTTTTAGGTAAGTTTTATTAATCTTAGATGACTGATAAATGTTATAAATGAATGCCCTATAAGAAGAATTGAGTGCTTTTCAAGGTGGCAAAATCTTAAGAGGAAGCAGAGAAAATGTTTTAACTGACCGGAAAATGTGGCTGAGAGTTGAATTAAGGGCAGAGCCTGTTTGTCAGTGAAATACAATCTTACAGATCACTTCTTGCAGTCAGGAAAAAACTCTGCACTTGTTTCTATACATTTGAACACCTATACTTTTTACTAAAGGAGGAGAGGTTCAAGATCCATGGAGAGAAGCCTAAACTGCTTTTGATATTCCTTTTACTTTGAAGAAATCTTCTAGTATTTCAGTTTACCATTAACTTATCAAATTAGTTATTCTCCTGTCTTCTAAAGATTCAGGATGATTTTTTCCCCTTCAGTGTGGCGTGAATTGTATACAAGATGTGAAAGGGTATCCAAAATGGTATTTGTTTTACCTGTGCATCATTGTCCACGTTCAGATACTCCTGGTGGAATTTATCTGGCCCTCAAAATGAATGTTGTATCCAGATAGGACTTGAACATCCCACTGCAAGCTAGTAGATAATCTGGTGATTTAAGTACTTCAGCCAATATAACCCAAAACTGGGTCTTTAAAACAGAGCATCTTGAAAAAGCAATAGCTCTCTGGACCAGAAGGTAGCATGATCATTAAGCTGCTGGACTCGCACATGACTAACCACGGTTTGAGTCCTGAACTTGGTGGCTTGCTTTCTTACTTCCTCCTCGCTCTGCTCAAATTAAATAATAACAAATGAAATTAAATATTTTTTTTTATAAAATAACTCTTGAGTAATTTAACAGTGTTTGGTATTCAGAGTGGGATTTTGTGTTTTCCTAGACCATTAGTAAAATTTTAAAAGAATTATTTATTTATTTAATTCCATTTGTTATTATTCTTTTTTAAATTTGACCAGAGAGAGACAGAGAGAAAGAAAGAGAAAGTGGGAAAGCAAAAAAGCAAGCCGCATGGTCCAGGACTTGAACTGCGGTCAACTATGTGGAAATCCATCACCTTTAACCACAACAGCACCTGCTGGTCCCTATTAGTAAATACTTTAATGTAACAGTTGGGTATGCTAATAATGCAAAATTTGAGGCCAGCAGGTGGCATGTTGGGTAAGGTACTGGACTCCCATATGGCTGACTGGTTCAAGTGCCTGACCTGGCAGCTTAGCTTGCTTTCCCACTGTCTCTCTGTCTTTGATGACTATAGCAAGTTGATAATAAGTAAATGTTTGAGAAATGCAAAAAATGTATATAACTAGAATGAGACTTTGTCTTATATTTTAAGGCATGTCTCTCTAGTTACCTATATGTGGAAACACTGTAAAAACAGTTCTTAGAAAGCAATAAGTTATAGTCTCCAGTTTCCCACACAATTTACTAAACCTGTGCTTATTAAAACCAGCTGCCATCATGTGGTTAAGGACACTGTGGACTCCCATTTGGTCGACTATGGTTCGAGTCCCAGACCTGGTGACTTGCTTTCTCACCTCCCCTCTCTCTGGTCAAATTAAAATAAATAAATTTTTTTAAAGTTAAATAAAATAATTCTTTAAAAAAAATCCATTATCTGTCACATACCTTTAGACTTTACCATGGTCATGTCTGCTTGACATAGAACATGTATCTTCGGTTACCTTATTCTATGAGAATAGAATGTCAGAAATGTATTACCTAAAACATAGAGATAGGAAGAATTACTTTTTTAAAAAAAGTTTCTGTTGCTTGTATTCATTTGAGAACAATGTGAAAGAATTCTAGGTAATTTTTGGTCAGAGAAGATGAAAAAATTTAAATCAGATCTTAATGTATGAGTCTGTGTGTACACTTTGTATTTATTGAAGATGTGTTTTTAATTTGAGAACTAGAAAATTGGATATTTCATTTTAATTAATTTTTATTTAAAAGAGGTAGTATTTCATTATTGATTTTTAATTTTTAAAAAGCTTTCTTTCTTCCATAATTAAGAGAGAGACAGGCACCCTCAGTAGGATCTTCACGTCACAATCCACTCCCAGCCTGAGCCAGCTGATCGTGGGCATGCACACACCTAGTGTGGTCAGGGAGGTCTTCAGAGGCAAACCCAGGAACTTTCCATGCGAGTCACCCTCAGAGTTGCATTACTACTTGCCACCATTTGTCCCTAAGTCTTGATTTTTTAAAAATTCCACCAAATGGCTTAACCTAATCTCTGTTTTGGTCAAGACACACCCTAAAACCTGTGATAATTTTCAGAACAATTTGAAAGGGATTTGTTTGCTCCTATAGGAAACACAAGAAAAGGCCTAGTTGTAGTGGTGCCCATAGTGCCTTTGCTTGGGAGGATGGAAGCCTCATGGGAAGCTTGGTTTGGGTTCCCAGGCCAACCGGAACGTGCCAGGTGTCATGTTCCTATAATCCTACTTAAATAGGGAGGTTGGGGCAGGAAGATCATGACACGGCAAGATCTTTTCAAAAAAACACCTAGGTCTTCTCTGTCCCACTCAGTTTCATAGAGGGAAAAATATATAATATAGGACAAGAAATAGGGCTGGAAGTAATTTCGCCTGTATTTCTGTAAAGTTTTAAAGGGATTTATAATATAGTATGAATTTTTTTGTGAGATGGTAATGACACATTTGATAGTCTGTATTAGGAATTAAACATTGGGGTAGTTCATGAATTGCTCTCATACTGATATCTGAGATCTTACGGTACCATACTATTTCTTTCTGAATTAAGGCATTTCTCCCTTCTTGAGTGTTACCTGTAGTTACACTACATATTTTATAGAGTTTATGTTGTAAGTATTTGATTAATATAAAATATTTTTTTCTTTTTTTGGAGAGGTTTTTGCTATAGGGCGTGTGCGCTCGCCAGATAAACAGAGAGAAACAGAGAGACAGAAAGTGAGATAGCCCCCCCCCTAGGGGGGATGGCCACACCGCAATCCCTTCTCCTCCATTCTCCTCTTGGGATCTTGGGTACGCACACACCCGCGCTCGGCGTGAGTTTAAGCCACCGGGTCCGGGACTCGAACCGTAGTCGACTACATGGGAGTCCAGCGACATAGCCATTACGCTAACTGCTGGTCCCAATATAAAATTATTTTTTATGCAAGTTGAAAACAGAGTCTCATTTTAGTTCATCTTTGCATGATCAGGATAGTGACTAAATAAGGAATGGGTAGATAGGGATTCTTTTTTTCCTTTTGAATTGTACTGTCATGGTAAATAAACCAAGGGAATTGACATTAAAATCAATCTGGGGGCCAGCAGGTGGTGTGGTGGTTAAAGGTGTTGGATTCCCACACGGCTGCGGTTTGAGTCTCAGATCTGGTAGCTTGCTTTCTCCCTTTCCCTTTCTCTCTCTCTCTGGTCAAATTAAAAAGAACAAATGTAGGGAACCAGCAGTTAGCGTAATGGCTATGTTGCTGGACTCACACGTAGTCGACCACGGTTCGTGTCCCGGACCTGGTGGCTTAAAACTCACGCCGGGCGTGTGTGCGTGCGTGCCCAAGATCCCGGGAGGAGAATGGAGGAGAAGGGATTGCCGCGTGACCATCCCCCCTGGGGGGTGATTTCTCGCTTTCTGTCTCTAAGTCTCTCTCTGTCTGTCTGGCGAGCGCACGCGCCCTATAGTGAAAAAAAAAACCTCTCAAAAAAAAAAAAAACAAAAAACAAATGGAATTAAATAAATAATTCTGTAAAAAGACATCAAATCTGAGATCTTTCACAGACATTGCAGTTCAGCTTACAGTTACAAAGTGAGTATTTTTTTAAATTTAGATTTATTTATTTACATTCATTTACTATACATAATTATAGCATATAAAATGAGATTTTTTTTGCATCCAGAATAACTGTACATTGGCTCAATCAAGCACATCAACATACATGTTATCGTTAACAAATAATTTGCCATTTCTTGTTTTCTGTATATAAAGTGAAGAACTTTAAAGGATTTTACAAATTTTATTTACTTGATGGAACGGTAGCTAGTATCTGGTTTAATAAAAGTTTATTTATTTATTTATTTATTTATTTTAAATAATTGTATTACTTAACTTTATTTTATTTGGCCAGAGAAGGACAGAGAGAGAGAGAGAAAGAAAGCAAGTCTCCAGGTCTGGGACTTGAACCACAGTCAACTATGTGGGAGTCCAGTGCTCTTAACCACCACACCACACCACCACCTCACCCCAACCAGAGTATTTTTCACCTATGATTTGTTTTCATCTCAGAACAGTTGGGAGGAACTGAACTTTGATCCTGGTCCTTTATATACCCAATGGTAAAACTGAGCTCATTTAACACTTAATCTGTCTGAGCGTTAGGAAAACGTCTTGGTAGAGAAGAGTTATGCTTATATGCAGATATAAAATATCTCAATTTGTTATGAATAGAGAATAATGAGGGAAAACTTAAACATCCACATACAGTTTTCTTGAATTAAAAAAGAATTCAGTATTGACAAAGGAAGATTAAACTGAGAAACAGTATCCTGAATAATACAGAAACGAGGAAAAGAGGCAGTGGGCAATCAAGAACTTTCTCCTGCTCAGAGATCCCCAGAGAATTCTTGTCTCCTTCCCCCAACCCCCTGCCAGAATGTTGGGTTTCAAAGAATGAACAGGTTAACGGATATCAGGAGAAGAGTGGCTTGGGCTGGGGATTAAAGATAATTGGCCTGGTTTACGATACTGGCTGAATTGCTATATGCCTTTTTTGTATATTCCTCTGTGAGGATAAAAGGAATTTAGCAAAGGAACATTAAAGCTGTTGCTGTTGGAAGGAAGAAATATACCAAAGAAACTACCAAAGGCTAGGAGTGAAGAAACAACTTTCAGTCCGTAAGACCTAGAGATGAGCAGCTAATACCAGAGTCTCCCTGTGACTGTGAAAGGGAGAGCTGCATGGAAGTAAGCTCTGCATCATCAACTGATACACTGGGGCCATGTCAGTGGGAACATCATTGAGAGACTTTGCCTCCATCCTGTCTTCACAACAGAAAAAACAAGTGGCCTTAGAAGAGACTAAAATAAAATTTCAGATTTCAGCTCAGCAGAGGTGGAACTGGAGGCTAGGGCCCATGCCAGGACCTTCAGGTGTCAGGTTAGAGATATTGATGTTGCTGATTTTTCTGCCAACTATATACTGTCATTTAGGATCAATATACTATTCTGTCTATGAAATAATTATCCCTAGGAGGTTGACAGTCCAGGAAAGAAATAACACTGTGGAAGAAGCATCCTATATACTATTTATGCAGGGCCAGAAAAATGTGATTCACCTGAAGGTGAAGAGAGAGTATGTTGTGAATAACTTTCCAGTCTACAGCTATCACGATGGGGTGCTGGGGCAAGAAACGCCTTTCATCTCACGAGACTGCCACTATGAAGGCTACATAGAAGGAGTGCCAGGTTCCTTTGTGTCTGTCAACACCTATAGGAGGCTGCTCTGTTGGTGAGTCCCACAAATTCTTTTGGACGGTGTTATAAAAAGAACTTGAGAAACTGGATTTTGATGATGCTTTTACAAGTAGGACCACGATTCCTTGATCACGTGTAAACAGCTCATTGGGCTCCGTGCTGGGGCACAGGGCAGCCACCCCGCTTTCCGGATCTAACCGACTGCTCTATGAGATGCATACATAAATATCTGTCTCATTAAGTGGAAAAGATTAATCCAAGTTAAGATGTTCATGTGCTACAGAGCAAGAGGTTGGAAGAAGAAATGGCTAATAGTACACTGGCCAAAGGGAGCCCCCTGATCTGGAACATTTGGAGTTAGCCGAGTAACGGACGAAGGAATGGGGGAGGGTAGCCCTGTTGAGGTGTTCCGAGTAACCCTGTTGAAGCAGGCATGATGTTGTTTCCTCTTTCAAGGTACATTCCTCCATTTTAGTCTGCAGTACTTAAAAATAAAACCTTCCATCATGTCTTGAGTTTACTAAAGTGATGCTAGGGAAAACTGTCAGGACAAAAGACTGAAAAGAGAACGAGGCACAGGCTGCAACCCTAAAGGTACAGTAGCTTTTACTTATGCAGTGAGGATAGACCTCGAGTATTATCAGGGTCTGAGGGTCGGCGTGAGGGAGAGCTGCTGCTGACAGACACAGGCTGTGCATCAACTGATTCACTAGGACCATGTCGGTGGCAGCTTCAGCAAGGGACTCTGCCTCCCTCCTGTCTTCTTTACAGGAACTCTGCACAATTTTGCATGAAGCTACAAGAGTGCTTCAGACGTGGGCTCCCCAGATGAAAGGTTTCAGGCTGGGGATAGTATTAGGCCTTTCATGGATCAGGCTGTGGACCATGTTGTTCTTAGGGATGATTTTTCTCCCAAGAATATACTGTGACATGGACTTGTCATATTACTCTTCCTATGAAATAGTCATCCCCAAGAGTCTGACCACCAGGAGGAGTGAAGATCCAGTGGAACGTGCATCCTATATGCTATTTATGGGAGGCCAAAAGCAGCTGGTTCACCTGAAGGTGAAGAGAGAGTATGTTGTGAATAACTTTCCAGTCTACAGCTATCACGATGGGGTGCTGGGGCAAGAAACGCCTTTCATCTCACGAGACTGCCACTATGAAGGCTACATAGAAGGAGTGCCAGGTTCCTTTGTGTCTGTCAACACCTGTTCAGGCCTCAGGGGCATCCTGATTAAAGAGGAACACGCCTATGGCATCGAGCCCCTGAACTCCTCAAAACAGTTTGAACATGTGTTATACACCACGGCACAGCAAGCTCGAGCGTCCTGTAGTGTCACTTCCAAAGGCAGCCGAGCAGCCTCGACCAGCCGGCAACAGGGGAGCAGGAAACCCCACAATCTACAGGCACCGTCCTACTTGTGGTCACACACAAAGTATGTGGAGATGTTTGTTGTGGTCAACAACCAGCGGTTCCAGATGTGGGGCAGCAGCGTCAACGAGACAGTCCAGGGAGTAGTGGACATCGTTGCTCTGGCCAACAGCTTCACTAGGGCGATAAACACACAGGTGGTGCTGGCTGGAGTGGAGATATGGACTGAAGGGGACCTAATAGAGGTCCCAGAGGACTTGCACGCTACACTCAGGAATTTCAATAGCTGGAGACAAGAGCAGCTCTCCCAACGTGTGAAGCATGATGTTGCCCACATGATCGTTGGGCATCATCCTGGAGAGACCATGGGCCAGGCATTTCTCAATGGTGCCTGTTCAAGTGGCTTTGCGGCTGCTGTCGAAGCCTTCCATCATGAAGATGTCCTCCTGTCTGCAGCGCTCTTGGTTCACGAACTCGGGCACAACCTGGGTATTCCGCACGACCAGTCGGCCTGCATTTGTGACGATAAGCACTTTTGCCTCATGCATGAAAGCATTGCTAAAGAAAGTGGCTTCAGCAACTGCAGCTCTGACTACTTCTACCAGTTCCTTCGTGAACACAGAGGGGCCTGCCTGTTTAACAAGCCATGGCACAAAGGCCGCAAGCGTAGGGATTCCAACTGTGGGAACGGTATTGTGGAGTTGCCAGAGCAGTGTGACTGTGGTAATAACTGTGACCAAAACCCATGCTGTGACAGTTCCTGTCATTTTATAGGAAAAGCACAATGTTCTGATGGATTGTGCTGTTTTCAATGTGAATTTTCACGTAAGGGCTCCATGTGTCGTGATGTTGCTACGCCATGTGACCTCCCGGAATTCTGTGATGGGGAATCTTCAGCATGCCCTGCAGATAGCTATAAGCAGGATGACACAGTATGTCACAACAATCACTACTGTGCTAAGGGTTTTTGTTTAGACCCTAGTAGTCAATGCTCACACTTGTTTGGGGCTGGTGCAGTATCTGCCCCACAAGAATGTTATACTTCATTTAACAAAAAAGGAAACCGGTTTGGTAATTGTGGCCAAAATGCAGACAAGTCACAATATGTTCCATGTTCTGATGATGATATATTGTGTGGAAAACTTATATGTACATCTCTTAAACACGTGCCAACAGTTAAAAAGACATATTCAGCAATCCAGGTCCCTCATGGAGGGGACTGGTGCTGGAGCATGGATGCCTATGATAATACTGACATCTCTGATGAGGGAGATGTGCTGTCTGGTACTTACTGTGGCCCAGACAAAGTCTGTGTGAATTCTACCTGTACTATTAA
>NW_006159701.1:7824574-7834987 GCF_000334495.1 Tupaia belangeri chinensis | reverse complement strand
CGCTCTTCCCTGTAACTCAGAGACATTGTGTAATGGGAATGGATTTTGCAATAATTTAGGGCACTGCCATTGTAATCCTGGCTTTGCACCTCCTGACTGCATAAAGCCAGGAAATGGAGGTAGTGTGGACAGTGGCCCTCCTGGTAAGCAACATGATCCTGCTAAGCCTCAAGAGGAAGGAAGCGATACTAGTGAAAACAAAAATGAAGAGTTGGCTATAAACTTAGTATTATTAATATTGCTTATACTTCTTATATTAATAATAATAGGTATAATTTGTGGCCTCCTCACATTTTTTAAACATGCAGGAGAAGAAGCTCCTCCCTCTACTGCAGAAGAGGCTCCCCCAGAAGGTCCCCCAGAAGGTTCCCCAGAAGGTACCCCAGAAGAGGCCTCAGAAGAGGCCTCAGAAGAATCTCCATCAGAAGAGGAAGAATCAGAGTCATAAGTAGCGGGAGGAGAAATCTAAATATATCAAACTTCTTAAGCACTGAGTGGGAATGAGAGGCTCAGTGAAGCAAAGATGAAGTATGAATCGATGGCTCCAGTGGCTCTGACTAGGACTCTACAGTCTATAAAAATATACTATTGTGGGAGGAGGGATTCTTCCACGTTTATTATTCATTTCGGTAATAAGTCATAATTTATTTAAAAAATAAACATTTTAGTACTTTTTGTTTTTTCATATTTCATTTAAATTCTTCACATGCATCTTTGGACATCAATATCTTTGTCTCTATGGGTCAATTTTATAAATCATGAGAAATAGCTGTTCAAGACATGCTACCTTCTAAGTTGTTTGACATATAGCATTATACTTACCTGAACTTATTGCTATCACTGGAATTTTCATTTCAAGTAACAACTACTTATTATGTGAAAACAGTTGTTTCTGTGATTGATTGTTCTAATTTGCCCTATATATATGCACTCATCAAATGATTTTTTATCATTTATTTTATTTTACTTATTATTATAATTTTTATCTTTTAATTTGCTATAGGGCATGTGCCCTCACCAGAGAGAGAGAGAGAGAGGGAGGGAGGGAGGGAGGAAGCCAGCCAGCAGTTCGGGGACTTGAACTGCACTCAGCCATGTGGGAATACAGTGCCTTAACCACCACTCTACCTGCTGGACCCCATCAAATCAGTTTTTTTTTTTTTTTTGAGAGGTTTTTGCTATAAGGTGCATGCACTTGCCAGAGAGACAGAGACGGAAAGCGAGAAAGCACTCCCCCAGTGGGGATGGCCACGCCACAATCCCTTCTCCTCCATTCTCCTCTTGGGATCTTGGGCATGTACACACACACGCCTGGCGTGTTTATGCCACCGGGTCCAGAACTTGAACCACAGTTGACTACATGGGAGTTCAGTGACATAACCATTACTCTAACTGCTGGTCCACCCCATCAAATGAGTTTTTAAACCCCTCCCCCCAAAACAAAACCCTATTCACATTAGACATCTTTTCTGGTTCTATGTGGTATAATCCCTGAGTCTGCTTTGCTCTGAGGCGCTGCGATAGGGACTGTATCTGAGAGGGCAGAAGGCCCTGATTATCCTTGGGTTAATGTGAGCAGTGAACTTGCATACCTTTCCAAATCTGGCAGATGTTGACTATGACACATGTATACCCATATATTACTTTCTACTATTCCTAGGTGCTTTCTACAGCCATACTCTCTTTTTATCTAAAAGTTTTCCCCCTCTTCCAGAGCACCTATGATAGTTATTCCTTTCTACTAATTTTCTTGGGAATAATTTTACACCCTCGGATTATCTGTCTGATGAACATTAACCAGAGTTAAGACACTATAGGTTTATATTAATTATGTCACAGTATAGAGAGGTACCTCCTATAGTGTTAAGTACATGTATAAATTTAAAACTTTTCCTTGGGCCAGAGTACTGGACTAGTAGTTAAAAGAGCCAGATTCAGGGCCAGCAGGTAGAGTAATGGTTAAGGCACTGGACTCCCAAATGGTCGACCACTGTTCAAGTCCCAGACCGGGAGGCTTGAAAACCACGTCAGGGGGGCCAGCAGGTGGCGTGGTGGTGGTTAAGAGTGCGGGACTCCCACATGCTCGACTGCGGTTTGGGTCCCGGACCTGGCAGCTTCCTTTCCCTCTTTCTCTCTTTCTTGCTCTGTCCCTCTCTAGTCAAATGAAAACAAATAAAGTTAAATAAAATAATTCTTAAAAAAAAAAAAAGGAATGGAAAGGAAAGGAAAAGAAAGGAAAGAAAAGAAAAATCACATCAGGTACATGTGCGTCCATGCCTAAAATCCCAGGAGAATGGAGAAGGGATTATGGTGTGGCCATCCTCTCTGGGGGTGATTTCTTACTTTCCCTCTCATTGTCCTTCTTTGTCTCTCTCAGGCAAGGGCACGCACCCCAAACAAAAAAACCTAGGAAAAAAACATATTCCACATGACTATCTGTGCCATTTGAGTCCTGGCCCTGTGCCTTATAAAACACACCAGACCTGATGTGTGTGTGTGTGTGTGTGTGTGTGTGTGTGTGTGACCCCCAAATCCCAACAGGATAGAGAAATGGATGAGGGACTGCGGCATGACCATTCCCCATGGAGGCTGCTTTCTCCCTCCTTTTATCTCTCTCTCTGATGGGCTTATGCATCCCCCCAAAAATAAATAAATAAATAAATTAAATAAAATAAAATAGTTTTTTTTTCTCTCAGTAAGCCCAGAGAATAGAATGGAGTTTTATTTCAGATTAGGAGATTGTCCCCAAAGGCATTCTCTTCGAAAAAATGTTAGGTTAGTCTAAGGAAAGAAATGGTCTATTTACATGCCCTAGGAAGGAGCATGATTCCCACAGTAGCATTAGTATCTGAAGCAATGGGGTCAGCAGGTGGTGTGGTTAAGGGTGCTGGACTCCCACATGGCTGACCATGGTTCAAGTCCCAGACCTAGTGGCTTGCTTTCTCACGACCTTGTTCTCTAGCTTTCTTTCTTTCTTTTTTTTTTTTAAGAGAGAGTTTTGCCATAAGGCATGTGTGCTTGCTAGAGAGACAGAGACAAACAAAGACACAGAAAGAGAGAAATCACACCGCCCAGGGGGGATGGCCATGCCACAGTCCCTTCTCCTCCATTTTCCTCTCGAGATTTTGGGCAAGTGCCCAGTGTGAGCTTCAAGCTGCTGGGTCTGGGACTCAAAGTGCAGCTGACTACATGGGAGTCCAGCGACATAACTATTACAACATCTGCTGGTCCCCTAAATCTGTTTTCTCTCCCACACTGTCATTTCTCTTTTTTCTCCCAACCCAAATAAAAATCTAGAGCCGGATCTTATTGTTCTTTGGAGAAGTAGGGGAAGGCCTGGGTCTCCACTGGCCTAAGGCAGCAGACAGGGAACAAGAGCAGCCCAGAGAAGGCAGGTGAAGGCAAAAGTCTCCCAGGCCAATAACCCCTGGGTCACCAATGACTACTGATACAGGTGTCATGTAAACATTGCTCATAATCCCCAAAACACAATGGGTTGAAGAATCAGGAGGAACGGTACACTTCTTAGAGGAAGTCACACACAGTGTAGTTACAATGTTGTCACCCAAGCTTTACAGAGAACTCTGGCTCTTGATCACAGAACCAAGGTACCAAGTTACATCTACCTGCCCAGTCTTGCCCATAATCTAACCGGTCTCTCTATGCCATGGTCTGTCCTAATGGGCTTCAATCTTCTTTGGCTAGAATTTGCAGTTTTATACATGTTGTACCACTTACTTTACAGTTTATAAAATCAGCAGTATAGTATCTGAGCAAGATTTTGGTTGTGCAATGGCTGCTTCTGGCAAGAGGAATCCTGCCCAAGGCACAAATAGTGCCCCAGTTTTTTAAAGCTGGTTTGGGTTAAATCATTCACTTGGTCAATACTTATTGAGTATCTATTAATACAATGAATTGGGATCGCGAGCTAAGTAAGATGTCAATCCACCACTCCATGGTGTCAGATGCAGGAGAGGAAAAGACACTTTAATCCATAAGGGATTACAGGAATCTGGCTGCCTTAACAACCAGACCATGGAGCTGGCTCTAGAAGGAAGAACTATTTAAAACAACATTTCACTGAAAACCCAGCTCATCATAACCTTAGAAGGATGTTACTCTGCCCACAATGAAAACAAAGTGTTATAATAATTTTTTAAAAAGTTTAGCTTCTTGGTTTTTTAACTTCATTCTTGAATGAAATAATATCACATGGGGCAGGGGGCAAAAATCTCACTAAATCTTTTTTTTTTTTTTTTAAGATTTTTGCTATAGGGTGTGTATGCTCATTAGAGAGAGAGAGAGACAGAGAGACAGAAAGCAAGAAATAAGAGAGAGACAGAAAGTGAGAAATCACCGCCTAGGGAGGATGGCGATGCCGCAATTCCTTCTCCTCCACTCTCCTTGTGGGATTTTGGGCACACACACTGGCCCAGCATGAGTTTCAAGCTGCTGAGTCTGGGACTCAAACTGCAGTGACGAAGCCATTACGCCATCTGCTGGTCCTCACTGAATAATTTTCTTAAAAAAAAAAAAATGCAGTTTTCCTCCACCATGAAAATGCAAAATGCTGAATTGTAAGATAAGTTTTTATCCTCCTTCTAGATATAAAGTTTTCAAAATCTTTATAAGAGTATATCAGACCCCCATTATATACATACTACAATTCTAGCTGATTACTCTGCATTGGGGAGAGGAACCTTCCATAACCCTTCCCATAAATATGCACACTCTACCACCTTATGTCTTGTTATGGAAAAATCTACATTCAGAGGCCACTGGAGAGAAAAGCCTAAATAGCTTGACCCTACCTATGAGATAGATCCTGATGCAACCTGTAACATATAATTATTTCAAAACCTCAAGTTTTGTCGATGAAGGGTGGAAGAAATATATATATTTTTAATTTGTAAGAGAACCTTTTAGCGAGACTTTTATTTTATGCAAAGGTAAAATCTAATTCCTACTCTGCTGGAGTGGTTGAGACAAGATTTACACAGCTTGACTCTATTTGGAGCTGAGTTGTCTTTAATGTAGGAAAACTTATATTCATGCAGAATCTGCTGTGATGCTGGTCACTAAGAAGGAAGGACTGTAGTGAGAAAAGTTGGAAGTTGAGGGACCTACTTTTTGTTTAAGGGGTCCAGGTAAAGGACTATAGTGTGGGGTTAGCAGGTGGCATGGTGGATAAGGTGCTGGACTCACACGTGGTGGACCACAGTTCAAGACCTGGACCTGGCAGCTTGAAAATCATACTAGGCGTGTGTGTGTGTGTGTGTGTGTGTGTGTGTCCAAAATCCCAAGAAGAGAATGGAGAAGGGATTGTGGCATGGCCATACCTATTGGGAAGTAATTTCTTATTTTCCTTATTCTCTCTTTCTTTCTCTCTCTGGCAAGGGCATTCATCCTATGGCAAAAACAAACCAAAAAACCAAAAAACAAAAAACAAAAAAAGGACTAGGGTGAAAGATTGCTCGAAGGTACCCCGCCCACCCCCATCTTGGAGGATCATGATCTATGCAGTTGTTTTTTTGTTTTTATTTTTTTAAGAATTATTTATTATTTAATTCCATTTGTTATTATTATTATTATGTAATTTGACCAGAGAGTGACAGAAAGAGAGAGAAAGGAAAAGCAAGAAAGCAAGCCATTAGGTTTGGGAACCAAACCACAGTCATGTGGGAGTCCAATGCCTTAACCACTATGTCACCTGCCAATCCAATCTACAGAGTTCTGAAGTGTGGATCTCAAGCACCCACTATCTCCTGGGACCAGCAAATGGTGTAATGGTTACATTGCTGGACTCACACATAGTCAACTGTGATTCAAGTCCCAGACCTGGTGATTTAAAATTCACACTGGGTACATGTGCATAGGTGCCCAAAATCCCAACAGGTGAATGGAGGAGAAGAAATTGTGGCATGGCTGTCCCTCCTCGCCCCAGGTGATTTCTCGCTTTCTGTCTCTCTGGCAAGCACATACGCCCCATAGCAAAAATCTCCCCAAAAGAAAAAAAAAAGTATCCACAATCTCCTATTTTCCTGAGAGGTTTTTGCTATAGGGCACGTGTGCTCGCCAGACAGAGACAGACAGAGAGATAGAAAGCGAGAAATCACCCCCCAGGGGGATGGTCACGCAGCAATCCCTTCTCCTCCATTCTCCTCTCGGGATCTTGGGCACGCACGTGCACGCGCCCGGAGTGAGTTTTAAGCCACTGGGTCCGGGATGTGAACTGCGGTCGACTACGTGGGAGTTCAGCCACATAGCCATTACGCTAACTGCTGGTTCCCCACAATCTCCTATTTTCTGAATTGCAGTAAGAAAGCCAAGACCTGAATACTTTTACAAAGTGGAATTATATGTTCCTTTTGTTTATTTTTATTGCAGATGATGCCTGTGTTTGCCAAAGAGAGGGAAAAAAGAGAGAGAATATAACCCCAGTCGGGTGTGATCACGCCACAATTAATTTTCTTCTATTTTTCCTTCCTGTCAAGATTTTGGGTGTGGGGAACCAGCAGTTAGTGTAATGGCTATGTCGCTGGACTCCCACGTAGTCGACCGCGGTTCAAGTCCTGGACCCGGTGGCTTAAAACTCACGCCAGGCGCGTGTGCGTGCGTGCCCAAGATCCCGAGAGGAGAATGGAGGAGAAGGGATTGCGGCGTGACCATCCCCTCTGGGGGGTGATTTCTCGCTTTCTGTCTCTATGTCTCTCTCTCTCTGTTTGGCGAGTGCACGCACCCTATAGCGAAAATCTCTCCAAAAAAAAAAAAAAAAAAGATTTTGGGTGTGAATGCACACATTTTCAAGCCTCGGGAGCCAGGTTTCAAACTGTGATCGGCCATGTGGTATCCAGTTCCCCTAACCACTGTTGTTACAAGGCTGGCCCATCCTTCCATTTTGGATCCTACTCACTTTAATAAGATGTCTTCATGTCTTCCACTGACTATTCCTTCTCTTTACTCATTTCGCCAGCTGCAATTCTTCCTCACCTTTGTTCTTAGAAATTACTGTGTGTCTCATAGCTTTTCATATATTTTTCCATGTTCATATTATTATGTATAGAAGTGTTTTGGGCAATCTTTTAAAAAATTATTTATTAACTTTATTTATTATTATTATTTATTTATTATTATTAGTTTTTTTTTTTTTTAATTTTGCTAAGGACATATGTGCTCACCAGAGAGAGAGAGAGAGAAGGAAAGTGAGAAAGTAAGCCACCAGGTCCAGGATTTGAACCTTGGTCAGCCATGTGAGAGTCTAGCACTTTACACCACACCACCTGCTGGTTCCTGGGCAATCCTTTTTTAAAGAATTATTTATCTGGGGCCAGCAGGTGGCATGGTGGTAAAGGGCACTGAATTCCCACATGGCGGACTGGGGTTCAAGTCCTAAACCTGGCAGCTTGCTTTCTCACTTTCTCTCTGTCTCTCACTCTGTTCTTCTCTGGTTAAATAAATAAAGCATTTTTTTATAAAGAAAATTATTTATTTAATCTTATTATTTGATAAGAGAGAAAGAGAAAGAGAGAGAGAAAGTGAGAAAGCAAGCTCCCAGGTGTGGGACTCAAACCACAGTTGACTTTGTGAGAGTCTAGCACCCTAACTACCATGCCACCAGCTGGCCTTATTTGGGCAGTCTTTTAAAAATGAGCTCATATTATTTACATTCCTTTGAATCCTGCTTTTCTCTGCATAATGAAAGGTTTACTACTTCATCTTATATGTAATCATCCCTCTCTATCTATGGAGGGATTAGTTCCAGGAGACCCCACAGACACCAAAATCTGAAGATAGGTAAGTCCCTTATATAAAATGATATGGTATTTACATATAGCCTATTCATATCCTCTCATATACTTTAAATCTCTCTAGACTATTTATACTATGTAATACAAAGTAAATGCTATATAAATAGTAGTTATAAGGTGTTGTTTAGGGGATATTGACAAGAAAAAAAATGTCTGTCCAATATAGATATACCTAATTTTAAAAAACATTTGTAATATGCAATTGTTTGGATATATAAATGTGAAAGTCACAGATATGGAGGGCTATCTGTACTTCTAAATTATTTGTTTTCTATCACATAATGATAAGTATATTCTATAGGCATTTCAACCATTTCTCTATATGTGGACATGAATTTCATTTCTAGTTTATTTTCTTTAGCCATTAAGATAATATTGCAAAATCCCTAATAAATACACAAACCAGAATATAGTGCACCAGGATTTTATTGTGGGCTTTGCTGTCTACCTATGCTACCTGCATATTATTATTTTCTCTTCTCCACAATTCCTATAGAATTCTGTTGACTTTCAAGATAATGACTGCTGGCATGTTAAAAAATAAAAACTCAGACAAAGTAAGAAGTAACTCCTTAGTATCCTGTTTCAGGCAATCCTTTTGCCTGAGTTAATTCAACTTTTGGCTGTCTGTATCCTGCTTGATTAGAGAGAATGTTAATTCTGAAGCAAGAATTGGTCACTGCTAGCACTGAATGAAGCTTGGGGAGATGTATGGGGATATGTTCCTTTCTTGAAAGACCTTGGAGAGGTAGCCTCAGAGGATATCACTCTAGGAAATAAATGTTAAAATATTTTCACAGTCACCAGGGACCGTCTGATGGGCCTGTGGGGGTTCCTGTCCCTTCAATTCACTCACCAAAATGAAATCTAAACTGTTACTTCAGAGACAACACTTCTTAATTTTCTCAGGTGTGTGACTGTGGATAAATTAATTTTAGTTCATACGTACCAGTTTTTCAACCATGAAATTGGATTAAATACCAAATTCCTTTTAGGATTACTGTGAGGATTACTAATACTTAAGACTCTGGGGGCGAGCAGGTGGTGTGGTGGTTAAGCCCTGGACTCCTACATGGCTGACCATGCATCAAGTCCTGGACCTGGAGGCTTGCTTTCCTACTTTCCCTTTCTCTCTTTCTTTCTTTCTCTAGTCAAATTAAACAAATAATAATAATGATAATAAGTGAAAGAAAATAATTCTTTAAAAAAATACATAAGGGGGTCAATTCCTGGACCTGGTAGTTTGCTTTCTCACTTTCTCTCTCTCTCTGATGAAACTGTAAAATAATAATAATAAAGTTAAATAAAATAATTCTTTAAAAAATACAAAAGACTTTTAGACTACTGGCCAGAACAAAATAAATATTCAATACATATTTGTCCCAGTTGTCATCATTTTCTATATTACTCATGATATAAATTCATTAAAGGTATTCTAGAGAAGAAGTATTTCCTGCTTATTTTAATGTCCTCTTAATTTCCACAAGTTATGATCTCTAGAAATTCCGAACCAGGGTTCACCTTTCAAATGAGGACCCAGCTTATGATTTACAAAGATTCTACTTAAATTCTACTGCCTTCCTCTTTTTATCAATAGGTTGAATATCAAGCCATTTCAGGGGAAACAGAGAAATGAAGACTTTCCACTGATAATTCAGCCTCGAGCACACAAACTTGCGTGGAGAGGCAAGAGAACAGGCTTTCTTGAAGACACCTCATGGCTCCTGAGAAATAGCCATTTCAGGGGAAACAGAGAAATGAAGATTTTACACTGGTAATTCAGCCTCAAGCACACAAACTTGCGTGGTAGGAAGACCCCTTTCAAGCCTGCTGTCTCTATCTATCTTTGTCTCTCTACTGCGCTGCACGGTTTTCTAATTTTTGCTTTTTAAAATTTTTTTTTAAATATTAACTTTTTTTAGTTTGTGTGTTTGCTTTTTATTTTCAGTTTTTCTCTTAGTTTTTTCTTCTCTTTTTCTCTGTTTCATGTTTTGTTTTTTGTTTTTTTAATTGTTGCTTTGTTCTCTCTCTGTGTTTCCTTTTCTGCATGCTCCTTGATGCTCAGATTGAACTTCAAGTTTGTGAAGAAACACACCATCCATCAGATGACTATAAATCACCGCAGGGCCACAAGAAATATGGGAAAGCAGGAAAATCCTCTCCTCCAAGGGAAAAGAATAACTCTTCTTCATCCACTGACAGTTCAATGGAAATCAGGGAAATGTCTGACAAAGAATTTAGAACATTCATAATGGCGAAGCTAACAGAGATGGAAGAGAAGAGAGTCAATGATCTGCAGAAGAGGCAGAAGAAAGGAGCTGATGAGTTCCGGGAGGTGAGGAAATTCATGTAAGATCTAAAAGAGGAATTACACACTTTACAGAAGAATCAGAGGGAACTGCTAGAGATGAAGGCTATAATACAGAAAGTCAAAATCTTCCTTTAAAGTATTAAAAGCAGACTAGATCATACAGAAAATAGAATCTCAGATGTAGAAGAGAAAATTGCTGGCCTAGAAAAATCCACAACAGAGACTGAGAAAATTGCCCTAAAATTTGAGAATAATATACGAGAAATACTAGATACCATCAAATGTCCAAACATC
>NW_006159701.1:7821612-7823452 GCF_000334495.1 Tupaia belangeri chinensis | reverse complement strand
ATGAAACTAGAAATGGAAAATTATTGATGATAACATGCATGATTAAACCACTATGCAGTTTATTCTAGATGGGAAACCACATTTGGTATGATGTGACGATGCTTAGGGGATGAATGTAAATTAATTAATTAAAAAAGAAAGTTTCAGGAGGAAAAAAACCACGAAAACTGTTTTTATTGCAATTTTAAAAAAATGCGCATTTGATGACTGCAGTAAGCTATATAGTCCCAGTGAGGTGCTACTTTATAGTATGTTCATTCTACTCTCTGAGGTTTATGCCTAAAGTCAGATTTGTGTTCATGGATATGTATATATCAGCTGTACTTGTTATTGGAAATATTTAGACTAATTAGGTTCATTAGAGAATCAATTCAATGGGGGGAAACAGGCATAGAAAGCAACTATGGATACCAGAGACAATGTGGGAGGAGGGTGGGACACAGCAGAGGGTGAGGGATAGGGAATCAAGGATGGCAAAAATAAGCAAAATATACAGGAAATAAATGGAAACACATATGTTGATGTGCTTGATTGAGCCAATATACAGTGTATTCTGGATGGGAAATCTCATTTTGTATGCTGTAATGATGTATAGTGAATGAATGTAAATAAATAAATTTAAATTTTAAAAAATATATATAAATAGGTGAATATTACATGAAAGAAAAAAACTTGTCAGAAAATTATGCAAGAAGGAACTGGCAGAATGGGCAGAAGAAGACCTTTTTTTTTTTGAGAGGTTTTTGCTATAGGGCGCGTGCGCTCACCAGACAGACAGAGACAGAGAGATAGAAAGTGAGAAATCACCCCCCAGGGGGGATGGCCACCCCGCAATCCCTTCTCCTCCATTCTCTTCTCAGGATTTTGGGCATGTACACACACATGCCCGGCGTGAGTTTTAAGCCACCAGATCCTGGACGTGAACCACGGTCGACTACGTGGCAGTCCAGCGACATAGCCATTATGCTAACTACTGGTCCCAAGAAGACATTTTCAGAGAAAGAAAGTAAAGAGCTGAATTAGGCTTAGGGAATGTGGTTTTGCTAGGGCTTGATGGTCAACAAGTACTGACTGAATTTTTAAAAATTATTTTATTTAGCTTTATTTATTTATTTGTTTTAATTTGACCAGAGAGGGACAGAGAGAGAGAGAGAAAGTGAGAAAGCAAGCCAATAGGTCTAGGACTCGAACCATGGTCAGCCACGTGGGAGTCCAGTGCCCTTAACCACCATGCCACCTGCCAGCCCCAGTACTGACTAAATTTCTAATCTGGGTCCAGTTCCATAACAGAGCTATATGGATATATGCCCAGTCATCCATTAGATGTCATGGACTGATACTTTCATGTGTTTTTTCTTATGAGGTTAATAGAAATATGTTCATTTTATATATGAGATTCAGAGAATACAATTGTTTAGCAATGCCACACAACTAATAGAAAACAGATTCAGGATTAGAATTTTATTTTTTTTTAAAAGAATTATTTAATTTTATTTATTATTATTATTTTTAAATTTGCTATAGGGCACATGTGCTCACCTGGAGGAGTCCGACCTGCTAAGGCCCAGGATCTGTCTTGAGCCTTTTGACATATACCTCTTAGGTCGGGCAGCACGTTGGCAAGGCCGCTGCTGTGTATCCCCCCACCCCCCGACCTAGGAATAAGACTTAGGTAGAATTAGCATGTCAGCAAGGCTGCTTGCTATTTGCTCCCGAAAACTGGTAGCCTTGCTGGGAAGCGACCCCCCTCTGACTCCCTGATATACTACTATAAAAGAATTACATAGCTCTCTTATACATCCTGAGTATATGATAAAATTTTCCAGGAAGTCCCCCAACT
>NW_006159701.1:7814607-7821539 GCF_000334495.1 Tupaia belangeri chinensis | reverse complement strand
CTTAAATTAAGTTTTAGATCCCTATAAAACTGTATAAGTATCATTCTTTATTAAGATCCATAAGAACTAATATCTATACTTGAGATTCTCTTTTCTCAGCACCATTCCCGGTAATCACAAGATGGCTGATGCACTGCATCAGTTGATAATCATCTCTGCTTACTGGAACTGCTTTCCCAAAACTGCATTCCATGGAGACCCACCTACCATTGTGGAACTGCACTAGACCCACACTTAATCCAACCCTGAATAGAATCTATGTCCTCTATTGTTAAAACTTTATGAGATAATAATTGAAACACATAGTCCCTCTTCCATTTACTTGCATGTATCACATTTTCAATAAAAATGCATGGTGATTCCTAGCAGTTGTCACTCTTCAGAGAGCGATCTCTGAGGGGTGTCTGGCTAAGGACGTGCATGAAAAAGGCACCAAGGCCTTAGTCTTCTTCTTCACCTGCACCGCCTCCGTCAAGTCAACCCACCCCCGCCGAGGCTGGACCCCCGGCACTCACTAGAAAAAGACCGAGAGAGGAAGAGAGGGAAAATGAGAAAGTAAGTCACCAGGTATGGTACTCAAATCACACGGTTAGCCATGTGAGTCAACCACCATGCCACCTGCTGGCCCCCAGGATTAGAATTTTAGATCATTTGATTTCACAGTCAGTTTCTTCCTGGTATTAGTGGTATGCTAAAGCTAGTGTATCTGCTTGTGAGGCTGAGTATGGCATGTCTTACCAATTCTGTATTCAGTGATGTCACATTGATAGCTGAATATTAGTCAGGGGGTGATAATATTTATGACAGAAATTTGCAATTAATCTAATTCAGTATTTCTTTTAAAAGCATAGTACCAATTATTTAATACTTACTAGCATATCGCCACAATTCTTTTCCTTTTTTTAAAGTGATAGTAGTGTTGGGACCAGCAGGTGGTATGGTGGTTGACTCACATGGCTAACCGTGTGATTTCTATGTCCAATCTTAGAGAGAGTACTTTCTATGTCCAATCTTAGAGAGAGTAAGAGCAATGGGAAGATCTAATTAAGTTTTTACATGCCCTCTTACTTTCCACGCAACCAAAGAGTAGAGAGTCTGGAAACACATATAAATGAAAACCTGGAATTTATTTTTTCTAGAAGAGACTTAAGCAAATTCAATATTCATCAAGGTAATATAAGTCTATCTCTCAGATGGAAAGCGGCTTCATCTTTCTGAACAGAGACTTTAAGAATCACTAGTGAACCTGACTGAGAATTACTGGAAAAATCCTACCAATTCACTTAAAACAGCTACTAACTATGGTACTATACAACTTTTCAATTCTGTAGTTTAGGCAATGGTTATAAAGGATTTAAGATATTGTTCACCAACATTCTTCCCAATTCATTATTGTGGAGTAACTCCAGTTCCTGGATACTCCAGTACTGTAGTTTTAGAGAATGGTGGAAGTGCTGGTAGCAAAGGCAAGAGTAGACTCCAATGGATCTAGGCTCCTGCTATACACTCTCTTCTGTGAGCACAATAATGGTGTCTGGGTGTCTGCATCATGCCGAGTCTCTTGTTTTAGTTGGTAGAACTTGTGCTGCGTCCAGCCATATATTCCACAGTTGAGCAGACCCTGAGATGCTGTGGTTAGAGCCTGAAGGAGATGAAGGGGGTGATGGTGCCCATCCTTCGGGTTTTCAGAGATCCAGGAAATAATCCCCATCCCATTTATTTATACGTATTCTTATATTTCCTCTATCTCAAACATTAAGATATGGCGTAAGTATTTTATTTATTTTTTAGTTCCTCCTTAACTTACTTTTCACACTGTATCTTGTTATAGATGACTAGAAGTTGATCATATTTCTTAGTATATACTTAGGCACAACAATGTGGCTTTAATACTTCTCCTTATTGCCCCATTTTCCAGGTTATACCTGAGAAAACTGACCTATCAACATAGATAGCTCAAAAGTCTTCTTATACTAGTTAAAGGAGGAAAAAAGAAAATCATTCTACACATACTCCCATCCCATTAACCAAGAATTGCTAATTTATCCTATTCAACTCAGTCTAAATGGGAAAGAATCATGAATCCTGTCACATTTGGTGTTTCATAAGAACATCTCTGGCAGACCTTGCTTTATTTATTGTTGTTATTACTATTATTATTTAATACCCATCTCTTTTTTATTTTTTTTGGAGAGGTTTTTGCTACAGGGCGTGTGCACTCCCTAGAAAGAGACAGAAAGACAGAACGTGAGAAATCATCCCCCGGGGGTATGGCCATGCCGTAATCCTTTCTCCTCCATTCTCCTCTCAGGATCTTGGGCACGCACACACAGGTGCCCAGTGTGAATTTAAGCCACCGGGTCTGTGACTCGAAACATGGTCGAGTACATGGGAGTCCAGCAACATAGCTATTATGCCAACTGCTGGTCCCACTACCCATCTCTTAAAAACACATTAATAAATGAAGTGGAACAGAGATACCTATGCTTTGGAATGCATGGCAGCACTTTACCAAAGCATCTACCTATCTTTGAGGATATTCTGATGTTCTTCATAACTGAGTAAAAATAAAATTTTTCTTTTGTAGTACAGATGTAAATACTCTGAAGGAAAAAAATGTGCTTAATGAGTAATGGCAGGGTAAGAAAATACGATATGAGGGTATAAGAACAGAGATACAGGGGCCAGCAGGTGGCATGGTGATAAAGGGCACTGGACTCCCACATGGCTGACCACAGTTCAAGTCCTGGACCTGGCAGCTTACTTTCTCACTTTCATTCTCTCTTTCTGTCCCTCTCTGGTAAAATTAAGATAAATAAATAAATAAAAGTTAAATAAAATAATTTTTTTTAAAAAAAGAACAGAGGTACTAAATGTTGAGGTATTACCTGGAGAACATAGAAGGCCACATAAAGCTTGATGTCCTGTGGCTTGGTCAGTTTTATAATCATCAGGATGAAAGCTGTGAATACAAGAAGTACAAAGTTTATTGTCATCCTTGACTACCAAAAAGATAATGTTTCTCAGTACACATGCCTGAGCATACAAGCATAATGAAAACTAACAATGACATTAACCAGTTATGTAAACCAATGGGCCTTAAGCCTCTGACTTCTACTGCTTCTTTTTTTATTTTTTAATGCAACTATCGAGTGTTTTAATCTTTTTTTAAAAAGAATTATTTTATTTGGTGACCAGCAGTTAGCGTAATGGCTATGTTGCTAGACTCCCATGTAGTCGACTGCGGTTCGCATCCCAGACCCAGTAGCTTAAAACTCACGTCGGGCGCGCGTGTGTGCGTGCCCAAGATCCCGAGAGGAGAATGGAGGAGAAGGGATTGCAGCATGGCCATCTCCCATGGGGGGTGATTTCTCACACTCTGTCTCTCTCTGTCTGTCTGGCGTGCGCACACGCCCTATAGCAAAAACCTCTCAAAAAAAAAAAAAAAGAATTATTTTATTTGGGACCAGCAGTTAGCATAACGGCTATGTTGCTGGACTCCCACGTAGTCGACCGCAGTTTGAGTCCCAGACCCAGTGGCTTAAACTCATGCTGGGTGTGTGTGCGCCCAAGATCCTAAGAGGAGAATGGAGGAAAAGGGACTGTGGGATGGCCAACCCCTCAGGGGGGTGACTTCTCTCTTTCTGTCTGTCTGTCTCTGTCTTTCTGGCAAGCTCACGCACCCTATAGCAAAAACCTTTCCAAAAAAAAGAATAATTTTTTTTAGCTTAATTTATTTACTTTAATTTGATCAGAGAGGGACAGAGTGAAAGAGAGAAAGTGAGAAAGCATGCTGCCAGGTCCAGGACTTGAACTGCGGTCGGCCATGTGGGAGCCCAGCATCTTTAATCACCATGCCACCTGCCAGCCCCTGACTTCTATTTCTTATTGATTAAACTTTGTAGATTACTGTGGTAATGGTGACAAGACACACTATAGGAAAATAATAATTTACATTTATTAGCATTTCAGAAATTTCCAAACTCTCTCATAAATGCCATCCAGTTTGATCCTCATTACAATTTTTTTTTTGAGAGATTTTCACTGTAGGGCGCGTGCGCTCGCCAGACAGACAGAGAGAGACATAGAGACAGAAAGCGAGAAATCACCCCCCAGGGGGGATGGTCCCGCCGCAATCCCTTTCCTCCTCCATTCTCCTCTTGGGATCTTGGGCACGCACGCACACGCGCCCGGCGTGAGTTTTAAGCCACCGGGTCCGGGACACGAACCACGGTCGACTACGTGGGAGTCCAGCGACATAGCCATTACGCTAACTGCTGGTTCCCCTCATTACAATTTTTTGAAGTAGCAAGGGCAAGTAAATCTCTGAGATCTGTCAGGACATTTTCTCCTCCAACATTGGCTTGTCTCTCATGTCTACTGATCCTCATTTCAAAATTACAAGAAGAAAAAAGTTACAGGAGTCAAGAAAAAGTGGTAACAAGGCTGAGGCCAACACAAAGTTTACAAATTGGAAAAGAAGTCACAGTCATCCTTGGCGAAATCACTTTACTTGATCAGAACCCAGTAGCTGCTCTCTTCCTATTTTTAAGATTCCCACCTGGGGGCCCAGCTGCATTGGTAGGGTGTTGCTGTGTAATACTGGAGCAATATGGGAAGACCTGGTGTTCAGATTCCAGGTTGGCCTGAATATACCAAGTGCACACATGATCATGGCTGGCTAAAGAGCCCAGGGAGAGGATCGCTGTGTGACAAGACCCTGTCTCCCTCTTTCCTCCTCCCTCCGTCTCTCTCTTTCAAGAAATACACTTTTTATTTTCTTGAGATACTGACCTGGGCTCCAGCAGCAAAAAAAGACCACTGGGTAGAAACACAGGCGCTGCTCCACAATGTGAATGACTGCCCACTGTTCACTTCCCAGAAAGCCAGTTGATTTCACAAACTTCTTATATAACATCTGGGCCTGGATGAGTAAGACCTAAACATGGGTGTAACAATGAGCGGTTTGCCTGAAGCTTAGTAAAACTTCCTAGATGTATTTTCCTATCATTTTAGAAATATCATTCTCTTATAATTTCACAGTAGGAAAAGCAATTCTATCTTTACCATCTGAGACCAGGCTTTTCTGAGAGAAAATTACCTTCAGAGCATACTGTTACTTGGTCAGAAAAAATGGACAGTTACTTGGTGGTGATCATGTCCAATACATTAACTTTACATCGACCCACACATAGGCTTCCTCCACTCCCAATACTAGTCACAATATACACAGGAAGTAAAAAGTAAACTCTAACCAGATCCTTCCCCTCATTTTTGCAATATTTATTAGTTAATTTATTTATCTATTATTTATTGTGATTTTCAAGCCACAGGGTCCACATCTCAAACCACAATCCACTATGTGGGAATCCAGTACCCTATCCATCACACCAACTGCTGTCCCCAGACCCTTTAAAAAATATATTTTATTAGAGGACTCGGGAGATCAACAAGTGGTGTAGTGGTTACGGGGCTGGGCACTCCCACATGGCTGACCACGGTTCGAGTCTCAGACCTGGTAGCTTGCTTTTTCACTTCCTTCTCTCTGTGTGTCTGTCTTTCTCTGGTCAAATGAAAATGGTTAATTGAATAAATAAAGTTGAATAAATAATTCTTTAAAAAAATTTATTAGAGGATTGGCCCAATAGTCTAGTGGTTAAGGAAACCAGATCTGCATGGTCAATCCACTGCTTAAATCCCAAATCTGGCAGCTTGAGAAACATACCAAGTGTGTGTGTTTGCCCCATATCCCAACAGGATGGAGAAATAGAGAAGGGATTGCCTTGTGACCAGGCACCCTGTGGCAAATTAAAAACAAAACAAAACAAAAAACACAGTACTAGAGATTCTGTTGGAAAATTTCCTATGCTTGGGTCAGTTCTATGGTCTACTAGTTAAGGGAGCCAGAACCCACATAGCTGAAAAGTGGTTCAAATCCTAGTCCCAGCAACTTGAGAAACATTCCAGGTGTGTGTACATGCCAAATCCCAATGAGGTGGAGAAACAGAGATAAAGGGACTGCAGCATGACTACGTTGCATGGGGGCAAGGGGAGACTTCTCCCTCTCCCTTTCTGTCTCTCTTTCTGGCAAAGGCACATTCCTTCTGGCAATTAATTAATTAATTAATTAAATGCCCTATGTTTAATACCCTTAATACAAATACTTCAGCATGCGGCTGAGCTTAAATTCTCAACTTTAAACAAAGAAAGTTTTATAAAGTTTCTTCTTGTGACCAGCAGAGGGCATAATGGCTACATTGCTGGACTCCCATGTAGCTGACCATAGTTCAAGCCCCGGACCTGGTGGCTTAAACTCACGCCAGGCGCACATGCATGCATGCCCAAGTTCCCGAGAGGAAAATGGAGGAGAAGGAATTGCAGTGTGGCCATACCACCCTGGGGAGTGATTTCTCTCTTTCTGTCTCTCTGTCTTTCTGGTGAGTGCACGAACCCTATGGCAAAAACCTCTCAAAAAAAACCACGTTTCTTCTTGTCTTTAGATGGGAAACAGATTATTTTTCCCATTCATTTTGTAACTATCTGATTAAAGTTTAGGTAATGAAATAAATATAAATCAATTCGGATGTCTAATGTTTTTTGTATTGTGACCTGATGTGTTCAGGGACAATTTCCCATGTGGGTCTAGTTGTGTTATAGATGTGTCCCCCAGCCTGACCCCTAGAATGCTTACTTTGAATACTCATTGAGGTCTATTCTAAAAAAGCAAAATATTGGGTTGCTGGGAAAGTCATGGTACATTTTGGCATAGAAAATAGAAAAATACATCATGACTTTCCTGACAAGCTAAAAGAATCCTCGGGTGCCAGTTAATGGGAGAGCCAGCTCTCTTGTTGACTGGTTGCCAGTGTAATGAATCAAAGTCAATTTAATATTAATTAGTCATTCTATATTCTTTTTTTTTTTTTTTTTTT
>NW_006159701.1:7789682-7814585 GCF_000334495.1 Tupaia belangeri chinensis | reverse complement strand
GCGCATGCACTTGCCAGAAAGACAGAGAGAGACAGAGAGAAAGTGAGAAATCACTCCGAATGGCCACACCACAATCCCTTCTCCTCCATTTTCCTCTCGGGATCTTGGGCATGCACACACACCACACGTGCCCAGTGTGAGTTTAAGCCAACAGGTCCGGGACTTGAACCATGTTGACTACATGGTAATCCAGCAACATAGCCATTACGCTAACTGCTGGTCCCAGTCATTGCATATTCTTTATAAAGTTGCTGATCTGAGCTGAGCTGTCTCCATAACATTTTTTTTTTTTAGACTTTTTTCTTTTTCTTTTTTTTGGAGAGGTTTTTGCTACAGGGCATGTGTGCTTACCAGAGAGACAGAGAGATAGAAGTGAGAAATCACCCCCCGGGGGGATGATCACGCCGCAAATACCTTTTCCTCCATTCTCCTCTCAGGACCTTGGGCATGCACGCACACATGCCTGGTGTGAGTTTAAGCCACCAAGTCTGGGACTTGAACTGCAGTTGACTACATGGGAGTCCAGCGACATAGCCATTATGCCATCTGCTCGTCTCCCCTTATAACTTATTTTTGAATTGTGAGAGGCAATTTCCCCATATCATATCTAGATATGATTTCCCCAAATCATATCTAGTAAATAAAACATTACTGGATAAATTTCAGATAGTTTTTCATTCTTAAACTAGAATATAAGGAGAAGAGAAAATGATAACTGAAAGGTAGTTATGACAAATTGAAAGTCATAGTTGCTTGTTTTCTTTTCTTTTTGGTTTTTGCTATAGGGCACGTGCGCTCACCAGACAGACAGAGCAGAGAGAGACAGAGACAGAAAGCGAGAAATCACCTCCAGGGGGGATGGCCACACCGCAATCCCTTCTCCTCCATTCTCCTCTCGGTATCTTGGGCACGCACGCACACGTGCCCAGCGCGAGTTTTAAGCCACCGGGTCCGGGACGCGAACCGTGGTTGACTATGTGGGAGTCCAGTGACATAGCCATTACGCCAACTGCTGGTCCCAAAAGTCATAGTTGCTTCTTTATTGCTTTTGTACTAGGTACTTATGTGTAGATAACTTGGTTGATTATTTTAGTTGTATATAATACTGATGGTATCAAATGAGTATTTAATAAATGCATGGGATAGTTAGTACTTTAACCCCAGTTAGACACAACATAAATACAAGCCTATGGTCAAATGAAGAATTAAGAAAACTCATTATTTTGAAATTAAATCAAAGCACATGCCCTGTATTCCAGTTTCATCCTGAATTAAAGGATACATTTTTTTTTAGAGTTTTTTTTCACTATAGGGCGCGTGTGCTTGCCAGACAGACAGAGACAGAGAGACAGAAAGAGAGAAATCACCCCCCAGGGGGTTGGTCACGCCGCAATCCCTTCTCCTCCATTCTCCTTTTGGGATCTTGGGCACGCACGCACATGCGCCCGGCGTGAGTTTTAAGCCACCGGGTCCGGGACACGAACCGCAGTCGACAACATCGGAGTCCAGCAACATAGCCATTAAGCTAACTGCTGGTTCCCTTAAAGGATACATTTGACACATACAAATTTTTTATCTGTTTCTTCAGTGGAGACTGATAAAACTTATTAGGTCTAAAGTAAGTGTATTTTTCACATAATGAATAGAGCTCTTTTCCCCACTCATTATTTGATTTTACAAAGTTCAGAAGACTGAGGTAGTAATCACACTGTAAAGATTTTCCAGCTACTTTTTTGGTTCTAGGATCATAGGAAGTGCCTGTGCCTCATCTTTTCCCGACCCTGGGAATGCTGGCCTATCTGTCCAATTCTCTGTTTCTCCATAAAGGTAAGTGGGATGGCACCATACCATAATGGCAAGAAGGCTGAGTAGAAAGCTGGCCAGAAAAATGATGATGCCATAAAAATAAAGTGTGCTACAGACAGATGTGTTGGCAGAAGATGGGAGTTCAGCCATGGCTGATGGTGGTGAGTACATCAGGATACACCTAGGAAGAGAATCAATGGATAGGAACACCATTACAGATGTAAGATGACGGATACTCATTCAGCCCATCAAAAATTAATGAGTACATAATTGTACTTACCATTTTGCTAAGTCTTGCCCACAGGGTTCCTCCTCATGGACATATTGTCTTGTATTGATACTTTGTGTTATATTTTCATTTACGTCTTTTTACCTTTGAGTATATCTTTTCCAATATAATTATCCCATTTCCAATACAAGCACTTTAATCAGCATGTACATAGAAAATCTTTTTCCGGGACCAGCAGGTGGCGTGGTGGTTAAGGCACTGGACACTCCCACATGGCCGACCACGGTTCGAGTCCCGGACCTGGTGGCTTGCTTTCTCATTTTTCCCTCTCTCTCTCTCTGTGTGTCTCTCTCTGGTCAAATTAAAAAGTAAATGAGTGGACAAATAAATAAATAATTTTAAAAATATGCTAACCTTAAAAAAAAAAAAAAAAGAAAATCTTTTTCCAGTTCTACTGGGAATGATAGAATTGATCCTTATTTACCTGTGGTTCTGGCTGAAGTTGTGGAAACATTCACTGGCGTTGCCCAGACAGAATACAGGTGTCATCAATAGTAGAGGTATCAGGCTGATAGAAAAAAAGACTTAACACTTTAATATCCCTACTTTTTCATGCCTTTCCTCCTTTGAAGAATATTTTCCTAATTTCCCCCAACTCTATCACCCTACCAATCTTCACTAATACTATATGTTCAACTTCTTACCTCAAATACCTTAATATTCCTTCTTTTCTAATTCCTGTGGAAGTGGACTATAGAATGGAATGGATTTTCTTTTTTTTTTTTTCTTGTTCTTCTTTTTATTTTTTTTTCTGGAGAGGTTTTTGCTATAGGGTGTGTGAGCTTGCCAGAAAGACAGAGAGACAGAGAGACAGAAAGCGAGAAATTGCCACCCATGGGGAATGGCCACACCCGCAATCCCTTCTCCTTCATTCTCCTCTTGGGATCTTGGGCACACATGCACATGCGCCCGGCCCGGCATGAGTTTAAGCCACTGGGTCCAGGACTCAAATCACGGTCGACTACATGGGAGTCTAGTGACATAGTCATTATGCTAACTGCTGGTCCCTGGAATGGATTTTCTTTAAAACAGATTTTTGCTATAGGGTGCATGCACTTGCCAGAGAGATAGAAGGTAAGAAATCACCCCTTCCCGAGGGGAGTGGCCAGGTGTAATCTCTTCTCCTCTACTCTCCTGGGATTCTGGGCATGTACATACACACATACCCAGCCTGAGTTTCAGGCCCTGGGTCCAGGACTTGAACCATGGTCAGCCATGTGGGAGTCCAGTGCCTTAACTATTATACCACATGCTGGCCCCAGGAAAGGATTTTTTAACCTAATAATCCCTAATAGAGTTTTATAGAGAATCTCTGGGATTTTATGGTCAGATAAAAATCCAAGTAGGTCAAGGTAAAGGAAAATCTACCAAAGATCTCTGTGTACAATCTGTTCCACTTTTTAAAAAAAGTATTTATTTATTATTTTAATTTGCTATAGGTCACATGTACTAACCAGAGAGAGACAAAGAGAGAGAGAGAAGGCAAGCCGCCATGTCCAGGACTCTCACATGGTTGACCATGTGAAAGTCCAGCACCTAAACCACCTCGCCACCTGCTGACTCCAATCTGTTTCACTTTTCATGGTGACCTAGAGTAACTTCATTCTCAACAGTCCAATTCCTGACAGATTTCCCAAAGTATACCTTTAAATAGTCATCTATTGGGACCGGCAATTGCCGTAATGGCTATGTCATTGGACTCCCATGTAGTTGACCGTGGTTCAAATCCTGGACCCGGTGGCTTAAACTCACTCCAGGCGTGTGTGTGTGCATGCCCAAGATCCCAAGAGGAGAATGGAGGAGAAGGGATTGTGGTGTGGCCATCCCCCTGGGGGATGATTTCTTGCTTTCTGTTTCTCTGTTTCTCTCTTTCTGGCAAGCACACATGCCCTATAGCAAAAACCTCTTAAAAAAAAAAAAGCCAGCTATTTATTCAGCTAAATATAGTTAGTTTCCTTTAAAAGAAGAAGATCCATGAGTAAATGTTAAAAAGTTTAAAATCAACTTGATGTGACCATCATTTTAGATGAGATCCAGATCCTTTCTAGGATTATAATCCTAATAGTCTCACCCAATGTCATAAAGTTTAAGGTAATCTATTATAACTCTTTATAATATTGGGAAAAAAATTAAAGGTCTAGAGGCCATCCTATGGCATGGTGGCTTAAACTCACGCAGTGTGTGTGTGCGCCAAAGATCCTGAGAGGAGAATGGAGGAGAAGGGATTGCGGTATGGCCATCCCCCTTGGGGGGTGATTTCTCGTTTTCTGTCTCTCTGTCTCTATCTGTCTTTCTGCCAAGTGCATGTGCCCTATAGCAAACAAAACAAAACAAAACAAACGAAACAAAACAAAAACATACTCAAAAAACAAAAACCCAGACCTATAAAATCAAACTGCTTCCCTTCTCTATGTGAGAGAATGGAACCAATGATCATATATTTACTAGCTCCTCCTCAATAAAGTTTGTGAGTACCTAAGATTGACAGTGGTTATGAAAGGTACTGTCCTATTTGTTCCCTCCTGGACAACAGAATAATAATAGTCTATACATTGCTAAGAAGGAAAAAAATTAATCTTACCTTGGCAAAATGAAGGCTATCTGACCAACTCGACAAGTAGAATCTATCACCTATGAATAGAATAAATGTGAGAAATGTTTTAGGACATTGTCAATCACACTGCAATAAATAGCAGTTCAGGGCCAGCCCATAGCCTAGAAGGATTTCTTACTGAATCAAACCAGGCAGGGATACAAGTACTGTAAATGTTTCTTATTATCCAACCTTGTGAGTGCGTGTGCATGTGCGTGTGTGTGTGTGTGTGTGTGTGTGTGTGTGTTATGTTTAGAGAGAAGTGATGTCAACAGAATTCAAACTCTGTAAGAACATGGTTTTATTTTTAAATTAACCTCCATAAATTCACCTAGCTAGTGCTGAGTGCATGTAATGTTTACTAGAAATATATGGGGTTTGCCTTGGCATTCTATTCTCAACTATCAGCTCTGAATAAAACTTACCAGTGGAGATGTGCTCTGTCCACTCTGGTTGTGTTTTATCCTCAGCTCTGTGTACAGATACCAGATATAATTGACAGTGTAGAAAAATGAAGAAACGTAGAATATCTAGATAAAAGTTAAAACAACCACACTCACTTTCTTCAACTTACTTTATTTTATTTATTTATTTATTTATTTATTTATAGTTTATGCTATACTCACATATACTTGCTGGAGAGACAGAGAGACAAAAAGTGAGAAACCACCCCCTCGGGGGATAGCCATACTACAATCCCTTCGCCTCCACTCTTCTCTCAGGATTTTGGGATGCAAGCACATGCACCTGGAGTGAGTTTTAAACCACCAGGTCTGGGACTCAAACTGCAGTCGACTATGAGAGTCCAGTGCTGTAACCATTAAGTCCATCTGCTGGTCCCTATTCCATTATTTTCCATTATGTCTACTGATCTATTACTAGCATATCATTTAGTATCCATACCAGGCCCACCTAAAAACATGACCAGCTTCCTTATTTTAACCTTTTGTCTACTCAGTAGAACAACAATATTATCCACGTCTTCTCACTCAATTGTTCCACTTTTATGAAATTATAAAATCTATTTCTATTTTTTTAAAATTGGAAAGGCATTAATGAGTTCCTTTTATTTATTTTAGTTTGCTATAGGGTGCATGCACTCAAGGAGAGAAAGAAAAAGTAAGAAATCGCCCTCTTTGAGGGGACAGCCACGCCATAATCCCATCTCCATTCTTCTCTCAGGATTTTGGGCATACATGCACATGTGCCAGGCATGATTTTCAAGCTACCACACCACCTGGCTAGCCCGTGGGTTTCCATTTCTAATAATGGTAGCCTAAGCTATTTGAACCAAACTTTCCATTCAAACGAACTAAACAGATTTTGACTAGAACCAGTCTTCCAGTAATTCACCAAAATGACAGATACAAAGCGAAAGAGGAAATGTACCTGATATCTGTTCTTGAGGTCTTTTGGAAAACCTAAGTTTATGGGGCCAGCAGGTGGTGTGGTGGTTAAGGGTACTGAACTTCCACATGGCCAACCACAGTTCGAGTTCCAGACCGGGCAGCTTGCTTTCTCACTTTCCCCTCTCTTTCTCTCACTGTCCCTCTCTTGTCAAATTAAAATAAGATAAATAAATAAAATGAATAAAGTTAAATAATTTTTTAAAAAAGAATAGTGTGTGCATCAGCCAGGAAGTATGGTGGTTAAGGTGGCTAGATCCCACATGGCTGACTTCATAGGTTTTTGTTTGTTTGTTTGTTTTCTGGTATTTAAAAAAAATCTTTTTGCCATAGGGCACAAAGGCTTGCTAGAGAGAGACAGAGGGAAAGTGAAATTCCCCCTCCCCCCCACCTCAGAGAAGATGGCCACATTGCAATCCCCTCTCCTCCACTTCTACATGTCCAAAATCCAAGAGGAAAATAGAGAAGGGACTGCAGCATGGTCCTACCCCCTTAGTTGTGCTTTCTCACTTTTTCTCTTAAGATAGGAATAAGATCTCTGGCTAGGTAGATAGGGTTAGGAGTCCATGGAATGGAGAATTTGAGACAAGATTGAGTCACAATAGTCAAGCCTTTAATACAAATCATTTGTGACTCTTACTAAAAATGAATTATTAGCCTTCATTGCCTGTTTACACAGAAAGCTGCTTGCAGCCTGCTTGAGATAATGACAAGTGAAGTTAGCATTTTTTATATTATTCCTACATTCCAAACAAAGAGTGTAGTCTCCTCTAGTCTAGAGAGCAAGAGAGCAAAAAACCTTGAGCTATTGTTTGAAAGATGGGAACATGGCATTCTGGTTTGCACCTGTGAAATAAGGGGGTCTAAACAAGGTTACATTTTGGAAGTACAAGAGGAAAATACATCAAAGAACAAAGCTTCATCTTAGACTTGTAGAAAACATGATTAAAAACTAGAAACTTGGGACCAGCAGATGGCATAATGGTTAATTTGCTGGACTCCCACATAGCTGACCGTGGGTTGAGTCTTGGACATGGAGGCTTAAAACTTAACATTGGGCATGTGTGTGACTGGAGAAGGAAGAGACTGCAGCATCGCCATTCCCCGTGGGATGTGTTTTCTTGCTTTCTGTCTCTGTCTCTCCAGAGAGCGCACACTCTCTATACTAAAAATCTCTCTCAAAAATAAATAAAAAACTAGAAACTTTATGGGCCACAGACCTCAGTTAATAAATTAAGGTCTGGGGGCTGGCAGGGTGGTTCAACTCTCCTAACCATGTGGGAACACGGCCGACCACAGTTCAAGTCCTGGAACTGGTGGCTTGCTTTCTCACTTTCTCTCTCTCTCTCACTCTGTCCTTCTTTGGTCAAACAGAAATAAATAAATGAATTTTTAAAAGTTCAATAAAATAATTCTTTTAAAAAATAAATTAAGGTCTGAATGTCTAAAGTCTTGTGTTTTGTGAGCCCATTCCCAAAGAGGAGAATGATGTAAGTGCCCGGATATGTAGTAATCATGAGGGAAACACATGCACAAGTCCCTCCTTGCTGGGACAAAAACTCCTCATCCCGGGTCCAGCAGATGGCATAATAGCTACATCGCTGGACTCTAATGTAGTCAACTGCAGTTCAAGTCCCGACCTGGTGGCTAAAACTCACACCAGGCTCATGTGCGTGTGTGCTCAAGAACCCGAGAAGAGAATGGAGAAGATTGCAGCATAGCATGGCTATTCTCCCTGGGGGGGGGGGTGATTTCTCGCTTTCTCTCTGTCTGTCTGTCTGTCTGGTGAGCACATGCACCCTATAGCAAAAACCTCTCCAAAGAGAGAGAGATTGAGGCCAGCAGATGGCTTGATGGTTAAGGTGTTGGAATCCCAGATGGTCAACTGCGGTTTGAGTACTGGACCTGGCAGCTTGCCTTTTCACTTTCTTTCTCTCTCTGTTGAGCATGTGTACCCTGCAGCAAATTAAAATAATAATAATAAATAAAATAAAAGTAATTCTAAAAAAATAGTTACCAATCCAATATAAAAATACTCTCATACTGTCTGTCAGTTATATATCAGGAAAGCTGGAAAAAAGTCTCCTTTTGGCTATTGATCAGCAGAAGTTTATTTGCATTTTTATATTTAAACCATTAGAAGACTGTAAAAATCACAATGTTATATAAAGCCCTAGCCACTGTAAAATTTAGGTCTTGGGGTTAAGGTGGACTGAATCCAACAGGTTAGAAAGGCAAAGACTAAATTAACAATCCAAGGTTGTGAAATCTAATTCTAGATGAAAGGAAATATTGTTTTTGAAGAGGTTTTTGCTATAGGGCGCTTGTGCTTGCCAGAGAGACAGTGAGAAATCACCCCCCAGGAGGGATGGCCATGACGCAATCCCTTCTCCTCCATTCTCCTCTTGGGATCTTGGGCACGCACACACACATGCCTGGCAGAGTTTAAGCCATTGGGTCCAGGCCTCGAACCACGGTTGGCTACATGAGAGTCCAGCGACATAGCCATTACATTAACTGTTGGTCCCGAGAGGATATTTTTAGATCCTGCTTGCTTTCTATTGTCAGGCAGATAAAGAAAGTAATGAATCAGTAAGTATATGGAGGAAATGAAAGACCTGCAGGTGAATCCTGTTTTTGAGAAAGTTGGAAAAGATTCTATTTTGCTTCCAAAAATAAAAACAATAGTTTATACTAACTTACAGCAAACGCTTTGCATTATTTTAATCTAATTTAATCTTCACAACAGCTTTAAGAACTCTATCATTATTCCTGTTTCACATAGGAAAACTGAGGCTTAAACAAGTTAACTTTCTTATAAATCATGCAAGTTAATAAGTTTCAAAGTTGGAATTTAAACCCAGGTTTGTCTGACTATAAACACTAGGCTTTAACTCTAAACCACAACGTGACGTCATCTGCAACCCAAACTGGTAACTGAAGTATCTGATCAGCACTTTCTTCGAAGAAATAAAACTGGATCTAGTCACTAAGAAAAGGTGGTGACTACTGGCACTTCAACCTGTGTCCAAGTGTACAACAGTAGAGGCAGGAGTAGAGAGGCTCAGTGGGGTAGTACCTGACACTGCCATTGTTCCCTTATCTTTGTTTCTCCACAGTAGTTATCCCTAGTAAACAGAAATCTTAGCACAATATTCCTAGACCCTTTGGAGAAAGTATGGAATTTGTTCCTTACCCAAGGTTGATCTGGGGGATCAACCAAATTAATCCTCTCAGTGCAGAGCCAGTCATATCACAGAATAAAATAAAAATCTCAGCAGCTCAGGCTTTGGATTAGGTTTCATCTTTCAGAGCCTGATGCTGCAGGGTAGGCAAAGCCTTTTAATTTATATGTTATTCCAGCACTGTAACATCTGTTTTCTGGTTGGTTGAGTTCACAAAAGTATCACTTGGACAAACCCTTATCTCAGCCTACTAATTAAAATCTGAAATTCTTTCTGATGGTTTGGTTCTCAAATTACTTTACTTCTCAGGTAAATTCCAGAAGAGAAGACCAGCGCTTGGTAAATTATTGATTTCTTCTGTTCCAGCTCAGTGAAGCAGCATATGGGTGATCCAGCTGTATTGGGCCTTTTCTCCTCCCTGTTCAGCTCTGTTCCCTACATCTGAATTAGGCAGGAACCAAATAACTCCAGGCACATAATAAAGTTATAAGAGGTGAACATGGGGGGTCGGCAGGTGGCATGGTGGTTAAGAACGCTGGACTCCTATATGGCCGATTGCGGTCTGAGTCCTGGATCTGGCAGCTTTCTCTCTCTCTCTCTCTTTCTCTCTCTGTCCCTCTCTGGTCAAATTAAAAATAAATGAATAAACTGTACCAGCAGTTGGCATAATGGTTATGTTTCTAGACTCCCATGCAGTCAACCACGGTTCGAGTCCCAGGCCCAGTGGCTTAAACTCACACCAGGCGTGTATGCATGCATGTCCAATATCCCAAGAGGAGAATGGAGAAGGGATTGTGGTGTGGCCATCCCCCCGGGGGGTGATTTCTCGCTTTCTATCTCTCTCTTTCTGGCAAGCACACACACCCTATAGCAAAAACCTCTCAAAATAACAATAAATGAATAAATAAAGTTTAAAAAATTCTTAAGAAAAAAAAGACTAGTTCTAATTTGTGTCCCACATGCACCCAGTAGAGGAAAACCTCAAAACAGAAAAAAAATAAAACTGTGTCCTAAATCCAAAAAGAACATTAAAAAGCCATTTAGAGCAGTAACTTACAAATTCCATTTGAGAAATTAATGCTGGGAGCCATCAGGTGGGATAGTGGTTAAGGCGCTATATTCCTATGTGGCTGACCACAGTCTGAGTCACAGATCTGGTGGCTTGCTTTCTCGCTTTCTCTCTATCTATCTATCTCTGGTGCATGCACGTGCTCTATAACAAATTTAAAAATATATAAATAATAATAGTAATTATTTAAAAGAGAGAGAGCAAGAGAAATTATTGCTGATCCCTGACCCTGAATAAGAAAACCTGAGGAATGAAATGAGTTTTGCATGTGATTAGTTTTTTTAAAAAGAATTTATTTAACTTTATTTATTTACTTATTTATTTATTTTAATTTGACCAGAGAGGGACAGGGGGAGAGAGAGAAAAAAAAAAAAAAAGAAAGAGAGAGGGAGGGGAAGTGGGAAAGCAAGCCACCAGGTTCAGGACTTGAACCATGGTCAGCCATGTGGGAGTTCAGTGCCCTTAACCACCACACCACCTGTTGGCCCTTCATGTGACTAAATTTACTAATTTAAAAAACGACCCATTGGGACCGGCAGATGGCATAATGGTTATATTGTTAGACTCGCACATGGCCAGCGGCTGTTCAAATCCAAGACCTGGCAGCTTAAAACTCACGCCTGGCATATGTGCACGCATGCCCAAAATCCCAAGAGGAGAATGGAGGAGAAGGAATTGTGGTGTGGCCACCCTCTGGGGGTTATTTCTCACTTTCTGTCTCTCTGGTGAGCACACATGCCATATAGCAAAAACGCTCTCTCTTAAAAAAAAACAAAAAAACAAAATAAAAAAAACACCCTTTATGCGCCAGCCAAGTAGCATGGTGGTTAAAGGGCTAAATCTCACACAGTTGACTGTGTTTGAGTCCTTGACTCAGTGGTTTGAAAAACAATCCAGGCACGTATTTATATGGCCAAAATCCGGAGAGGAGAATGGAGGAAAAGGAATTGTGGTGTGTTCATCCCCACCCCAACCCAGGGGGAGTGCTTTCCCACTTTCTTCTCTCTCTCTCTTTCTATTGCATGTGCCCTAAATAAAAAATAAAATAAAATAAAAAGAAATTAAAAAAAAACCTTTAGGGACTGGTTCAATGGTACAGCTGTAACACACTGCTGCAGTGATGATGGATCTATTTAGAAGACTTGGATTCAATTTCTGGGTTGATCTGTATATACTAGGTGCACATGTCCATGATTACAGCTGGCTGGGAATGCTAGGGAGGTGGTGCTGCTTGTAGTGTGAGACACTGTTGAGGGTGCTTGTATTTCTTTCTTTCTCTCTCTTTGTATTTCTGCCTATGTCTCTTGCTCTCATGAAAAAAAACACTATTTAAAAAGAAAAAAAAAATCATGCTTTATTCTGTGAGTACATTTTGCCACACTCCTTGGTCTCAAATGCTATTTCTTTTATGAAATTACACAGTCTTTTCTTATAAAGAATGTTTTATTAGTAGTAGTACTATACACACACACACACACACACACACACATATAAGAATTATTTTGTTTAACTTATTTATTTATTTATTTACTTACTTATTTTAATTTGTCTAGAGAGGGACAGAATGAGAGAGAGAAAGTGAGAATGCAAGCCACCAGGTCTGGGAATCGAACCACAGTCAGCCAGGTAGGAGTCCAGTGTCCTTAACCACCATGCCTCCTGCCAGCCCCAATTATTATTATATTTTTAATTAGCTACAGGGAACATGCGCTCACCGGAGAGATGGAGAGGGAGGGAGGAAGGGAGAGGGAGAAGTTCAGCACCTTGATTACCATGCCACCTGCTGGCCTAGTTAGTTTTTTTTTTTTTAAGAATGACTTAATTTAATTTTATTTATTCATTTAAATTTGACCACAGAGGGACTTAGTGAAAGAGAGTGAGAGTGATGGAAAGTTAGAAAACAAGCCACAGGTCCAGGACTTGAACCATGGTTGGCCATATGGGAGTCTAGTGCCCTTAACCACCATGCCAACAGCGGGTCCCCACAGTTAGTTGTTTTTAAAATGTCACCAGGACCAGCACTTAGCATAATGGCTATGTCACTGGATTCCCATGTAGTTGACCGCAGTTCAAGTCCCAGATCTGGTGGCTTATACTCACACCAGGCGTGTGTGCGTGCGTGCCCAAGATCCCAAGAGGAGAATGGAGGAGAAGGGATTGTGGCATGGCCATCCCCCCTTGGGGGGGTGATTTCTTGCTTTCTGTCTCTCTGTCTCTGTCTTTCTGGCGAGCGCATGCGCTCTATAGCAAAAACCTCTTCAAAAAAAGAAAAAAAAATGCCATTAATATACCAAAACATTAAGTGGGCAACATTATGACATCTCCTACATATTTAGTTATAGTTTTACCATTTGTGAAGTCCTGAAGTTGAGGAACCACTGAACCACTTCTTGAGTGCATCAATTGACTTTCAGGTAAAAGTTAGCAAATTCATTTCACACAGATGAAAATTATGGACATATTTGATAAGAAAACATCAAAGTGATCCTACTGATTTATTCTTGTCATAACAACCTCCAAGATTTCTATTTAAAACTACTGGGAAAGGCATGATACATTTTTCCATAGAAAAACATAGAAAAATAAAAATATACCATGATTTTCCTGACAACCTAATAAATTCATTCTTACTACTACGTAAGCCCATTTTCTTAATTTTGCATCATTGGAAAAGATCAATAACTGATAGTCATGTTCTAAAAAGCTTAGCAACACTTTCCAGAAAGGTTAAAGACTTTTATTTATTTTATTTTTTTTGAGAGAGAGACTTTTGCTATAGGACACATGTGCTTACCAGAGAGACAGAGAGAAACAGAGAGACAGAAAGTGAGAAATCACCCCCTAGGGGAGATAGCCATGCCACAATCTCTTTTCCATTCTTCTCTTGGGATTTTGAATACACAAGCAAATGTGCTCAGCGTGTTTCAAGCCACCAGGTTCAGGACTTGAACTGCCGTCAAGCACATGGGAGTCCAGAGACTTAACCACCATGCCATCTGCTGGCCCCAAGACTTTTTTCCAAAAGCGTCTTCCTGCTCAAAGAACAGGACTGAAAATCTAGATTCAAAAACTAGGCTATCTTTGTTTAGATCAGGTGATTGGCTCTCTTTCTTTACTATGACTCTCCAAAAGTCTAGGACCTCTTCATTTGCCATACAAAGGAATGCTCCACTTCTCCCAACCACTAATTTTTTTTTCTCAAGAATCAGATAGAGGAGAATTTTGAAAAGTGGAGACAGTTCATCTAAACCGATCAAATTCAAACTGTAGTGCTGCCTCTGTGGTGTTGCAGTAAGTTGCCCCCCAGAAGAAACCTAATTCCATATTGCAACTGCAGTTTGAGTCCCTGGCCTGATCAGCCTAAAACACACCAGGTATGCACATGAGTACCTAGGAGTCAACAGGCTGAAGGACTGGAGGAATGAGATCATGGCGTGACCAGACTTGCACAGGGTGCTTGGTTCTCTCTCAATCTTTCTTGCACATGCACAAACACTCATACACACACACACACACACACACACACACACACACACAAAGCATGTGCTCTATCATAAACAAAGGAAAAGAAAAGACTCGAAGTGTAGAAATAGGGGGCAGGAAAAGGAGGTGAACGTTTACTTTTCCTGCTTAACCCTCTTTAATCCTCTCTAGTATTTTAATTTTTATTGTGAACATGATTAGTTTTATAAATTCTACATACTAAATTTTTTAATACAGATAAACAAAAATAAAAATCTTTAATTTTGGGGGGGTAGAGAGAGGTTTTTGTTATAGGACGTGTACGCTTGCCAGAAAGACAGAGACATAGAGACAGAAAGCGAGAAATCACCCCCTAGGGGGAATAGTCACACCGCGATCCCTTCTCCTCCATACTGCTCTCAGGATCTTGGGCATGCACACACATGTGCCTGGCATGAGTTTAAGCCACTGGGTCTGGGACTCAAACCGCGGTCGACTCCATGGGAGTCCAGCAACGTAGCCATTATGTCATATGCTGATCCCCAAATCTTTCATTGTTAAGGAATATTCATATATATATATGTGTGTGTGTGTGTATACATATATATAATTATTTATTTGTTTTTATTTAAAAATTTGCTATAGGGCACATGCACTCACCAAAGAGAGAGAGGGAAAGTGAGAAAGAAAGTCACCAGGTCTGAGACTCAAAACATGGTCAGCCATGTAGCCGACTGCAGTTCAAGTCCCAGACCCAGTAGCTTAAACTCACGCCCAGCGCGTGTGCATGCATGCCCAGGATTCCAGAGAGACACAGAGTGACAGAGAGACAGAAAGCAAGAAATCACCCTCCAAGGGGTATGGCCATGCCAAAATCCCTTCTCCATTCTCCTCTCAGGATCTGATTGTGCATTTCTTGTAATGTGTACTTAGTCAGGTAGCACTCACCTGTCCCACTGTTTGCAGGTTATAGCAGATGACATCCTTATTGTCTCCTGAAGTTCCATAGAGTAGTGTCTCTATGAGCCAACAAATTCCAAGAAGCAAGTCAGAGAAGCTCAGATAAAAGAGTGGCCTTATCTGTCAAAGCAACAAAAGTCCTCATTTCCTAAATAGTCAGGGAAACAAAATACTATTTTAAAGTTTTTTTAAAAGAACTATTTGCTTTATTTTATTTGTTATTATTATTTTTAATAATTATTTTATTTAACTTTATTTACTTTAATTTGACCAGAGAGGGATGGAGAGAGAGTAAGTAAGAAAGCAAACGACCAGGTTCAGGATACAAGCAGCGGTCGGCCATGTGGGAGTCCAGAGCCCTTAACCACCACGCCACCTGCTGGTCCCTATTTTTAAGTTTTATGTTTAGTAAAAAGTGGTCATATTTTTTCAGAATCTCTGTGATCGACTATGAGGAATAAAAAGGAAGAATCCAGATAATAAGGAATCTGTAATCACAGCTTCGTCAACTGTCCTGGAATCAGAGTACTAATAGAGAGATTAACACTAGACCTTCTTACTCACAGGAATGCTCCTTTCTCAAATATAGTGTCAAAGAAAGAATAGACAGGTGGGAAATTCTGTGTAGAGATATACCACAAATAAACAACTGAGAGTTTTCTAGTTACCCAACTAACAATTTCTAAAAATAGAAAATGAGCTCATCTGAGATGTGGTTGAAAGCTTAAAATAAAAATATGCTTTCACAACAATACAAAGTCAGGATGGAGAAAATTAACAGCATGTATTATATATGTTGCCTATCATTTTCTGCTCACATTGCTGAAACTAGTCCTCTTATTTTCTAACATCTTTCTTTTGACCTCCTCATTCTCACTTATTGGAAAACAGTGTTGGTACTTTTTTTTTTTTTTTAAGAGATTTTTGCCAGAGGGCAAATGCACTTGCCAGAGAGACAGAGAGAGATAGAAAGTGAGAAATTATTCCCCAGGGTAATGATCACAACACAATCCTTTTTCCTCTATTCTCCTCTTGGGATTTTGGGCATGTACACACATGTGCCCAGCATGTTTCAAGTCGCCAGGTTTGGGACTTGAACAATGGTCAACCTTGTGGGAGTCTAGTGCCTTAATCACACCCTGATCTTTGTTTTTAGGTTTTTGCTATAGGGTGTGTGTGCTAGCTGGAGAGAGACAGAGAGTAAAAGTGAGAAATTGCCCCCATCAAGGGGGATTGACCATGCTGCAATGCAATCCCTTTTCCTCCATTTTCCTCTTAGGATTTTGGGCATGCATACACACACGCCTGGCATGATTCTCAGGATCCGTCTAGGTCCACGATTTGAACCACAGATGACCATGTGGGAATCCAATACCTTAACTACCAAGTCTCCTGCTGGTCCCCAGTTTGAGAGAGAGATTTTTGCTATAGGATATGTGCGCTCACTAGAGAGAGAGACAGAAAGTGAGAAATCACACCCCAGGGAAAGGGTCATACCATAATCCTTCTTCTCCTGCCTCCTCTTGGGATTTTAGACATGCATGTATGTACGCCCAGCATGAGTTTTAAGTTACAGTTTTTGCCTTTCACATTCAGGTTTTATTTTCCCCACTAAAGAATTATTTATTTTATTTTATTTATTATTATTATTTTAAATTTGCTATAGGGCATGCATGCTCACCCAAGAGAAACTGAGAGAGAGGGAAAGTGAGAAAGCAAGCCTCCAGATCCAAGCTGGAACTGCAGTCAGCCATGTGGAGTCCAGTACCTTACCACCATACCACCTGCTAGCCTTCACATTCAGATCTTTCATTCAGTCCTGCCGAGTCCGGGACTTGAACTGCATCTAACTACGCAGGAATTTAGCAACATACCCATTACACCACCTGCTGTTCCCCTCCCCCCAGTTTTGGTCTTTCTATGGGGAAAATTATCAACTGCTTACTAAAAAATACTAAAGAAGATATAACATGAATAAATATGTCATACTCATGGATTTTTTTTTTTTGGAGAGGTTTTCACTATAGGGCGCGTGTGCTCGCCAGAGAGACAGAGAGAGACATAGAGACAGAAAGTGAGAAATCACCCCCCAGGGAGGATGGTCACACCGCAATCCCTTCTCCTCCATTCTCCTCTCGGGATCTTGGGCACGCACACACACGCACCTGGCGTGAGTTTTAAGCTACCAGGTCCAGGACGCGAACCGTGGTCGACTACGTGGTTCCCCTCATGGATTTTAAGATGCAATATTATAAAAATGTCAATTCTCCCTAAATTGAACTACAAATTAAATGTAATCTAAATAAAATCTCAACCCATTTTCCTGTGGAACTTGATAAACTAACTCTAAATATGATATAGAAATACAAAATGCCAAGATAACCAAGACACTCATGAAGAAAAAGAAGCAGGAGAACTTGCCATATCATATCTTGAGACTTAAGGCTAGAGTACGAATGTTACAGAACTAGCACAAGGATGGGCAACTATGACAGATAAAAAGTACAGAAGGTTTTTTTTTTCAATTAGTGGGGAAAAAAGTAGTCTTTTCAAAATATGGTATTATAACAACTAAGTATCCACATGGGGAAAAAATGAAAGTAGACTCCTACTTATATCTTATACTCCACTAAAAATTGAGTTTCCAGGTGGTAATGTGAAGGCCAGCAGCTGGTGTGATGGTTAAGGGACGGGGCTCCATGTGTTTTTTTGTTGTTTTTTTTTGTTTTGGAGAGGCTTTTTTTTTTTTTTTTTTGCTATAGGGCGCATGCACTCACCAGACAGACAGAGAGAGACAGAGAGACAGAAAGCAAGAAATCGCCCCCCAAGGGGGATGGCCACACCGCAATCCCTTCTACTCCATTCTCCTCTTAGGATCTTGGGCACGCACGCACACATGCCCGGCGTGAGTTTTAAGCCACTGGGTCCGGGATGCGAACTGTGGCCAACTACATGGGAGTCCAGTGACATAGCCATTACGCTAACTGCTGGTCCCTCCATGTATTTTTTTGTTTGTTTTGTAGAGCAGTTTTGTTATAGGGCTTATGCGCTTGCTGAAAAGACAGAAACAGAGAGACAGAAAGCGAGAAATCGCCCCCCAGGGGGGATGGCCATGCCACAATCCCTTCTCCTCCATTCTTCTCTTGAGCTTTTAGGCATGCATGCACACATGTCCAGGGTGAGTTTTAAGCTGCTGGTTTGAAACTCAAACCGTGGCCAACTACTTACGAGTTTAGCAATACCTGCTGGTCCCTTGTTGTTGTTGTTTTTTTCTTTTTTTAAGAGAGATTTTTGCTATAGGGTGCATGTGCTCGCTGGAGAGGAAGGGAGAAACAGAGAGACAGAAAGCAAGAAATCATCCCCCAGAGGGGATAGCCACACCACAATCCCTTCTTCATTCTCCTCTTAGGATCTTGGGCACGCACGCATGCACATGCACCCAGCGTGAGTTTTAAGCCACCAGGTCCAGGACTTGAACTGCAGTTGACTACATGGGAGTCCAGCAACATAACCATTATGCCATCTGCTGCCCTCCCTTTTAAAAATTATTTATTTATTTATTTATTTATTTATTTATTTATTTATTTATTCATTAATTTATTTTAATTTGACCAGAGAGACACAGAGAGAAAGAGAGAGGGAGGAAAAGTTAGAAAGCAAGCCACCAGGTTCGGGACTTGAACCGTGGTCAGCCATATGGGAGTGTCAGCACCTTAACTATCAAGCCACTTGCTGATTCCTGCTCCCCCCCCTTTTTTTAAAGAGAGATTTTTGCTACAGGGTGCATGTGCTCACCAGAGAGACAGACAGAAGGAGAGAAATCACCCCCGGGGGATGGTTACATCGTAATCACTTCTCCATTCTCCTTGCGGGACTTTGGGTATGCACACACACGTAGCCAGGGTGAGTTTTAAGCCACTAGACCTAGCACTTGAACCTCATCAACTACATGGAGGCCCAGCGACATAACCATTACTCCATCTGCTAGTCTCCTATTTCAAACATTTTTAAAGTCTGGCAACATCAAGTATAATGAGAACAATGAGACCAGCAGTTAGCATAATGGCTATGTCGTTGGACTCCCACATAGTCGACCGTGGTTCGAGTCCCGGACCTGGTGGCTTAAACTCACGCCGGGTGCATGTGCGTGTGTGCCCAGGATCCCGAGAGAAGAATGGAGGAGAAGGGATTGCGGCGTGACCATCCCCCCTGGGGGGTGATTTCTCGCTTTCTGTCTCTCTGTCTCTCTCTGTCTGTCTGGCGAGCGCACGCGCCCTACAGCAAAAACCTCTCCAAAATGAAGTATAATGAGAACAAGAAACAACGGGACCTTTCGTACACTGTTGGCATAATTGTTTGGAAGAGTTTGACATTTGTGGAGATTGGTTAATTTTTTTAGCCTGATACTGGGCAGATCGAGGTATTGAGTTTTTTGGAGAGGTTTTTTTTCTTTTTTTGCTCTAGGGCACGTATGCTCACCAGACAGAGAGAGACAGAGAGACAGAAAGCGAGAAATCATCCCCCAGGGGATGGCCACGCCGCAATCCCTTCTCCTCCATTCTCCTCTCAGGAACTTGGGCATGCACGCACACACGCCCGGCGTGAGTTTAAGCCACTGGGTCCAGGACTCGAACCGTGGTTGACTACATGGGTAACTGTTGGTCCCACGAGGTACTGAGTTTTAACAAGAGAAGAAAGACAGCCATTGACCACAGGCAGGTACTGCTTTTGTATGTAGATGTTTTTTAATAGTCTTGCTAGAGTAGCTTACAGAAGAGTATATCTGCATGTGTCTTTAGGCCACATGTTCTAATTACATGTTTTTAGATTGGCTGCTCTCCATAGGCATTAATCTAGAAGATGTAGAAGATGTGCAAATTCTATGATAATTCTGATATTAGGTAAATATACTAGGTTAATATGTGCATTTATGTCCTAGAAGACATATATGTTTACCACAGCATAGATAGGTAAATAAATTGTATGTATGTATACTACAGAATGCTAAAATCAATAGAGATGAAATGAACTAGAACAATGTGTAACAATATAAATCTTACAAATAACACTGAAGGGTAAAAGCAAGTCACAAAACAGTGCATAGAAAAAATACAGTATTATTCCATTTATATCACGTTCAAAACAAAATGAAATTTCTTAGAGCTACATATATCACTGCTAAACTACATAAAAGCAAAGAAGTGATTATCACAAAAGTCTGAATAGGTTACCTCTCAAGGTCTAGCTGTGATTTGGAAGAACAACAGTAACTATGTCTGGGGGAAGAGGTAATATTTTATTTCTTGTCACTACCATATTTGTATAAGCATTTTTTTTTAATTTTGTTTTTTAGCTTTTTTGCCATAGGGTGTGTGCATTTGCTGGAGAGATGGAGAGAGACAGAGCGATAGAAAGTGAGCCATCACCTCCTCCATTCTCCTCTTACGATTTTGAGCACGCACACACATACACCTCACATGATTTTCATGCATTCTAGTTCACGTCTGACGTATCTCACAATAAAAAAACACATTAAAAAATTAAAAAACACTCACCAGATAATATTTACTACGAGAAATAACCTCCTCACCTGTATGAAGACAACTTTTCTCATATTTTTCTTCCAAATGAAAGTTAACATGCTAATAAATTTAGCTAAAAGGGCTAAATGGTCAGGTTGCCTCAGTTACCAAAACAAAACAGTGAAATAATGTATAATAAACACATTTTAAACTGTGAAGTATTTAGGCCAGCAGATTATGTAACGGTTATACACCCACATGGCTGACTGCAGTTCCAGTCCTGAACCTGGTAGCCTGAAAATCACACTGGGTGCATGTGTCAAAGATCCCGGCAGGAGGGACTGGAGCATGGCCATCCCCCCTAGGGGTTGATTTCTCACTTTCCCTTTCACTGTCTCTGTCTCTCCCCAGCATATGCATCTTAAGGCAAAAAACTCTAAAAAAAAAAAGTATAATGTATTCGATAAGTATCAGATAGTATAATTTTAACCATATATGGCCTTTGCTCTGGTAAGCCTGCTGAAAATTCCAACCAGCTAGCACATTAATAGATTCTACTGACCTATGAGCTACCACAAGTTTACAACTGTTAACCAGTAAAAAATTAAAACAATATGAAGTAAGTCTGGCAGGAGAAAGGTAGTAAAGAAACTTTTGTAAGCAACATAATTTGGGTTATTAATTCAAGAAGCAGACCTATGGGGTCAGCAGGTGGTATGGTTGGAGCACTGGACTCCCACATGGCCGACTGTGGTTCGAGTTCCAAACCTAGCGGCTTGCTTTCTCACATTCCCTCTTTCTCTTTCTCCCTCTCTCTCTGTTGAGTGCATGTTCCCTATAGCAAATTTAAAATAATAATAATAATAAATAAAATTAAATAAATAATTTCTTTAAAAAAAAAAAGAAACAGCCCTATGCATAGGGAGTTGTTGACTATTAAAACATTCTTAAAGTTGGGCCAGCCCATAGCCTTGTGGTTAAGGGAGACAGACCCCAAATTGCCAACCATAGTTCAATTCCTAACTCTAGCCAATTTGCAAAACACACTAGGCACAAGTTTATGCAAGCCCAAGATGACAACAGGATGGAGAAATAGGTAAGAAAGAATTCCGACGTGACCACACATCACTGGGAATGCTCTCTTCCTCTTTCTGTGCCTCTGGCAAGTGCACATACATCTTCTGGTAATTACCAAAAACCCCTTTGGTTCCATCAAAAACCCTTGTTTGAGGGACCAGCAGTTAGCGTAATGGCTATGTTGCTGGACTCCCATGTAGTCGACCGCGGTTTGAGTCCCAGACCCGGTGGCTTAAACTCACGCCGGGTGTGTGCGTGCGTGCCCAAGATCCCGAGAGGAGAATGGAGAAGGGATTGCAGCGTGGCCATCCCCTTGGGGGGGGGGGATTTCTTACTTTCTGTCTCTCTCTGTCTGTCTAGTGAGCACACGCGACCTATAGCAAAAACCTCTCAAAACCACAACAACAACAACAACAAAACCCCTTGTTTGATGGAACAAAGGATAATAAAAGAAAGTTTGTTTTCTTGCATTTGTGGTGAAAAATCCTAAGTTCTAATAACAGGCAATAAAGTCTATCAAACAATAAAAATTAAATAAGTACTTATTATTGAAGAAAGATTTAATCTCTCCTATGTATAACAAGATACTTTACTGAAAGAGCTAGGAAAAAAACATGTAATTTAACTCCTGCTCTTAAGGAAAATATAATCAGCACAGTGCATGGTAATAGGAAAACCTAAAAAAACCCCATAAGATACAGCCTTAAATATAAAAGCTATAGGGACCAGCAGTTAGCGTAGTGGCTATGTGGCTAGACGCCCATGTAGTTAACCGTGGTTTGAGTCCCGGACCCGGCGGCTTAAACTCATGCTGGGTGTGTGTGCATGCGTGCCCAAGATCCCGAGAGGCGAATGGAAGAGAAGGGATTGCACTGTGGCCATCCCCCCTGGGGGTGATTTCTCTCTTTCTGTCTGTCTTTCTGGCGGCGAGTGCACACGCCCTATATCAAAATCCTCTCCGAAAAAAAAAAAAAAAACTATCACTTTTAAATACACACATACAAATACACATTTCTATTTGTCTCTCATATAAACCAAGAGCAGAATAAGGAGACAGGAAGAAAACTACTTTGTGTGAAAGGTTTTCCTAAGGGAGGTTCTAGTTCCAGGCATATCCTGATAAAAGGAAAAACCCAAAACAAATCATATTAATACTATTATAGACAATTAATACTTTATAGACAATACTTAAAATATTTCAATGTATAATAACTAAGTAATTCACAAATAATTCATAGAATTGCTCGGTTTTTACAAGTAACACCTCTTATTTATTTCAAAGATTAAGTCACTAGAAGTTTACATCCAACACAAAGATAGATTGCTCACCTCTGGATATTTCTGTATATTCTGGAAAACAGCATAGGCAATAAGTGAACTTGAACCTATAACACTGGGAGATAAAAGATGATCATTAAAATAGAACAATCCTTCATTTTTTAAGTTTAAATTTTACTGTTAAAATTATTTTTTAATTTACTATAGGGCATGTGTGCTCACCAGAGAAAGAGAGAGGGAAAGTGAGAAAGTAAACCGTGAAGTCTGGGACTTGAACTATGGTTAGCCATGTAGGAATCCAGTGCCTTAACCAGCATACCACCTGCTTGTCCCAAATCCTTCATTTTTGCTACCGATTTTCTTTTACATTTTTATTGGCATACTTGATATAAAATGAACTGTGTGTGTGTGTGTTCCTCTAGAGATATTTTTGCTAAAGGGCGTGTGTGTTTGCCAGAGAGACAAAGAGACAGAAAGTGAGAAATCACCCCCTTCGGGGATGGACACACTGCAATCCCTTCTCTTCCATTCTCCTGTTGGGATCCTGGGCATGCACGCACATGCGCCTAGTGTGAGGATTTTTTTAAATTAAAGAATTATTTTTTTTAATTTAACTTTATTTATTTCTTTAAATTTGACCCGAGAGGGGTAGAGTATGTATGAACGAGAGAGCTGGAAAGTGAAAAAGAAGGCACTAGTCCCAGGACTCAAACTGCAGTCGGCCATGTGGGAATCCAGTGCCCTTAACCACTATACCACCTGCTGGCCCCTGGTGTGAGTTTTAAGTCACTAGGTCTGGTGTTCAAACCACGGCTGACTACATGGGAGTCCACTAATATAACCATTACGCCATCTGCTGGTTCCAAACTACACATTAAAAAAAATATTTACTTAATTATGTTCATTTTAATTTGACCAGAGAGAGACGGGCAAAGTAAGAAAGCTAGCCACCAGATCCAGGACCCGAATCACAGTCAGCCATGTGGGAATGTCCAGTGCTTTAACCACTATGCAACCTGCTGGCCCCACACATGCACATATTTTAAAAAATATAAGGGACCAGCAGTTGGTGTAATGGCTATGTTGCTAGACTCCCACAGTCAACCCCGGTTCAAATCCTGCAACCAGTGGCTTAAACTCACATCGGGCGCGTGTGCGTGCGTGCCCAAGATCCCAAGAGGAGAATGGAGGAGAAGGGACTGCAGTGTGGCCATCCCCCTGGGGGTTGATTTCTCACTTTCTGTCTCTCTGTCTCCCTCTGTCTTTCTGGTGAGCACACGTGCCCTATTGCTAAAACCTCTCCAAAAAAAAAAAGGAACACTTCACAAATTTGCACATTTGTACAGTGGTCATGCAATCTTCTTTACTATTTTTTAAAATTTTATACAGAGTTTTGCTGTCAAGATCTTCCTGCCTCAGCTTCCTGAGTAGCTGGGATTACAGGTGCACAGCACTGTGCCCATCTAGCTATTAATTTTGCAATCAATTCTGCTTACTAGGTTGTCCACTGATTTCCAAATATTATTCCTCAATCTATTTTTCTGTTATTATTGGTGTTGATGCTGTTATATCTTATTCATCATAAAATATCAACATGGAAATAAATATCATTCCTAACTAAAGACTAAAAGCAAAAGCACATTCCTGTGGGAAAGTGTAGAAAACTGTAGAATTACCTAGTTTTGCTCATAGTAGTTTAGACATGTATGCCACATAACATTAAATTAAATAAACAAACCTTAGAGTAGCCATGACAAATTGTATCCATTGTATTGCAGAAAAAACCTAAGTAAAACAAGGAAGAGAGAATAAAACTGAACTTTCAAAAAATATATTATTAATTTTTAAAAATTTGACCAGAGAGACACAGAGAGGGAAAAGGAGAAAGCAAGCTGACAGGTTCAGGACTTGAACCATGGTCAGCCATGTGGGAGTCCAATGCCTTAACCACCATACCACCTGCCAGCCCCCTAAAATTGAACCTTTTAAAATTAATATTCAATCAAACTCCGATTCCACTGTTTAACTATTAGTACAAAACAAATTATACTTCAAAGTCTAATCAGAACATACTACGAGTCAGAGAAGTTTTTTTTCAGGCCCCTGAAAAAAACACATGACTCTTTTTCTTCTCAGTCCTACTTCTCTAGAATATAATAAAATAAAAAGAACAGAGAGGTGGATAGAAAATGACTAAATGGAAAAAGAAAGTTGAATAAGAAAATTAATAATAAAAGGAATAATAAAATGGAGATA
>NW_006159701.1:7774885-7789651 GCF_000334495.1 Tupaia belangeri chinensis | reverse complement strand
GGGAAAGATTTTGAGACAACAAACGACAGACTCATTGTGGAAAGAATACGTAACAAGAAAGGCAAATACTAAAAAATTGACTGACAGAGCCAGAAAGATGGAGAAAAAAATGAATTAGTAAACAACAGAGAAATGGAAGAGAAGTTAGTCATATGGAGACAGAGACTGTGAGTAAGAAATACAGAAGAGGGCAGAAGAAAGGGGACTCAAAAAAGAAGAGGGACAGTTCTGACCTTACCAAGTCCCAACCATTTTCTAGAATCCTAGCCTCCAGCGGGAAGGCCATAGGGACTTCAGCTTCTCTTAAGCTGCAGATCTCAGTCAGGTTCTGAATCTCAAAGCAATCAACAGGTGGCTTCACTCCAGCTCAGCTAGGCTCCTCCTTACCCAATCCTGCTCTGTACCTTGAGGGCAAGGAGAGGTGGAGCAAGAGGAGAGGAAAGTCAAGCAGAAAGAACAAAAATAGAAAAGCAGGTGACAAGGAAAACTAAGTTGTAAGAAGCATTAGGAATTATAAGAGAGAAAAGGCAGGAGTCATAAAAAGATGCAGAGAATGAGTTACAGCAAAAAATAAATAAATACATCTGCAAGAGGAAAATAAAACAGAAAAAAATGAGAGAAAGAAATGGGATAGGAAGAAGTCTGCTTAAAATATGGATTTGTTTAGAGACAGAAACCTGCCATAGGAAAGCAAGACTACAAGTTCACTTAATAAAGTTTTAGTAATACCAGTAAAAAGCTGAGATGTTATATTAACAACTTCATATTAGTGTTTGTCATAATACTAATAATTTCTTAAACATTCTGAATCCAAAATTCCCACCAGAAATATTGTTATACTAATGTTAAAATAGCAACTTTGTGCAAAGCAGTGTGTTATGTAAGATATAAATAAGATACAGACCCAGTCTACTAGGAGTTTATACTAGAAAAAAATTACCTGAATATGAAAAACTAAAATGTTCTGCAAACAGTAATAATATACACAGTGGCATTTAAACGGGATTTGAAAGGACTGGTAAAATTTGGTTGAAAATTGGGGGAAAGATAAAGACAGAAAGAAAAATATACATTTAAGGGCCAGCAGGTGGTGTTATGGTTAAGGTGCTGAACTCTTTAACACATGGTCAACTGTGGTTTGAATCTCAGACCTGGAAGTGTTCTCTCTCTCTCTGTATCTCTCTTGTGAGCACATATGCCCTAAAGCAAATTAAATAATAATAACAAATAAAATTAAATAATTCTTTAGAAAAACAGAAAAAAATACACTTATGTAGTCATATATCTTTCATCTAGCCATACTTTCATATATTCTACAAATATTTATTGATAAAAAAAACTTGATCATTTGCATGGGTACAGTAATTTAAATACATGCCTACTTTATTCATGTCAGGGTAAGATTATAGTCTAGAGTGGAAGACCAGACATTGTCAAGTGGAGGTAGGTTCTAATACTTGACTTAATTAGATAAGCAAATAAATAAAAATACAGAAGGAAATGTATGGATCAGAAATACCTAGCATAAGGTCTTGAAGAAGGTTTTAAAGACTGCTCAAAAATCTATCTAACAAAGGTGAGGAGGGTAATGACAGTTTCATCAAGTGATTAGAAAATGCTTTTGAACAAAGGACTCTTGTCTTAGTCAAAAACAAATCTCAAACTGTTCAGAGAACAGCTATGCCAAATTAATCTGCTGTTCTTGACAGGAAAATCACCCAAGAAGTTTTCTCTTTGGGATTTCTTTTAAAATGTCTATATCACGGGAATCAGCAGTTAGCGTAATGGCTATGTCGCTGGACTCCCACATAGTCGACCGCGGTTCGCATCCCGGACCCGGTGGCTTAAAACTCACGCCGGGCGCGTGTGCGTGCGTGCCCAAGATCCCAAGAGGAAAATGGAGGAGAAGGGATTGCGGCGTGACCATCGCCCCTGGGGGGTGATTTCTCGCTTCCTGTCTCTTTGTCTCTGTCTGTCTGGCGAGCACACGCACCCTATAGCGAAAAAAAATCTCTCCAAGAAAAAAGAAAAAAAAATGTCTATATCACCTATCAATACTGGGGATTTATTTTTCAGTTTTTCTGTCTAAATAAATCGCCTGCCTTCTGAATATTCAACATTTTCCCCATTTGAAATATCTTTGGAAACCTAACCTTGACATTCTTCTTTTCTACAAGGGCTAACCCAAGTTTAAATGATGAAGTAGGTGATACTTATTTCCAATTTTCCTTTCTCCTCTTTTTAGTAAAAAGCTTTTCATTAAGTTCAAACATATCCCAGCTCTCATGTAATGTAATGGACTACAATGTATCACAAATAAATTGAAGTTAACAGATAATCACTAAACTTCTACCATGGGTGAGTTACTCAAATGAATAGTCATGACAAATATTCATGTACTGAAATATTTTTATTTAAGCAAACATGTTTCTAGAAATAATATTTAATGATTTGTAGTTTTTTAAAAAAGCTGCCTGGGGCCAGCATATAGCATGGTGGTTAAGGCGCTGGACTCCCACATGACCAACCATGGTTCTAGTCCTGGACTTTGAGGCTTAACTTTTTCATTTTCCCTTTTTTCTCTCTCTCTGGTCAAATTAAAAAAGTAATGATAGTAATAATAGGTAAATAAAATACTTTTTAAAAAATCTGTCAATTATCAAGTATTTTTTATGTGTAACGCCCTATGCTAAGCATTTTAATCCATAACACAATCTTTGAAATAAGAAGTGGTATTGTCCCCATTTTATAGATGAAGGAACTGAGACCATAAAACTTGTCACTTCCCTAAGGTTACAAAGTTATCAAGGGACTTGTATATAAAATATATATTCTTACAACTCAATAGAAAAGAAACCCAATATTGGAACCAGCAGTTGGTGTAATAGTTATGTGGTTGAACTCTCATATAGTCCACTGCGGTTCGAGTCCTGGACCCAGTGGTTTAAAATCATGCCAGGTGCATGTGTGTGCACAGACATCTGCCCTGGGGGATGATTTCTCGCTTTCTGTCTCTTTCTCGTGAGCACACGTGCCCTATAGCAAAAACCTCTCAAAAAAAAAAAGCCCAATATAAAAATTTACAAAGTATCTATTTTTATTTATTTTTTTAGATTTTGCTATAGGGTATATGTGATTGCCAGAGAGAGAAAGAAAGTGACAAATCACCCTTCCCAGGGAGATGGCCACACCGCAATTCCTCTCTTTCATTCTCTTGGGATTTTGGGGATGGACACACAGATACCCCGTGTGATTTTCTTTCTTTTTTAAAGGTATGGAGGAAATTTTATTTAGCTTTGAGAAGTTTTACTTTCACAATATACACACTCTTGGTACAGAAAAGCCCTGTTAAATTTTACAAATTGCTAATATATTTAGATTGATTTATGAGGCTTTCAGACATTAAGTATGAGAAAGTTAATGGTTATCAATTAGGATTTGCACACATGATCACAATCAAAATGGTAAAATAAACCGGGAACCAGCAGTTAGTGTAATGGCTATGTTGTTGGACTCCCACGTAGTCAACTGCGGTTCACGTCCCGGGCCCGGGGGCTTAAAACTCACACCGGGTGCGTGTGCGTGCGTGCCCAAGATCCCAAGAGGAGAATGGAGGAGAAGGGATTGCGGCGTGACCATCCCCCCTGGGGGGTGACTTCTCGCTTTCTGTCTCTCTGTCTGTTTGGTGAGCGCACGCGCCCTGTAGCAAAAACCTCTCCAAAAAAAAAAAAAAAGGTAAAATAAACCAAAGAATAAAGTTTAACAACCCCCAAAACATAACTGTAATTTCTAGTGAAATATTTATTCCTATCCTGAATTCATTTTTTTCATTTTATACTGACATTTTAAAGAAGTATAGATTACATAAAATCTTTTGTTATCTTCTCAATCTTAACAGTGACCACTTATTTTGTCTCTGCTATTTTCTGTCTTTGAGAGTATGATACACTTATTAAGCTAGTTATACTTTAGTAACTTTGCAAATGAAAAGAAGTTAGAGAAGAATAAATAATAATTACTTCACTGATTCTCATCCAAATTCAAGAAAATCATAACCCTAAAATAGCAATTCTGCCTGGTAAATTGTTTCCATGCCTAAACAGAAATAGAAAGAAAAGTGAAATCATGAGAATCCTATGATAGGTTATTAGACACTGTGTGCTTTTAATAGTTCAAAACAGATGATATTTGATAATCAAGAGTAAATTAATAGGCTAACATTTAAAAATGTATACTTTAAAAAATAATTATTTAAATTTTTACTTATTCATTCATTTTAATTTGACTAGAGAGAGACACAGAGAGAGAGGAAATGCGAAAGCAAGCCACCAGGTCCAGGACTCACCATGGACAATCATGTGGGGGTGTCCAGAGCCTTAACCACCACGCCACCTGCTGGTCCCTAACAATGTATACTTCAAGGGCCAGCAGGTGGCGTGGTGGTTAAGGGCACTGGGATTCTCACATGGCCAATAACGGATCAAGTCCCAGATCTGGCGGCTTGCTTTCTCACTGTCTCTCTCTCTCTCATTCTGTCTCTCTCTGTTCAAATTAAAAAATAAGTAAATAGGAGCCAGCAGATGGTATGGTGGTTAACGGCAATATAAAACATAATGATATATATAAAACATATGTTATATATACACAAATGACCAATATGTACATAAAAAGATGCTTAATATCATTAGCCATCTAATAAATATTTATAATCAAAATCACAATAAGATGCCATTTTAGGATGACTATAATAAAAAAAGAGAATAATAAACAATATCATTGAAGATATGGAGAAATAGGAACCTTCCTACATGCTGATGCAAATGTAAAATGGTGCAGTCACCTTGGCAATCTTTCAACAGGTTAAACATATATTGAGTTGTTGGGAAAGTCATGATGCATTTTTGCGTAGAAAAATATGACATGACTTTCCCGAAAACATAATAGTTACCATATGACTAAGCCCCTAGGTATATACCCAATTCTGCTCCGCAATCTATACCCAAGAACTGTGAAAGCATATATTCACATAAAAAACTTGTATACAAATGTTAGTAATAACATTAATCGTAATAGACAAAAATTAGAAATAAGCCAAATGTCCAGTAACTAGTGAATGGATAAATAAAATGTACTGAATAATATAAAAAACAATAAAAAGGAAAGCAATACAACATGGAAAAACCTTGAAACATGATCTTAAGTCAAAGAAGCCAGTCTTGGGACTAGCAGTTGGCATAATGGCTATGTCGCTGGACTCTCATATAGTCGACCGTGGTTCGAGTTCCGGAATCAGTGGCTTAAACTCATGCCGGGTGCATGTTCGTGCGCACCCAAGATCCCGAGAGGAAAATGGAGAAGGGATTGCGGCGAGGCCATCCCTCCACTGCTTTCTATCTCTCTATCTCTGTCTTTCTGGTGAGCGCATATGCCCTATAGCAAAAACCTCTTAAAAAAAAAAAAAAAAGAAAGAAAAGCAGCAACCAGTCACAAAAGAACACATACTGTTTCCTTCCATTCATATAAAATGTCCAAAATAGGTAAATGTATAGACACAGAAAGTATATTAATGGCCTTCTAAGGCTAGGTGGATAGGTTGAGAGAGAATGGGGAATAACTCCTAATTGGCCTACAGTTTCTTTTTGGAGTGACAAAAAGATTCTATAATTAAATATTGATTTTATACAACTTTGAATATACTATTAAAAAATTATTGAAAGAAAAGAAGGCATTCAAGAGGTAACGGTAAACAGGGTATTTCCAAAAAGGGGGAAAGCATGCACAGCAATATTGGGTAACTGATTGAGATTAATCTGTATAAAGGTAACTTTATACACTTTGTACACTTTAAAAAGATGAATTGTGGGGCCCGCAAAGGTGTGGTGGTTAAGGCACTAGATTCCTACATGGCTGACCACAGTTTAAGTCCCCAGCCTGATGGCTTGAAAAATCACACCAAGCCCAAAAAACCCCCCAAAAACAAAATCAAAACATTAGAAGGGACCAGCAGTTAGCGTAATGGGCTATGTCGCTGGACTCCCACATAGTTGACCACAGTTCGAGTCCCAGACCCGGCGACTTAAACTCACACCGGGCGCATGTGCATGCATGCCCAAGAGGAGAATGGAGGAGAAGGAATTGAGGCGTGGCCATCCCCCATGGGGGGTGATTTCTCACTTTCTATCTCTCTGTCTCTCTCTGTCTTTCAGGCGAGCTATAGCTAAAAAAAAAAACCTCTCAAAAAAACAAACAAGCAAACAAACAAAACAAAACTCACACCAAGGATGGGTGCATCCATGCCCAAAATCCCAAGAAGAGAATGGAAAAGAAGGGACTATGGTATGGTCATCCCTCAAGACAGATTTCTTCCCCTCTCTCTGTCTCTTTCCAGCAAGCACATATGCCCTATGGCAAAAACTTAAACAAAAAAGACAAATTGTATGCTGTGTGAATTATATCTCAATAAAACTGCCAAAAAAGGAATTTGGGGATAAAATCAAGAAAGAGCATGTCATATTGTTGGAAGTCATAATATAATAATTAATGAGTAACAATGTATCTGTCTTTCCTACTGGAAATCCATCCACCATTCCTGGCTTGAACAAATTATACTCCCAGCTCTTGATAAAATTTACAGGTTAATCTAATACGCTATTGAAAGTTCAAACTGAGAGCTCATGTAAAAATGGGAAACATGCTCAGAAAATAGTGGTAAATAGTTTCCTTAGTTTTATAATAGATTATGGAGTCTGCAAACTATAATTCAATGATTTTAAAAGAAGATTCTAGACTCTAAATTGGCCTCCTGCCATCAGCCTTCTCCCTTTCAATCCATTTCTCTTCATTGCCAAGTGATTTTTAAACACAAATCTGGCAACACTCTCCTGGTTAAAACCTCTGATGGCTGCAAACTGGGTAACTTGGTAAGACCTTCCAGGATATACTCTTTATACAGATTCATCTCAATCAGTTACCCAACATGCCTGGGTATGCTTTCCCCTTTGCTAGAAATACTGTTTCCCTTTGCCTCTTGAATGCCTCCTTTTCTCTCAAGGTCCAGTTCAAAAGTCATCTCTTTTTATAACTTTCCTTGATAGTCTTAACAAGTTTGACTTGTTCATATTTACTCTATTTTCCTGTAGGTAAAAAACAAGTTGTAGCATCAACTATAGACTGAATAAAAGTCTGTTGAATAGAATTATTTGGTTGCAGTCAGCTCAATCCTGGTGGTTAAAGCAGCTGGATCCTACATGGCCTACTCTGCAGTTTCAAATCCCATACTGGCTACTTGAGGAACACCGTAAGTGCGCTTTAGCTGGGGTCCAAATTCCCAACAGGAGAAACGGAAGAGAAGGGGACTGCAGGTGACCAATACTAATAGGGAAGGAGAGGTTCTTTCGCCCCCTCCCTAGCTCTTCCACAAGCACATAAGCCCTCTGGTAAAAATTTTAAATTATTAGAAATTCTTTTTAAGAGAGATTTTTGTAATGGGGCATGAGTGCTTGCCAGAGAGACAAAGAGAAACAGTGAGAGGTAAAGTGACAAATCATCCTCCCCACCCCCAGGGTGAGAGGGATGGCTATGCAACAATCCCTTCTCTATTGTCCTCTTAGGATTTGGGGCACTCTCACACATATGTCTAGCCTGAGTTTGATCCATTGCTCTGGCACTTGAACTGCGGTTGGCCCTGTGGAAGTCTAGCACCTTCCCTTGACCTCTGGCCCCAGAATTATTATTACTATTATTATTGTGAAGACTTCCTGGGGCTGAGGACAGACCTGAGCGGGTACTTTGCTTCAGTAGGCCCTTTTATTTTTATGAACCTGGCTCCTCCCAAGTAACACATTCTCCTCAGAGTTGGCCAGACCAACAGCCGAGTCTGGCTGGCCAGGAGGAACAGCTCACCGGCTGCCTACGAAGTGCTCCCCTTCGTAGCAGCGTGATTGACGGAGGGCCAGTGGGCCAGCTCGGCAAGGTTCACAACACAGGATATGCTGGCTGGATAGGACTAAGAGACTAACCGAGGATAGCAACGGGTCCCAAACGACTGTCCAACCGACTTAAGGCAGACAGAAACGATGGTGGGGCCTGTCCTCTTCGAAGAGCGGCAAAAAGCTGTGGAGACGCCACGCACATGCTTCTCGCCTCTGCTCACGCGGAGGACGACGGGAACAGGGTTGGCCCAGGCGAAACACGCCAATCGCGGATGCGCATGCGTGGCAGCTCCATTTCCCCGCCCCTCATGCAGCTCTGTCCTCTAGGCCCGCGCGAGCTTCGCCAAATGCGCGTGCGCAGCAACCCTGTTTCCCCGCCCCTCACGCGGTTCTTCCCTCTTACCCTAGAGCCTCCGAAGTGCCCATGTGCGCGCGCGCGAGCTCGCCCTCGTGGTCACGTGGCCCCCCAGCTCCCGGCGTTCATCGCTACAGATCTCCTACTGCCACCTCCCAGAACCCGTCGTTATGGCTGCTGCCGTGTCCCGCGTCGCTTCTCTCTCCCAACTGCTTCCCCTTTTTCTGGGCCTCTTGCTCCTCTCTGCTCCACGTAGCGGCAGCGGCCTGCATACTAAGGGCGCCCTCCCCCTGGATACAGTCACTTTCTACAAGGTAACGGGGTGAGGGACATCGCGCGCAGTTGTAGCAGGGGTGCCCGAGGGAGCATGGACCCGTGGGGTACTCTAGGCGCGGAGGGGTAGCAGGAGATGGTCTGTAGTAACGATCTCCTGTCTTTCCGCCATTTTCCAGGCCTGGTGGGCTCTGGGCCGATGGTGCATCATGACTACAGGACATAAACACTCCAGGGTCCCGGTGTCCCCTGGCCTTCGCAGCCTTTATACATGCTGCCTTTTTTTTTTTTTTTTTTTTTTTTTTTTGTGTATAACCCACACAAGAGAACCCACCCAGGGAGTTGCCTCCCCCTCCGCTTCACCGGGGGCGGGGGGGGGAGAGGGCGGTGCCGGGTGAGATCCAATCCTCGAGCACCATGTGGGATATCAGGAGGGCGGGGCGAAGTCTAGCAACAGGGCTCCTGGCGCTGGTAAAGGTGTGTGGAACTCGTCGCGAAACCACGAGTTCCCTAAGAATGGATTGTAGCCTGCTTTGCAGTATGCAGACAACGTTAAGAGGTCATGCATCTTGTGAAGTGCAGCCATTCGGAATAAGCTTGGTTCAGATACCCTGAAGAGAATATAATAGGGTCAGAGCATGGAAGAATTTGTTACTCTTAAATTTTACAGCATTTGGGATCAGGTCCTGGGTAAATAGACAATTGATATGTCAAAACTGAATGTAACACGGTAGTCCCAGGACCCTGTCCCCACACCATGTCTTCATCCAGTAGCAGCTTTTTACTTCCCCCAGGAGATGAATAATCTAAGTATTAAGAGAGCCAGTAGTTTAATTTTTGTACCCATTTCCAGGAAGTGAAACCAAGAAGTGGAGCTCTAAATGTATCTCAAGTGGTCGAATGCTTTCTATTTTTGAAAGAGTTCTTAGTCATGGCCCTGACACTTGTAGCTCTTTTCAGAATTTAAAAATATAGGTGTAGCTGATTGGTTGTCAGGCACACCCCCTAAAGCACCCGTGCTTTTTGGGTCTTCAGTGGCATAGTGATCCTCCTCTACCCCACCCTGTTCCATGGGAATCAAATAATATCACAGACCAAGTATGATTCAAAGGGTGCACCTAATCAATTGATACCTGTTCATCTTTCCTGATAGAATCCTGGTCTAGACTGTCATTTACAACAGCCTCCTATTTTCACTTTTTTTTTTTTTTCTCCTTTTCCTGCTATTGGACGCATGTGCTTGCCAGAGAGAGAGAAAGTGAGAAATCACCCCTAAGAGGATGGACACGCTGCAGTCCCTTCTCTCCCATTAACTTCTGGGGGTTTGGAGCATGCTCGCACAGGCAGCAGGCAGGATTCTCAAGCTGCTGGGGCTGGGACTCAAACCACACAGGTGGCTATCCTGCTTCCTTAACCTCCACACTATCTGCTGACCCCTTATTTTCACTCTTGAGCCTCTATCTGGTAGCCTAAGTCTGACATATTCCTACCCTGCATACCTTTACTCTCATCTCCTAATCATTCTCTTATCCCTCTTCTGTAGTCTTGTCTTGTCTGTCTGTCTGTCTGTCTTTCTTTCCTTTGAATATTCCCAGCTCATTACTGACTTACTGTTTGCTGTTCCTATTCCTTGTGATTGAAACATTTTTTGAAAGGCTGGTTACTTATCATCAGGCTTAGTTTCAGTGTTATCTCTTCACAGTTCTTCCTTGATTTCCCCCACCCTCAAGACTGAAGTGCCAGTCACATTATACACTGTTTTATTTTTCTGTAGAGCACTCATTACTGATTTTTTAATCTGTCTTTCATGCTAGAATATTACATGCTTATGGAGAAGTAACTTGTCTGTTTCGTTCTTGATAACCTGCACAACATAGGAGGTTACCTTTCTCAAATGAATGAACACATTTTTTATTTTTTAAGATTTTTGCCATATGGTGCATGTGCTCACTGGAGAGACAGTGAGAAGGAAAGTGAGAAATCACCTGTAATCCCTTCTCTTCCATTCTCCTCTTGGGATTTTGGACTTAAACGCATATGCGCCTAGTGTGATTTTCAAGTGGCCAGGTCCAGTACTTGAACTGCGGTCAACCATTTGAGTCCAGCAACTTAACCCACATTCCACCCTCTGGCCCCAAATGTTTTCTCCAGTTTCTTTCCAAATCTTATTTCCTTCCCCATCACATTGAATAAAAGGGGAACTTCTTAGCATTGTGTCATGCTTTGCCTTTAAACGATTTCCAGCATCTTTTTGTTTCTAGAATGTTAGTTCCAAGTTGTAAGAGGTCTTGTCTGTTTCATCACTCATATGATCATTTTGAATGATCCTTGGTACCTTAAAAACTACTATTTGAAGCCAGCAGATGGTGCATTGGTTAGTTGCTGGACTCCCACATGGCCGATGGAGTTTGGGTCCTGGACCTGGTGGCTTGAAAATCACACTGAGTATATATGTGTGCATGCCCAAGATCCCAGGAGGAGAATGGAGGAAAAGTGATTGCGTGTGGCCATCCCCCCAGTGGGGTGATTTCTTACTTTCCCTCTCATTGCCTCTATCTCTCTCTTTCTCCAGCAAGTGCACACACCTTATGGCAAAAACCTCTTTATAAAAAAAAAAGAGGGACAGGTAGATGCCGTAATGGTTATGTCTCTGAACTCACACATAGTCGACCATAGTTGGAGTCCTGAACCTGGTGGCTTAAAACTCATGCTGGGTGCGTATGCATGCGTGCTCAAAATTCTGAGAGGAGAATGGAGGGGAAGGTATTATGGCGTGGCCATCTTCCCTGGTCGTGTGGTGGGGGTGGTGGGGGTGGTGTGATTTCTTGCTTTCTGTCTCTGTGTCTCTGGCAAGCACATGTGCCCTATAGCAAAAACTTATCGTTATAAAAAAAATTCTTCCTTGGCTAGTAACTAATGTAAAAGATAGAGGTCTTTCCATTCTGTCTCCATGTTAAATTATTGTATGATTATTCATATTATTCTATAACACAAGTGTAGGCCTCTTAAAGATACGATTCCTGTGTTATGCTTCTTAAGTGTTTTTTTTTCCCCTGGACATGTGGCATCTGCTGCCAAAGTCTGCTGGAATTTTGTTTATTCATCAGTTATTTTCAGAGCATCTGCCATGTGTTAGGTACTACTGGGCACTAAAGATATAGCACAAAATAGGGCAAAGTCCTTATTTTCATAAATGTAAATACTACTGGAGAGAACAGAAAACAAACAAAAAAATAAGGATTTTAGAGAGTTATTGATGCAGTAAGAAAACACAGCAAGGTAATATGCTAGGAGTGTGATGGAAATGAAGCAGTATTAAATGGTCTGTTTGGAGGAAGCCTTTCTATTAGGAGTAGACATCTGAACTGAGCCTTGAATGATAACAAGCAGCTGGTAAGAACAGAAAAGGGGGACCAGCTGTTAGTGTAATGGCTATGTCGCTGAACTCCCATGTAGCTGACTGTGGTTTGAGTCCTGGACCCAGTGGCTTAAGCTCACACTGGATGCATGTGTATGCGTGCCCAAAAAACCAGAAAGGGCATTCTTGCTAGCCAAGAGCAAAGTAGGAAGATCCTCAGGGAGAATAAGCTCAGTATATTGAACTGTATGTAATAAGGCCAGTTGGGCCAGAGGGATGTGATCTGATTTATATTTTAAGTCTTCCCGGCTTTTAATCCCCCAGAGCTCAGACTTTTGGGGCAGCAGTGACCCCTTAAAGGTGACCTGTTCTGGTGGCTTCTCTTTCCTTTTGTCCCTTGGCATTGTGTTAAAATATTTTCAAGACCTAAAGCCAAGTGTATGTCAAAACACAGTGAGGGGCAAGGACTAACAAAAACATTCTTTGTCTTCATCTGGAATTATGTCAGCTTGACATAATTATTGACGATGATTGCATATGTTGAAAAAACCATGGTGGCCATCAGTTGGATGAGAAAAAACAAAAAGATGTGGGAGGAGGGGAAGGCAGTATTAGCGACCAAAGGCAGCTTGTGAGATCAGATGTGCACATTGGGAGAAACCACGAAAAGGAAATTCTTGGATTCCTCAACCGGTTAAACATATATTTATCATATGACCCCCACAGTTCCACTGCTGGGCATATATCCAAAAGAACTGAATACAGATATTCAAACAAAAATTTGTATCCGAATGTTCGTACAAGCATTCCCAATAGGCAAAAGGTGACAACAGCCCTAATGGCCTTAGATGAAAGGAAAGCAAAATGTGATCTACCATATAGTGGAATATTTGTCCATAAAAAGAAATGAAGCATTGATAACATGCTACAACATGGATGAGTGTTGAAAACATGCTAAGTGAAAGAAGCCAGATACAAAAAGTCACGTATTTTTTAAGATTTAATTTTATAAATTATTGATTATTATTTTAATTCACCACAGGGGCGGGGGTGAGAAAGCAAGCCACCAAGTTCAGGACTCAAACCGTAGTTGACCAGGTGAGAGTGCAGCACCTTAACCACCATGCCACCTGCTGGTCCCAAGGCCACATATTACAGGTGTCCATCAGAATAGACAAATCCAGAGACAAAAAGATTAGTGCTTGCTGGGGCAGGAAGAAGATGGACTGGAGAGTAACCACTTGTTTGTTTTATTTTTTTTTGAGAGGTTTTCGCTACAGGACGCGTGCGCTCGCCAGACAGACAGAAAGCGAGAAATCATCCCCCGGGGGGATGGCCACGCTGCAATCCTTTCTCCTCCTTCTCCATTCTCCTCTCAGGATCTTGGGCACGCACGCACACATGCCTGGCGTGAATTTTAAGCCACCGGGTCTGGGATGTGAACCGTCGTCAACTACGTAGGAGTCTAGCGACATAGCCATTACGCTAACTGCTGGTCCCCAGAGTAACCACTTAATAGGGTTTCTTTTTAGGGTGATGAAAATGTTCTAGAACTATTATAGATAGTAGTGATAGTTGCATTAACATTGTTAATGCACTGAAGCGTGCACTTTAAATGGGTACAATGCTGAATTTAGTTATGTGAATTTTATGAAAAATCAGTTTGGCGGCCTAGCTATGGAGGTGCACCAATAACACAGCCACATGACTGGCTCAGGTTTGGTTGCTGGGCCAGCCAACCTAAACATGCCAGGTGTGACTGCACACACCTGAGATCCTAGCTGACTGAGAGGCTGGGGCAGGAGACCCTATCAAAAATGCCCATTTCTGTCTCTCTACTTTTCTCTTTCTCTCTCTCAAAAAGGAAAAAACAAAAGTCTTGTCCCTGGCAGTTTAGGACTTAGAGGTCTAGCCAAAAGGAACTGTGGTCTAGGTTGAAGACAGTCCCAAGCCTAGCTGCTTACCAATTTCTTATCAATCCTGAAATTGCTGAATTCAGACTTTCTAGCCAATTCTGTGATACCAACTACTTGGTAGAAAGTTTTGTTATTGTCAGATTTGTTGTTGTTTACTGAGAGAGTCTTCCTGGGATGATGAGCATGATGTGAGTTTGAGTAGGGGGGAGTTACAGATGGAGTATGCCAAGAGTTTCCTTAGCCTTATTGGAAGGACCCTGGAGAAGGCCTTTCGTATTTAGTGTTTGTTCTCGATAGGGTTGTATATGTCTTTGACTAATGGGTTTATTCTAGATAGGGTTTTATGTCTTTGACTAATATGAATAAGTACCTGATGGGGTACCCAGCACTACGCAGGCACTCAGTAATTGTTAAATCAATCAATGGGTGAATGAATGAATATTAGTTTGTGAGAGCTTTTCTCCCTTGTGGGCTTGTTGCCATTCTGTTTCTTAAACAGGGGCCCCCTGGGAAGGGGAATTTACCTTAAAGGTCCCTGAACACCCCATTTGCTCAGCTCTATACGCCCTCAGGTCATTCCCAAAAGCAAGTTCGTCTTGGTGAAGTTCGACACCCAGTACCCCTACGGTGAGAAGCAGGATGAGTTCAAGCGTCTGGCTGAAAACTCGGCCTCCAGCGATGATCTCTTGGTGGCAGAGGTGGGGATCTCAGGTATGGACAAGTCCAGGAGGGCTGGGGAGGGCAAAGGGGGAGAAAGGTAGGGATTATTTCCCTACTTAGAGGGACAGTACTGAGTGTCTCCATCAGAGCAAGGAGTCTAAATGGTTCGTGGCCTCTTAAGGAATCTGTTGCCCATAGTAAGCTTAGCCTAGGCAGATTCTGGGACCATGGAACCTCAGCTCAGCTTTGCATGGGCCTGAAGGGGAGGGAACC
>NW_006159701.1:7757244-7774875 GCF_000334495.1 Tupaia belangeri chinensis | reverse complement strand
CCTGCTCCATCTGACATTAAACTTATTGTGACAACTTTGAGCTTTCCTTGACTTTTAGCTCAAATGCACTAGTGTTGCCACTAATCCAAGGGCAGCTCTCAACTTCAATGATAATAGTTGCCAACATGTAGTGGTTTAGAGTGTATAAAGATCTGAATCTTTTTTTTTTTTTAAGTTTTTTGTTTGTTTTTGTTATAGAGCACATACGCTTGTCAGCGAGAGAAAAAAGAGAAATCCCCCCACCTGGGTAGCCGTGCTGCAATCTCTCCTCTGATCTCTTGGGATTCTGGACACACATGTACACATGCCTGGCATGATTTTCAAGCTGGCCATATGGGATCCAGCTACTTTATCTCCACACCACCTGCTGGCCCGACACTGCATTTCTAATCTTCACTGAAATTCTGCCTAAGAAACAAGACATATTGTCTCCATTTTATACTTGAGGAAAAACTGATACTAAGAATTTAGATGACTTATGTCAGGCCACGGAGGATAGTCACCTACCCAGAATTCCACGTAAGTGTTTAGTCCCAGGTGTGGTAGGCCCTTGCCCATCTTAGCCTCCAGTTAGGATATCTCCATTGCCCAGTAAGCCAGGAACTCACTAGAGAGTCTGCTTCTGGGTAGAGAGAGCTGGCACACCTATCCAGGTAGTTGGTCAATTTTGACTCAACTTGGGACCAGCAGTTAGCATAATGGCTATGTCGCTGGACTCCTATGTAGTTGACCACGGTTCAAGTCCCGGACCCGGCAGCTTAAACTCACGCCAGGTGCATGTGCATGCGTGCCCAAGATCCCAAGAGGAAAATGGAGGAGAGGGGATTGCGGCGTGGCCATCCCTGCCAAGGGTGATTTCTAGCTTTCTGTCTCTCTGCCTCTCTCTGGCAAGTGCATGCGCCCTTATAGCAAAAACCTCTCCAAAAAAAAAAAGAAAAAAAATTTAGACTCAACTTCAAATCAACTCCCTTGGGGCTTTTAGAATAATAATAATAACTAGTGTATATCAGATGTTTACTGTGTGCCAGGCCACTGTGTTAAGTGTTTTTATGTATCATCCTGTGACAAAACTATGAATGAAATTCTATAGCACGATTGCCCCCCATTTTGCAAGTGAAAACTGATGCTTAAAGTAACTCATTCAATATTGTAAGGCTGTTAAGTGGTAGAACTAGGATTGGAACCCCAGGCTTCTGACACTACCCAGTCATAGATGATCTTGGCCATTTCTTCTTGGCAAGGTTTAAGAAACCTGTCATTACAGCATCAGCTGTTGAGACTGCAACTGCCTGTTTGGAAGGGTGTCACAAATACCAATAGCAGCTGTCTCTGCCAGGTCTCATACACATACTCCCTTGATGGGTCTGCCCAGCAGAGATTGTTCATTACCTACCTGTGCTCCCCACTCTCACTAAGCTCCAGCCATAATGGCCTTTGTAATCCTTAAGTTCACCAAACTCAGTCCTTTGGCAATTTCAGTCCTTTCCTCCTGAGGCACTCTTCCCAGGTCTTAAGGGGGCTAGCTCCTGGATACTCCATGTCACCCTCACAGAGTAACCATCTGTGCCTGCTTTAAGTGGGCGCTCTTACTGTCACTCTCACATCTGTCTCTTTTACTTTAACGTGGCACTAATCACTTATCTTCATTTGTTTATCTATTACCTCTATTCACCCTTAGAAGAATGTATCTAGCTCCCTGGCGGCACAGAGCTTGCTTGCTATTATTTTCCTTTCTTTTCTTTCTTTCTTTTTTTTTTTCCGTAGGATGCATGTGCTTGCCAGAGGAAGGTGAGAAAGCCCCCTAGTGGGGATGGCCATGCCACAGTCTCTTCCCCTATGTTCTTGTGTTGGGATTTTGGACATACATGTATATAGGCCTGGAGTGTTTTTCAGGTCTGGGACTTGATCTGCACAATTGGCCATATCGCATTCATCCACTTTAACCACCATGTCACAGGCTGGTCCAAGCTTGCTCTTCTTAATCATAACTAGATCTGTAGCATCTAGTACTATATTTGGCACATAGTAGGTATATAATAAATATTCAGAAGCATTCTCGTTTTTCAGATTAAGGAAATACATTTCAGAGAAGTTAGATGACTTGAGTGATGCCACATAGCTAGGAAATAACAGAAGAGCAATGCAACCAACGGTCTATATGGTTAGTCATCACTTTGAACTGGAGCACAGGCAAGAACTTTTTCTTCCCCTCAGCTCAGACAGATCCTGTAGCAGATTCCTGCCCTGAATTCCTTATGGTCTTGTTCCTTATATCTGGTTTCTGTTTACAGATTATGGTGACAAGCTGAACATGGAGCTGGGTCTTGGGACCAGCAGTTAGCATAATGGCTATGTCGCTGGACTCCTATGTAGTTGACCACGGTTCAAGTCCCGGACCCGGCAGCTTAAACTCACGCCAGGTGCATGTGCATGCGTGCCCAAGATCCCAAGAGGAAAATGGAGGAGAGGGGATTGCGGCGTGGCCATCCCTGCCAAGGGTGATTTCTAGCTTTCTGTCTCTCTGCCTCTCTCTGGCAAGTGCATGCGCCCTTATAGCAAAAACCTCTCCAAAAAAAAAAGAAAAAAAATTTAGACTCAACTTCAAATCAACTCCCTTGGGGCTTTTAGAATAATAATAATAACTAGTGTATATCAGATGTTTACTGTGTGCCAGGCCACTGTGTTAAGTGTTTTTATGTATCATCCTGTGACAAAACTATGAATGAAATTCTATAGCACGATTGCCCCCCATTTTGCAAGTGAAAACTGATGCTTAAAGTAACTCATTCAATATTGTAAGGCTGTTAAGTGGTAGAACTAGGATTGGAACCCCAGGCTTCTGACACTACCCAGTCATAGATGATCTTGGCCATTTCTTCTTGGCAAGGTTTAAGAAACCTGTCATTACAGCATCAGCTGTTGAGACTGCAACTGCCTGTTTGGAAGGGTGTCACAAATACCAATAGCAGCTGTCTCTGCCAGGTCTCATACACATACTCCCTTGATGGGTCTGCCCAGCAGAGATTGTTCATTACCTACCTGTGCTCCCCACTCTCACTAAGCTCCAGCCATAATGGCCTTTGTAATCCTTAAGTTCACCAAACTCAGTCCTTTGGCAATTTCAGTCCTTTCCTCCTGAGGCACTCTTCCCAGGTCTTAAGGGGGCTAGCTCCTGGATACTCCATGTCACCCTCACAGAGTAACCATCTGTGCCTGCTTTAAGTGGGCGCTCTTACTGTCACTCTCACATCTGTCTCTTTTACTTTAACGTGGCACTAATCACTTATCTTCATTTGTTTATCTATTACCTCTATTCACCCTTAGAAGAATGTATCTAGCTCCCTGGCGGCACAGAGCTTGCTTGCTATTATTTTCCTTTCTTTTCTTTCTTTCTTTTTTTTTTTCCGTAGGATGCATGTGCTTGCCAGAGGAAGGTGAGAAAGCCCCCTAGTGGGGATGGCCATGCCACAGTCTCTTCCCCTATGTTCTTGTGTTGGGATTTTGGACATACATGTATATAGGCCTGGAGTGTTTTTCAGGTCTGGGACTTGATCTGCACAATTGGCCATATCGCATTCATCCACTTTAACCACCATGTCACAGGCTGGTCCAAGCTTGCTCTTCTTAATCATAACTAGATCTGTAGCATCTAGTACTATATTTGGCACATAGTAGGTATATAATAAATATTCAGAAGCATTCTCGTTTTTCAGATTAAGGAAATACATTTCAGAGAAGTTAGATGACTTGAGTGATGCCACATAGCTAGGAAATAACAGAAGAGCAATGCAACCAACGGTCTATATGGTTAGTCATCACTTTGAACTGGAACACAGGCAAGAACTTTTTCTTCCCCTCAGCTCAGACAGATCCTGTAGCAGATTCCTGCCCTGAATTCCTTATGGTCTTGTTCCTTATATCTGGTTTCTGTTTACAGATTATGGTGACAAGCTGAACATGGAGCTGGGTGAAAAATACAAGCTGGACAAAGAAAACTACCCAGTCTTCTACCTCTTCCGTGATGGAGACTTTGAGAACCCAGTCCCATATAGTGGGGTGGTTAAGGTTGGAGCGATCCAGCGCTGGCTAAAGGGGCAAGGGGTCTACCTAGGTATGCCTGGTTGCCTACCTACATATGATGCCCTGGCAGGGGAGTTTATCAGGGCTTCTGATGTGCAGGCCCGCAAAGCCCTCTTGAAACAGGGGCAGGACAACCTCTCAGTTGTGAAGGAGACTGAGAAGAAGTGGGCTGAACAATACCTGAAGATCATGGGAAAGATCTTAGACCAAGGTGAGGACTTCCCAGCATCAGAGATGACCCGGATCACCAAACTAATTGAGAAGAACAAGATGAGTGACGGGAAGAAGGAGGAGCTCCAGAAGAGTTTAAACATCCTGACTGCCTTCCAAAAGAAGGGGTCCGAGAAGGAGGAGCTATAAAAAGGCTCTCCATTGTTTTTCAGGGTTTGCTGCGGGTGGGGAGGGGAAGAGTTACCTGCTGGCTGTGAGACTTATGGGAGATAATGTGGTGGTGGAAGATGATACTAAGCTAGAAATCTGAGCCTTGAGTGTGCCTGGATATTGATGCTGGTGTGACCATCCTTGAGACATCTCTGTAGCTAGTTGGGGTAGGTGGAGCACTCAGATGGTGATGCTGCCTCAGAAGGAACTGGTGCTATAAAGAGTGTACTGCCCAGGTCCTTGACTGGTGTGATTCTGATTCAATTAAAATGTCAGTGTTTTGGTTAAGTGAACCTGAAGCCATTTGGTTTATTTTCCGAATTACACTTTAGCCTATTACCTGCTTCCTTTCTGGAATTTATTTTTTAATCTAAGCTGGTCTGTACTCTAAACTAACCTGATAATACCACAGGAACTGGTCCCACTTCAAGGTACACCTTTGTTATTTTCCACTGATGTTCAGACACAACATGGATTAACTGCAGGTGGTAAAAGGTGTTGCCCATTTTCTGACTCTTACATCTCAGTAGCAATATTAATGAATCATGGTATAATTATTTCCATGTTCTGTGAGATAGAATAAATTATTAGTTTTATTCAAAAGTTTTTTAGTTGGATTTAGACAGCTAAGTAATATAATTCAGTTGAGTTTGAAAGTATAAAAGTTTTCCATCTAAGTCACTTTGTCACTATCAGTGACGAAGTTACTCATAAATACTAACCTTTTTTTGGGGGGGAGAGGTTTTTGCTCTAGAGTGCATGCACTCACCAGAAAGACAGAAAGACAGAAAGCAAGAAATCCCCTCCCAGGTGGGACGGCCATGCTGCAATCCCTTCTCCTCCATTCTCCTCTCTGGGTCTTGGGCACGCACGCACATGTACCGGGCGTGAGTTTAAGCCACCAGGTCCAGGACTCGAACTGTGGTCAACTACATTGGAGTCCAGTGACATAGCCATTACGCCAACTGCTGGTCCCCCAGCTTTTTTTTTTTAATGGTTTTTGCCATTGGACATATGTGCTGGCTGGAGACAGAGAGGGGAAAGTCAGAAATCACCCCCTGGGGGAGATGGCCACATGGCAATCCCTTCTCCATTCTCCTTTTGAGATTTTGGACACGAACGTGTGCACAGTGTGGTTTTTCAAGCCACCAGGGCCAGGACTTGAATCTCAGCCATGTGGGAGTCCCACACCTTAACCACTATACCACCTGCTGGCCCCAGTAAATACCAACCTTTTTTTTTTGAGAGAGAGAGGGAGTTTTGCTATAGGGCATGAGTGCTCGCCAGAGGGAGAGACAGAAAACGAGAAATCGCTCCCCAGTAGGATGGCTATGCCACAATCCCTTCTCCATTCTTCTCTTGGGATTTTGGGCACACATACACATATACCTGGTGTGAGTTTCAAGCTGTAGGGTCGGACTTCGACCAGTCAGCCACGTAGGAGTCTAGCGCCTTAACCATATACTACTTACTGGTCCTAATACCAACTTCCCTCATGGCCAACTGTCCGGTTTGAGTCTTGGACTCTGTGGCTTGAAAAACACACTAGGTGCATGTATGCCCAGGTCCTAAGGGGAGAATGAAGGAAGGAGAGGGGACTGTGGTGTGGCCATATCCCCTGAGGGCTGATTTCTCACTTCCCCTCTCTGTATGCCTCTCTGTGGGTGCACATACCCTGTACCAAACAAAGCAGAGTAGAGAGCATTATATCAGTGACTTTCACACCTTTTTTCAGGAGTGCTGCAGATGCTGCAGTTATCTACAAAGGTAAGCTGCTTGATAGCCCGTATTACATCTAACTATTTGAAAATGCAGTCAAACCAGTGATCCTGAGAAAAGTGTCTAACTGCACTCATGCAAAGAAATTTGAGGATTTAGATGGTAGTGTAGTGGTAAAATGTGACACTGCAAGCCTGACCCTCATGGGATGGTTCCAGGTTTACATCTGCAGGCTCCCTGAACATACCAGGCACGTGTATGCCCGTGATCTGGGGCTGGCTGAGTAGGGATAGATAGTGGTGTCAAGATTCTTTTGGGGGTACTATGTGTGTCTGTCTTGCTCATGGAAGAAATAAACAAAATTGAGGGTCCAGCAGGTAGTATGGTGGTTAAGGCACTGGACTCCCCCATGGCTGACCATGGTTCATTTTTATTTGTAATAAATAAATAAATAAAACTATAGAAAAAAATTAAGTCTAACAGAGCTGGCAATTAAAACTTTGAATTGTTTATTTTCCTCCATCTCTGTGAGATTGGTATTTACAGTCACAAAAAATCCACAAGAAAATGGAGAAAAACGTGTTGAAGTGAATGATACTAAATATGTGGTAGCTTAAGCAAACAACTCAAGCCAGTGAGGCAGACATTCCAACTTAAACTTGCCCATCGCCAGTGTATGTCCTTCATACATTATGCAAGGATGTCATATATATTTAGTCTAATGTCGTCGATGTTTCTCATTTCAGTAATGACTGAAACTTTCAGAAAATCTCTTTGGGTGCATTTTACTAAACTTGATTACATTCCAGATTTTTTTTCCCCTTAACAGTTTAAACAGGATTGCTTCCAAAGAACAGTATTTATTGTTTTATGGAAATTCTGGGTTATTGGAAAAGTCATGATGCATTTTTGCACAGAAAAACATGTCATGACTTTTCTGATGACCCAAAAAATATAAGATGACAAATGGCAGGGTAGGAAAAGGACTCTTAAAACTCAATGCATTTATAGTCCTTGAATCTAATTTTGATTCTGAGTTGTGAATAATGAAAAGGAAGGTGGCAATACATTCGTAGGAGATTAGACTGGGTATCATCTGTAACCCAAGTCTTGAGTTGAAGAAACATGAGCTGTCAGACCCAACTAAGTATCACTTACCAGAAGCCTTTAGTATTTTTCATAAAAAATGGGCCCACTGGGGCTGGCAGATGGCATGGTCATTAAGGGTGCTGGACTCCCATTATGGCTGGCCATGGTTTGAGTCCCAGACCTGCTGACTTGTTTTCTCACTTTCCCCCCTCACTCTGTCCCTTTCTGACCGACTTAAAACAAAGTTAAGGGACCAGCAGTTGCCATAATGGCTGTGACTCTCAAGTAGTCGACTGGACTCCCAAGTAGTCTACTGCAGTTCGAGTCTTGGACCTGGTGGCTTAAACTCAGGCTGGGCGTGTGTGCATGCATGCCCAAGATCCTGAGAGGAGAGTGAAGAAGGAATTGTCGCATGGCCATCCCCCATGGGGGTGTGTGATTTCTCTCTCACTCTTTCTGGCAAACACATGCACCCTATAGGAAAAAACCTCTCCAAAATTTTTTTTTAAATAATTCTTTTAAAAAAAAAGGGGGGGGGCCCACTACTCCACCTCTGGTGCAGTCAGTAGTGTACTGGAGTACAGAGCTGGAAGCTACATGCCAACTTCAGTTTGAATCCCTGGTCCTGTTTCCCAAAAACTAGTCTGGCCTAGAATCCTAGAGAGCTGGAGGATGAGAATTGTGGCATTACAGAAACTTGAGAAGGGTCCTTTCTCATGTGTGCCCTACTGTGAATTTTAAAAATGGATAAAAAGATGGACTCTCTTGGGCCCAGCCTAGCAGTATACTTAGTAGTGGTAAACTGAACTGCAGTGTGGAAGCCACCTGGCTGATGGTGTGTTTGGATCCCCCGGAAACATGCTGGGTGTATGCGTGCAGGTCTATAATCCTGACATGAAGGTAAGAGGATTGGGGAGTGGCAATACCCTATTAGAGGTGAACCTGTCTGTGTGCACACATGTACCATCATGAAGGTATTTTTTTTTTTTTTAAGGTTTTGCCATGGGGTATATGAGCTCACCTTAGAGAGACAGAAGGAAAGTGAGAAAACACCCTTGGGATTTGGGGCATGTGCACACACATGCCTGTTGTGATTTTTACGCTGCTGGGTCCAGGGCTTGAACTGTGGTTGGCCATGTGGGAGCCTAGCACCTTAACTACCACACCACCTGCTGTCTCACTAAAATATTTTTTAAAGAGGGGGGCCCTCTTTCTAGTTTAATGTCTGAAATTATTTGTATGTCACAGAAATTGGGTTTTCCCTGACACTTAAGTCACGTGGATTTCTTTTCTCTACTTCTTAGCATCTAATAATATCGTGGTTCAAGTCCTGTTATTCAGACTCTATTTATATGGACTGGCTTCCTGGGATCATACAAGTATCTAAATTCTAAGACAATTTCCTCATAATGTGAAGCAAAGCAGATACTGAATCTAACATGAATTTTCTTCTAAAAAACTTAGTTCTCTCAATGTCAAAAGTAGTTTACACTTGGTAATGGCTGCCACAAAATAATATTTGGAGTTAGGATACATCACAAGATAATCTTCATATACAACTGAAAATATGGGAGCTTGAACATGGTCATCAAGACTTAAGACTGGGGGGTGGCAGGAGGCATGGTGGTTAAGGTGCAGGACTCCCACATGACCAACCATGGTTCAAGTCCCAGACCTGGCAGCTTGCTTTCTCTCATTGTTGCTCTCTTCAAACTGAAGAAAACTAATGAATAAAATAAATTCTTTTAAAAAAAAAAAAAGACTGTGATAGGTCCAACGGGTGGTATGGTGTTTAAGGTGCTGGATTCTCATATAACTGACTGTGGTTTGAGTCCTTGATGGTTTACTCTCTCTCTTTAAAAAAAAAAAAAAGTTGGGGCCAGCAGGTGGCGTGGTGGTTAAGGGTGCTAGGCTCCCACATGGCCCACCACGGTTGGAGTCCCGGACCTGATGGCTTGCTTGCTTTCTCTCTCTCTCTCTCTCTCTCTCTCTCTGGTCAAACTAAAAAAATAAGTAAATAAATCATTCTTAAGAAAAAAAAAAAAAAAACAATGGCGTGGGGAGATCTGGATTTTAACATGTTTGCATTCAGGCACTGACAGCACATAAAAAATGGGAACACAGTGGGACCAGCAGGTAGTGTAGTGGTTAAGGCACTGGACTCCCATGTGGTCAACTGCAGTTCAAGTCATGAACTTGAAACATGCTGGGCACATGTGCCCAAAATCCTAAGAGAAGACTAGAAAAGAAGGGATTGTGGTGTGGCCATCTCACCCAGGGAGGAGGGGATTATTTCTCGTTTTCTGTCTCTCTGGCAACTGCCTATAGCAAATATCTCCCCCTACCCCCCCACCAAAAAAAAAAAAAACAAAAACAGAAAAGCATAAGCCTGATCCCAACTTTTAGGGGAAGAGTAATGGTAGTTTAGTGTAACCAAAGCCCTTGTGTTAAAGGATGGAGATGTTTCATAACTAAAACAGCAGGAAAAATCTGAATCTTCAGGACTTGAATATAGGTGTCATAGGACAGCAGAAAAGAAAGTAGGGGAGGAAAACAGCTCCTGTTTCCTCTTTGTTGTGAAGGTGCCTAAACAATTTTTGAATCTCAGTTTGTGGGTTTGAGTACCCTTGGGTAAATCATGTCACTAGCTTGAGATCATTAACTTCCCACTAAATTTGGAATGAACTCGTTCCTTTCCCTGGTTACAAAGTCTTGACTGACCTGATCCCTACTCCTGTTAAGTCCTGACCAGTTCAGCCCTTTTGCAGTTAACTGGAGCATGCCCAGCAGTTTCTTACCTTGAGGCTTCGCACTTGTGATCTTTTTTTCTGTGAAGGATTCTTTATCAGTCAGATGTCAAAAAGTCCTCTCATGACCAAGTCTGAAGTGACCCTGCTGACACTATCATACATCCTGATTTATTTTAATAAACAGGTCTTAATTACAAACTAATAATTACTTTTTATTGCCACTTCCTTACCACATACCCACTAACCAAGTCATTTACCATTACATCAGCAGAGCTTAAACTGGAAATTGGGCAGATGGTAGATAAGTGCTCAGTACATATATATGAAGTTAATAAATGGAAGTACAGAAGGTACTCTCAAACCGAAAAGATTGGTGGTCATAAAATTTAAATTTTAAATTATGAAATACCAAATTTTTGGTAGGGATATAGCACTTGATACAAAATTGAGATGAATTACACTATAAGGTGGTGGCTTCTAAGAATCTGAACAAAAATAAACTTGGCAGAAATGCCAGATGAAAATGAAAATTTATATAAATTAACCCATCTAGTTTAAGGTATATTTGCTATGCTTCACTTAATTCTGAAGAAGGAAGACTATATACTTCCCATATTAATAAGTCACACCAAATAAGTAGGAAGAGTTTCAATAACAAGCCTGTAGATATATTGAAACCCCCTTTTTATATTAAAAGTTAAAATGAAAGACAAATCCAGACTGAACATAGTGACTGCAAAATATAATGCAATTTGAACACTTAAAATTATGAAAATATACAAAATCGATGGGCAACACAGCTAGGCGTTTTTACATTTTTTCATTATGAGGAGAACACTGAAAATTTCTCTACCTTTTATTCATCAGATAAATGATTTAAACCAAGTGTTTACTTTGGAGAGTCTTAAATTAGGACCTCAGTAGTATAAAAAGCAATAATTTCTCAGTCTGTAAACAGTAGTCTTGTTTTTCCTCCTTTCCTTATTTTTTAAATATCAATTTACCACACAGAAACAAAACAAAAAAACAACCATAAAAACCAAAAACAGCAGCAGCAGCAGCAATGGGTTATTTGGGAATTCTCTTCAAATACCAATGACATACAATTGCTGGGAGAGAGAGGGTGCTTTTTTACTCATGTAAGAATATATATATATATATATTTTTTTTTTCTTTTAACTGTACACAATTTATAGTTAATGACAGTTTCCAAAAGAACAGGTCGATAAAAGATAATTAGCCATTTCTGCATAATTTCATTCTTTTTACAATTATGTCAAAATATGAGAATTGGATCTAATGAAAATGCTACATTTAGTAGGAAAATCAGCAAACAAAAGAAGCATAAACTTCCATGTAACATTATTTGTCATTAAAACTAATAGAGGTGCCAGGTACTCCCAGGCAGGAGGCTGGTTAGGTAGACCACTAGAGTCACACACTGTCCCTGAGGACCAAAGCCAGCCCACTGAGTGTACATAAACTAGATTGAGCATGGTCAATTGACAGGCTTGTTTTAAAGAACATGTCTATTTCTATGTACAGTACTTTTTTTGGATTTTCAAAGTACCCCAACCCTCTACATGCATACACACAATCTTTCATCTCAATGAAATAGGCCATAGTTTTATGAAAAAAATGATGTATCACTAAATGAGATTCAGAATCAGAATTTTCAATTCATCTTGTTCAGGAGAGTTCTTCCTTTTAGGATGGGGTATCTGACAGCTGTAGCTACCAATTTATGTATTAAATAGTAAAATAGTTTTTTTTTTTTTTTAATTTAAAGAATTATTTAACTTTATTTATTATTATTTAATTTGTTATAGGGCATGTGTGCTCACCAGAGAGAGAGAGAGACAGAGAGAGAGAGTGAGAAGGCAAACTGCCAGGTCTGAGACTCGAACTACAGTTGGCCCTTTGGGAGTTCATTCAACACATTAACCACCATGCTACCTGATGGCCCTTCAAAATAGCCTTTGAGATTATTTTTGAGATTATTCATAGACTAGGATTTCCAACAAGTCTTATTTTGAACTGATAATATATAGTAATTTTTAAAAATTTTCTTGGATGTTGAAAGTTACTAATCCCTGGATCAAACTGAATTTATGAAGTCAAGATGAGGGGACAATGCAATTGCTTTGCATACAGAGATTTTTCCAGCTTTTTCCCAGTTACTCTTTAAAAAAATATTTATTATTACTTTTAAAATATGGTCAGAAAAAAAGAGAAAGTAAGCTGCCAGATTCGGGACTCGAACATGTAGGAATCCAGCGCCCTAACCACCACCCCATGTGCCGGTCCCTCTTTTGATTACTTTGAAATGAAAAGAATATCACATTTCTCTGGAGCAGTGTGTCTGAAAGAATCTTTGTAAAGTCTTTAAGACCAGGGGCTAAGTAGGTGGTGTAGTGATTAAGGTGCTGGTTTGCCACATGGCCAACCACAGCGTGAGTCCCAGATCAGTGGCTCAAAACTCAGATAAGGAGGCAAGGTGTGTGTGTATGCGTGCCCAAAATCCCAAGAAGAGAAGGGATTGTGGCATGGCTATCCCTGGGGAGAGGGGTGGGTGGGTGATTTCTTGCTGTCTGCATTCCAGCAAGCACACGTGCCCTATAGCAAAACATCTCTCAAAAAAAAGTCTTTAAGACCAATCCTCAATCACATGTGCTTGAAATTTCTAATCAAATTCATTCTTTTCTCTTACAGAATTACTAACTTTAACTGTAATTAGGTTACAAAGACTAAAAACAAGCAGGGATTCAAACACAAAAAAGTTATCAAAGCAATTGTATAAATGGTATCACATTTTCAAGAGCAATTTTTCTCTTCTATCAAATTAACCTCTGAAACTGTGGTCTTGGGGACCTCCCTCCAGGTGAACAAAGTAAACACCATCCTGGTATAATCCTCAAGTTTGAAGAAAATAGACTGAACATCAAACCCATTGGGTAATATTTCTTTTACCATCCTAAAACTTAAAAAAAAACCTAGGTTAAATCCATATATACATTTTTTCCTTCCCAATCCCCCACTTAAAAATACTAAAATATTAACTCTTAATTTTCAAGCATATATACGTGTGTATCTCACAAATCAATTGCAGTATGACTCAAAATCAATGGAGTAAGTATCAGACTTGCCTGCATAAATTATGTACACCTCTCTTCTTTAAAACAGTGATTCCCATCTTTCCCAAATAGATGAAAGACTGTGAACTAGTCCTGCAGGCTTACTAAGTGGTCTGCACTGCTTTCCCCTCTTAACAGCTGTAAATTAAAAGCTGCCCTTCCCTCCCTATCTGAGATCTAACTTACAGGAGCTAGTCTGGGGGATGTCTTGGCTATCCTTGTCTTAAACCAAAAAATGAGCACCTGTGGTCATGAGTGGTGCCCTTCTGTGGCAGGTGCTTTTATGTCAAGCCTCACCTGAAGCCCTTTGTGTACCTGCCTTGGGTACTGAGAGAGCCAAGCAGCTGAGGAAGCCTCAAAATGAACCTAACTACTGAGGAAAGAGGGCCTGCTCCAGAAAACCTGCTTTTTTCTGCTAAGGCTCAAGGATCAGACCCACTGCTACAGTGGGAGGGTCATTCAGCTGCTCTGAGGTCCATGCCTTATGTGTAGTTTCTATTGCTGCTTGGAAAATACCCATCCCTTCCCCCAGGATGTTTCCGATGATAAGAGGGAAAAGAAGGGGGGTTCTCTTGTTGCTGCCATATGCATATGAACATATATATAAAAAGTGGTCAAACCCAGATGAGGGTCCTGCTTCTGGTTTATATACAATAATTTAATCAGTTGTATATATTTAATACCTAAAAAAATTAATTCACAATCAAAGTCCTTCATGCATTTTTATGAGGAAGTTCTGGATTAAAATGATGGTAAACCAGATTTGCTTTTGCCTGGGAAAATGGTGTCCTTTTCTGCTGTACAGTCATCAGTGCCTGTGGTTCATACTCTTAAATTTTTAGTTTCTTTGTGGTCTCAAGTCTTTTTTTCAGCAGATCTCCCATTTCCAGAAGTGAGTGCAGATAACTGCTCTGCACTTTCCCTTGCACAGTCTTTGAAAATTTTTTCTCTTCCTACAAAGACGGAAACAAGAATAAGTGGACTTGTTCAAAAGTCATTCCTTCAGATAAATCAAAACTACCATTACCTTTGATCTCACTGCAAGCTACAATAGGACATAGTTATTTTCAAAAATGCAGATTTGTTTCTCTCTGTTTTTCACTGAGTCCCTGTTGCTTTAGCACTGTTATTCTTTCAAGTAAGGCAGAAGACCTGAATTTCTGATAATTAGTTTATAACTGAGAAAAAGTACAAATTTATTAATAGCAGTTTGGATGTAGAATTACTATTTTGAAATAAGATGTACTAAATTTGATATTGTGACTTGCTCAGTTACGTGAACACATCTGCTTTCTTTAGTCTTTGGTAATGTTAAATGCTCTGAGTCCCTTCTCAAAATAAGCACTTTGTTCAAAGATATAACATACTAAGCTTTACAGAAGAGGGGCTTACAATGTTTTAAGGCTGGGGTGCCAAGAAAGATTACATTCATTCCCTTCCCCAGAAAAATGTGGGTGGAGTTCTCAGGCTTGGGTAACCACTGCCCTGCCCTCAGACTGCTGGATGTGTTTCCTCTTCAGCAGAGGTGTAGGTCAGACAAACTGCTGGAAGGAAGCATTTTCCTGAGTTTCATCACAAGAGGAAATGGCTGGAAACAGATGGCTCCACCATTGCTCTCCAAAATTCTAAACCTACTCCAAGCCAGCAAATTGACAGTCACCAAAGAATCTATATTGTAAAGGCAAAGACTTTATAGGGAATTTGCCAGCAACTACCAAATTTTTAAGAAAGGAGCCTATCTCTGATGATTAGTACCATTCATTGCATACTTGCTCCATTCCCTTCCTTTGGCTTGACATAACTGTTACTGATGTAATTATTTCTTTTTCTTTCTTTCTTTCTTTTTTTTGGGGGGAGAGGTTTTTGCTATAGGGCATGTGCCTTTGCCAGAAAGATAGAAATACAGAGAGCGACAGAAAGTGAGAAATCAACCCCCAGGGAGGATGGCCACACCACAATCCCTTCTTTTCCGTTCTCCTCTCGGGACCTTGGGCATGCGTGCACATGTGCCCGGCATGAGTTTAAGTCACTGGGTCCGGGATTCAAACCACAGTCGACTACATGGGAGTCCAGTGACATAGCCATTATGCCAACTGCTGGTACCTGACGTAATTATTTCTGATACCTAGCATTCTCTCCTTTTTCGGGATACCTGTTTGGGGTACAACAGATAAATTTTACATCAAGGAGACTGTCCCTGAATCTCAAAAGTATGGCTGACTCCTAGTGCTAAAGTAGGGACCAATTCATCATGCTGGCATTAGTTTTTAATAGTAAAAAAAACCCAACAACCCCATAAGGTTATAGGGAGGAGGCAGGGAACGTTTTTGAAAGAGGAAATGAAGATAGGAAAAAGCTACCACCACTCAGCAATACAGCAAAAAACTACTACCAGATACCTTTTAATCACAAGTTTTATAAGGAAAAAATGATGAATTGAAAATTAACTTGTCTGGGGACCAGCAGATAGCAAAGTACTAGACTCCCACATGGCCAAATGCAGGTGAAGTCCAAACCCAGTGGCTTTAAAATCATGCTGGGCGCATGTGCGTGCATGCCCAAAACCCTGAGAGGAGAATGGAGAGAAAGGGATTGCTGCATAACCAACCTCCAACATGGGTGATTTTTCATTTTCCCTCTCTGTCTCTCTCTGGGAAGCACACATGCCCTATGGTAAAAACCTATAAAAAAAAAGGAAGAAAGAAAATTAACTTGTCCTGGTGGTAAAGACAATTTGAGTACATATATGTATATATAAACACTATTGATCACCTAGAATCTCTTACCTGTGAAAGAGAAGTATCTTCTAAAATAAGTTCTTCAAGTTTAAGTGCAATTAGATGTGTTTCAAGCCCTTTAATATGATCCACGACATTGGAAATTAAAGTCTGAAGCCCAGTAACATAGTCTTGGAAAGTGGTAAAGACAGGTGGCTGGGGAAAAAAGATAAAAAAAAAAAAGAGTTGAAATAGTATCAAGCATATATCCCATGTTTATAAGATGTCATGCTATAGAATTACTTAATCCTCTTGACAGGGATGGAGTCGGTTTTAGATACTAAGATACTCTCAAACCAAGTTAAATTTAATGGCCACCAAATAACTACTCACTCAACAATGATGGTTTAAGCTTTTTTTTTTTTTAAATGAGGCTTTATTTCACTCTGGGTAACTAGGGATAAGAAACCAATAGCAAATATCTTAGTTGATCATTATTCAAGTTTGGGCTGAGAGGCTCAGACACAGCAACTCATTCTCTAAGATGCTGTTGCTTAGGGGCTGATGCCACACAGGGGACTTGAGCTTAATGACAGCTCAACCTTAACAAGCCAAGAGGGCTTGGGTGCACTAGCAGTCCTAACTGGCAGTTCCTGATGTGGCCAGACTTTGTTTTCAACATGGGGTTAGCCAGTGGCAAGGTAGTTAAGGCAGCTGGATCTCGCATGGCCAACTATACAATTTTGGTCCCAGACTCTGGGGCTTGAAAAATATGCCACGCAAGTGTGCATGTGTGCCCAAAAATCCTCAAAGGAGGGAAGAGACAGAGAAGAGATTGCAGTGTGACCATCCCCCATGGAGGGGATGCTTTCTCTTTCTCGTCCTGTCACTATCTCTATCCACCAAGTACAAGTGCCCTCTAGCAAATTAAAAAAGAAAATAATAATCTCTTGACCTAAGCTCTATGACACAGTCAGATGCCTACCAGACTAGACTGTGGAGCTGGAAGCCACATGCTGATCCCAGTTTGAGTCCCCAGCCTTGTGGGTCTGAAAACATGTCAAACACTACCCAGGACCCTAGCTGGCTAGAAGACCAGAGGAAGGGTATCACAACGTTCTCTCTCCTCTTTCTCTCATGCGTGCACACACTCCCTCATGAGGAAACACACACACACACATACACACACACCAAAAATCTCCCAGCCCAGCTGCAGTGGTACTGTCAGAACTAATGTTGGAAGTCATGTAGAAGACTAGAGGTGAGATCCCAGGTGGACTTGAGCATGTTGGATGCATGTAGTGTCCCCGTGATCCTGGCTTCCTGAAGGCTTTGGCAGGGTAAGGTATTGAAGCATGTTGGAACCCTGTCAAGGTGCTTGTTTCTCTTTCATGAAAGAAATGAAATAAATAGGGACCAACAGTTAGCGTTAATGGCTATGTCGCTGAACTCCCATGTAGCCGACCACAGTTCGAGTCCTGGATCTGGTGGCTTAAACTCACGCTGGGTGCATGTGTACCCAAGATCCCAAGAGGAGAATGGGGAAGAGAAGGGGTGATTTCTCACCTCTATCTCTCTGTCTTTCTCTCTTTCTGGCAAGCGCATGTACCCTATAGCAAAAACCTCTCAACAACAACAACAACAACAACAACAACAAAAAGAAAGAAAGAAAGAAAGAAAAGAAATTAAAGAAATAAACTTTAAAAACATAATCTCTGAGCCAGCCCTACAGTTTAGTGGTAAAGGGAGCAAGATTCCACA
>NW_006159701.1:7746388-7756794 GCF_000334495.1 Tupaia belangeri chinensis | reverse complement strand
ATGCCCAAAACCCTGAGAGGAGAATGGAGAGAAAGGGATTGCTGCATAACCAACCTCCAACATGGGTGATTTTTCATTTTCCCTCTCTGTCTCTCTCTGGGAAGCACACATGCCCTATGGTAAAAACCTATAAAAAAAAAGGAAGAAAGAAAATTAACTTGTCCTGGTGGTAAAGACAATTTGAGTACATATATGTATATATAAACACTATTGATCACCTAGAATCTCTTACCTGTGAAAGAGAAGTATCTTCTAAAATAAGTTCTTCAAGTTTAAGTGCAATTAGATGTGTTTCAAGCCCTTTAATATGATCCACGACATTGGAAATTAAAGTCTGAAGCCCAGTAACATAGTCTTGGAAAGTGGTAAAGACAGGTGGCTGGGGAAAAAAGATAAAAAAAAAAAAGAGTTGAAATAGTATCAAGCATATATCCCATGTTTATAAGATGTCATGCTATAGAATTACTTAATCCTCTTGACAGGGATGGAGTCGGTTTTAGATACTAAGATACTCTCAAACCAAGTTAAATTTAATGGCCACCAAATAACTACTCACTCAACAATGATGGTTTAAGCTTTTTTTTTTTTTAAATGAGGCTTTATTTCACTCTGGGTAACTAGGGATAAGAAACCAATAGCAAATATCTTAGTTGATCATTATTCAAGTTTGGGCTGAGAGGCTCAGACACAGCAACTCATTCTCTAAGATGCTGTTGCTTAGGGGCTGATGCCACACAGGGGACTTGAGCTTAATGACAGCTCAACCTTAACAAGCCAAGAGGGCTTGGGTGCACTAGCAGTCCTAACTGGCTGGGACAGTTAGATCCTGATGTGGCCAGACCTTGTTTTCAACATCAGGCTAGCCAGTGGCAAGGTAGTTAAGGCAGCTGGATCTCGCATGGCCAACTATACAATTTTGGTCCCAGACTCTGGGGCTTGAAAAATATGCCACGCAAGTGTGCATGTGTGCCCAAAAATCCTCAAAGGAGGGAAGAGACAGAGAAGAGATTGCAGTGTGACCATCCCCCATGGAGGGGATGCTTTCTCTTTCTCGTCCTGTCACTATCTCTATCCACCAAGTACAAGTGCCCTCTAGCAAATTAAAAAAGAAAATAATAATCTCTTGACCTAAACTCTATGACACAGTCAGATGCCTACCAGACTAGACTGTGGAGCTGGAAGCCACATGCTGATCCCAGTTTGAGTCCCCAGCCTTGTGGGTCTGAAAACATGTCAAACACTACCCAGGACCCTAGCTGGCTAGAAGACCAGAGGAAGGGTATCACAACGTTCTCTCTCCTCTTTCTCTCATGCGTGCACACACTCCCTCATGAGGAAACACACACACACACATACACACACACCAAAAATCTCCCAGCCCAGCTGCAGTGGTACTGTCAGAACTAATGTTGGAAGTCATGTAGAAGACTAGAGGTGAGATCCCAGGTGGACTTGAGCATGTTGGATGCATGTAGTGTCCCCGTGATCCTGGCTTCCTGAAGGCTTTGGCAGGGTAAGGTATTGAAGCATGTTGGAACCCTGTCAAGGTGCTTGTTTCTCTTTCATGAAAGAAATGAAATAAATAGGGACCAACAGTTAGCGTTAATGGCTATGTCGCTGAACTCCCATGTAGCCGACCACAGTTCGAGTCCTGGATCTGGTGGCTTAAACTCACGCTGGGTGCATGTGTACCCAAGATCCCAAGAGGAGAATGGGGAAGAGAAGGGGTGATTTCTCACCTCTATCTCTCTGTCTTTCTCTCTTTCTGGCAAGCGCATGTACCCTATAGCAAAAACCTCTCAACAACAACAACAACAACAACAACAACAAAAAGAAAGAAAGAAAGAAAGAAAAGAAATTAAAGAAATAAACTTTAAAAACATAATCTCTGAGCCAGCCCTACAGTTTAGTGGTAAAGGGAGCAAGATTCCACATGGCTGCCATGGTTCAAATCCCAGTGTAAGTAGCTTGAGAATTATACCGGTACAAGTGCATGCCAAAAGCCTGATAGTGTGGAAAAATGGAGAAGGGACTACAATGAGAACATGCTCCATTGGGGAATTCTCTCTCTCTCTCTCTCTCTGTGTCTCTCTCTGGCTAGCACATACATCCTTTGGAAATTAATTTATGTGTGTGTGTGTATCAGGGCCAGCAGGTGATATAGGCAATGGACTCCCATGTGGCCAACTATGGGTCTAATCTTGGACCTGGTGGCTTGAAACTCACACCAGGCGCATGCTCATTCTTAGAGAAGAAGGGATTTCTCGCTATCCCCCCACCACCCCCCAGTAAGCACATGTGCCCTACAGCAAAAATCTCTAATAAAAAAAAATCTATCTCTTACTTGTTCAACCAGCAGGTGACATGGTAGTTAAGATGCCAGACTCCCACATGGCTGCCTAAGTTTCAAGTACTGGTGCCTTGCTTTCTCACTTTCCCTCTCGTTCTGGTCAAATTAAAAATAATAATAATAATAAACACATATAATTAAATAAATCTTTTTTAAAAAAAGATAAATGAACAAGATCAGCACATAGTGTGAAAGTTAAGACAATTGAATCTAACGTGGCCAATTGTGCAGTTCGATTACCCATCAGCTTGACAATCATGCTGGGTGTTTATGTGTGCATGCCCAAAATCCCAAGAGGAGAATGAGAAGGGATTGTGGCATGGCCATCCTCCATGAGAGGTGATTTCTTACTACCCCACTCTGCATCTCTCTCTGACATGTGTATGTGCCCTATAGCCAAGAACTACACACAATAAAAATAAACAAACAAAACATTGGATGAGACTCTTCTAAACACTGAAAATGAGAGAGGAACCAAGACTTTGTGTATAATGACTTTTTTTAAGAGAAATTTTTGCTATAGGGCACATGTGCTTGCCAGAGAGACAGAAAGCAAGAAATTACGCCCAGGAGATGATCATTCCACAATCCCCTCTCCTCCATTCTCCTCTCAGGATTTTGGGCATGCACACACACACACACACCCAACATGAGTCTTAAGCCAACAGGTATGGGACTCGAATGGTGGTTGGCTATGTGGGAGTCCAGCGATGTAACCATTACTCTATCTGCTGGTCCCAATATTTCCTATAATAGAAACCAGAAATGAAACTTTTTTAAAGTTTTTTTTGGGGGAGGACTAGCAGGTGGCATGGTGGTTAAGGCGCTGGACACTCCCACATGGCCGACCATGGTTTGAGTCGAAGACCTAGTAGCTTGCTTTCTCACTTTCTCTCTCTCATCAAATTAAAATAAATGAATGACTAAATTAAATTAAATAAATAATTTTTAAAGATTTTTTTATTTTAAAAAATAATTTTTTAAATTTTTATTTATTATTATTATTTAAATTTGACCAGAGAGAGGAGAGGAAAAGTAAGAAAGCAAGCTACTAGGTCTTCGACTCAAACCATGGTCGGCCATGTGGGAGTCCAGCAACTGAGCCACCATGCCAGCCCCATTTAATTCAATTATATCATCATCATCATCATTTTTTATTTTGACCAGAGAGAGACAGACAAAGAGAGAAGGAAAATGAGAAAGCAATCCACTAGATCTGGGACTTAAACTGCAGTCAGCCAAGTGAAAGTCCAGCACTCCAACCACCACACCATCTGCCAGCCATGGAAATGGGATATTCTAAATTCTAATGGAAAAACTAGCACATGAAGCCATATTAGGGAGCTATATACGTACCCACTATCCTGACCAGCTAAGAAGTGGGGAAAGGAGTTTGAGGTAGGATGAGATCCTGCTGAGGGGGCTTCTCTCTCCATAATCGTTTGTGCTCTTGGAGGGAGAAAAAGGATGCATACAGGATCCTAAGGACTCTTAGGAATGCAGTGAAAACAAAAAGTAACATGTAGTCAAATTGTTACTTGTGTTTTTCTGTTATTTACCATGATGATGCTGGTTTCTTTTTTCTTCTTTTTCTTTTTCTGTAAATTTAATTTGTATGGTCGCAGGACACTCTCACAGTAACTAGACACCCAGAGGATAATAGAAATAGTCTGAAAAGAAAAATGACAAATTCATGAATGATTATATAAAAATACCTATCAGGAAGTTAAAGACAACAAATTAAACAGGAAATTCTAAATGGCAGTTCTACTCAAATCCCTTCAATTTCTCTCCTCAATCTTCACTTTCTGTGGAGAGTAGCCAGTCTGAGCAAACATGATCACTTTTAGACACATGCAGAAACATGGTTATGTGATCTGTCATTTGCAGAGGAATGAAAGCAATTAACATGTGAATATGATAGCTCACTGTTATCAAAGCTGCAGAGCAGTACCAGGTTAAAGAAAGCTATATGTGTTTATCAGAATTGGCCCCAAAAGATTAGAGAAACTATATGGAACTAGTTATCTTCAGTTGATGAACATCTGAAAACTGGTTTTGCATTCCATTTCCTCTTCTCCGATTTTCTGCCCTTTAAAAGAATAAACCTGGAACCAGTTTAGGATTGTTGCTATCTCCATCAGAAGTCTGGCCCACCCAATCTTCGCTTTTCTATACTTGTATGTCTTTGTGTGTTTATTTTTACGCCTATTTTCATTTTTTCAAAGAATTGTTTTATTTTACTTTATTTATTTTAATTTAACCAGAGAGGGACAGATCGAGAGAGAGAGAGAAACCAAGCTACCAGGTCTAGGACTCGAATCACAGTTGGCTATGTGGGAGTTCAGTGCTCTTAACCACTATGCCACCTGCTGGCCCCAATTTTTATGTTACTTTCTAATCCACAGCCACTCCCTGACCCCCAGAAACAACTTTCTAATTTCTTCAATCACTGCATTGATTCAGGCCTTCATTGTCTTCTGTTTGCATAACAGTACTAGCCTCTTTCTCCTTTCTGACTCTTCTAGCTATAATACCAGCCTCTAGGCTAGGCCAGCTTCCTTTCACTTCCCCGTAGAAGTAGGGCTCTATTAACATCTTTTTCTTTTCTTCTTCTTTTTTTTATAAATCTTGCCAGAGGGTAAGTACGCTCACCAGAGAGAGACAGAGAATAAAAGTTAGAAAGTACCCCTATGGGGAATGGTCATACAACAATCCCTTATTCTCCATTTTCTCCTGCTTTTGGCATCTTGGGCATACATGCACATATGCCTGATCTTTTTTTTTTAAATCTCACTGGGTGCAGGACCGAACAGTGCACTCAGTCATCTGGAATCTAGACACCTTAATCACCATGCCACAGTTTAGCCCCAACATCTTTTTCTAATCCGTGAAAAGTCCAAACTCCTAGGCACAGAATTCTAAGAATCTAGGATTCTATACAATAAAGTTCTCCCAGCCTCTCCCACCAAGACACTACCTTACCTGCAAATCTCAACTTACAAATATATATATATAGAGAAATCTCCCCAGTTGATTAGGATGTATCCTCCCACACTGTTCTGAGTTAGAGGTTACATGTCTTCTCCTACACTATAGATGCGCAAGTACATATACAACTATTTACTAATTCATTTAATAAGTAGCATCTATGCCCTTATAGTGTGCTAGTCACCAAACTTTTTGTTATTAAAACTAAATAGTTAAGCTGCCAGGGCCAGCAGGTGACGTGATGGTTAAGGATGCTGGACTCCCACATGGCTGACGACAGTTCGAGTCTCAGACCTGGTGGTTTGCTTTCTCATTATCTCTCTCTTGCTCTGTCCTTCTCTGGTCAAATTAAAATAAGTACATAAATAAATGAAGTTAAATAAAATAAATTTTTTTTCTCTTGTGGGAATCTAGCATCTTTAACAACCATGCCACTTGCTGGCCCCAAATAAAATTCTTTAAAAAAAAAATTAAGCTTCTAGGACTAGCAAGTGGCATGATAGTTAAGGTGCTAGAGTCCCACTTGGCCAACTGCAGTTCAAGTCCTGGACCTGGCAGCTTGAAAATCACACGAGGAGCGCGTGTGGGCATGCCCTAAATCCCAGCAGAAAAATGGAATAAAACAGCCTGTGGCGAGACCCTACCCTATGCAGAGTGTTTTCTCACCTTCTCTCTGTCTCTTTGGTGAGCACACACATGCCCTATGGCAAAAACCTAAAAAATTAAAATGTTTAACTGCCTTCAAGAAGCTTACATATTTGGGACCAGCAGTTAGCGTAATGGCTATGTCGCTGGACTCCCACGTAGTCGACCACGGTTCGAGTCCTGGACCCAGTGGCTTAAACTCATGCCGGGCGCGTGTACGTGTGTGCCCAAGATCCCGAGAGGAGAATGGAGGAGAAGGAATTGCGGCGTGGCCATCCCCCGGGGGGTGATTTCTCGCTTTCTATCTCTCTGTCTCTCTCTCTCTGTCTGGTGAGCGCACGCGCCCTATAGCAAAAAAAAAAACTCTCCAAAAAAAGAAAAAAAAAAAAGAAGCTAAAATATTAGTAAGCAGAGGAAAGTAAACAAGTAAGTGGCAGAAATTAGAAGGAAGACAATGGAATGGTGGTGTTTGAAATCGTCTTCTCTATGGCTAAAAAAAGGTAAAGAGTTTTGTTAGGTGATTTCTCGCTTTCTGTCTCTTTTCTGGTGGGGCACACAAGCCCTATAGCAAAAAAATTAAAAGAGACTCAGGAAGTAAAATATCCGGACCAGCAGTTGGCATAACGGCTATGTCACTGGACTCCCATGTAGTTGACTGCAGTTTGAGTCCCAGATCAGGGGGCTTAAACTTGCGCCGGGCGCATGTGCATGCGTGCCAAAGATCCAGAGAATGGAGAAGAAGTGATTGTGGCATGGTCATCCCCCGGGGAGGTGATTTTTCACTTTCTGTCTGTCTTTCTTTTTTTTTTTTTGAGAGGTTTTTTTTTTTACGCTATAGGGCGCGTGCGCTCGCCAGACAGACAGAGAGAGACATAGAGACAGAAAGCGAGAAATCACCCCCCAGGGGAGATGGTCACGCCGCAATCCCTTCTCCTACATTCTCCTCTAGGGATCTTGGGCAGGCATGCACACGTGCCCGGTGTGAGTTTTAAGCCACCGGGTCCGGGATGCGAACCACAGTCAACTACATGGGAGTCCAGCGACAGCCATTACGCTGACTGCTGGTTCCCATCTGTCTGTCTTTCTGACGAGTGCACGTGCCCTATAGCAAAAACCTCTTGGGAAAAAAAAATAAAAGAAAGTAAAATGTCAAGAAAATAGCTAGACTTATAGTGAATTTGGGGGAACTTACACATAAATAAACCAAATTTCAAGTTTTCTACCTGAGTATTAAGAATAAAATGTTCTTGTTATTAATGTTAGGAGTTGGTTTAGAAAGTGATTTAAATTGCTTTTCAAATAACAAAAACATGGGTGGGGATTAAACAAGAGGTATAAGGTCCATATTACCAGTTGATTACTGCAAAATAAATCATGCACACTAATATTTAGGAAAATCACATCTTTCAGGAAGAGAACAAAAACGTACCTCTACGAAGAAGACAAGATTTTCTAAAAGAGTAGGATGTGTTTTCAAGTTACCATCTTTAACTTCTAAGAGGTCACCTTTACATTTACTGAAGACATCTAAAAACAAAAAAGTATTTTAACATTATGACTAACTTTTCTTTCAATGCCATTTTTAGGAACACAAGGCATGATGTATTAGGTATTATAAATAACCTAGAGATGATTTGAAGTGGATGGGAAGATATGTACATACAAACATTGTACCATTTTATATACAAGACTGGAGCATCTATGGATTTGGGTTATCAGTAGGAGTCTTAGAATCAATTCCTTCACAGATACCAAGGGATGATTATATATAATTACATCTAAGAGAAAGGCCTCAGAAAGGAGAAAAGATCATACATGTGTGTACCATTTTATAAGAGATATCTAACAACTTTTGTAATGAAAATTTAACTATTAACAGTTATGAACAAATCTTTTAAAATTCCAAATCCTCCCCTACACATCTATAAAAAACTGAGCTCTTTTGCAAAACAAGAATTCATACTAACAACACCTACCTTTTAATTGTTCTAGTAAATACTTAAGATTATTCTCTATTCTCTCCTGGATCTCCATTGTATCCTCTAAAATTGAGAGATAAAAAATGAAAAACTTTCAGATTATTTCACAATAAGATGAAGAAGCAAGATCAATACCTGCAAACAATTCATGAGCAAGGCCATTTTCTTTGTCTTAAGATCCCTCGGCATCTAAATTCTATCACCGAGAGAGGAAAAGAAGAAAAGATAAAGAAATGTCTATTCGGTAGGTATTTCTAGAACAGAACATTTTCCAGAACATTAATTCCCTTCCTGAAAAGGTACTTCATAAGTTCTCTAGAACTTCAAATCTATTTGTTTCAAATATTCTGTATAATAAACAGATCTACAAATTAAAACAAAAAACCACAGTCTATGAAATATTTGTGATTCTTGGGACCAGCAGTTGGAGTAATGGGTATGTCGCTGGACTCCCATGTAGTTGACCATGGTTTGAGTCCCGGACCCAGTGGCTTAAATTCATGCTGGACGTGTGTACATGCGGGCCCAAGATCCTGAGAGGAGAATGAAGGAGAAGGAGTTGTAGCATGGCCATCTCCCCTGGGGGTTGATTTCTCACTGTCTGTCTCTCTTTCTCTCTTTCTGGCAAGTGCACACGCCCTATAGCAAAAACCTCTTAAAAAAAAAAAATTGTGATTCTTATCACAGGTTGAAAACTTAGAAAGATTTCTTCTTCACACAGTTTATGGTTTCACTTTAAAGATCCAACTTTAGCTAAAAGTCAGTAATATTCCAACAAATCAGTTTCTCCAACTTTTGGACTAACGAGTAATTTTAAATGTAAGAAGGAGATGGGGGCTACATGATGGTACAGTAGTAGAAGACATTCTCAGAGGCAGACTCACATGGAAAAGCTGCTCTTTAATAGTTCTAACCAGCGATCTCCCAGAATACAACGAGTATGCTTGTGCCCATGATCCATGCAGTATGGACCATAGCTCTGGAACCTCATCAGGGGTGCTACATCTGTTTTTATCTCTCCAGCATTCATGGAATAAATAAACTTAAATAAATAAGAAAAGGATTTAAGTTTCCAAAATATTACTTCGTAACCTGTGAATATACCTTTTGTATGCCAGACATATCCAGAACACCTTCCAGCCTCCATCTACTCTGAATTTTTTCAAAAGTGGTTATATTTTACTGCATTTACTAAGTTTTCAGTGACAAAGACCCAGTAAACACACATGCAGTATGCACTTACCTAAACCATTGGTATCCAGCTCATAAATATCATTAACAAGATAAAAAGAGCTTATCTGGCACTGTGAACAGCCAGAATTAAAGAATCCACCCATTCTGGTAGGAACAGGACCAAGGAAAGGATACTAGAATGAAAAAGAAAAAAATTATGCTTTGTAATTTTTTAAAGTTTTGTTCTAGGAGGATGTAAGATCACTAGAGAAAGACAAAGAGAAAGGGAGGGAAAATGAGAAATCACCCACCAGAAATTTTGGCCACAGCACAATCCTCCCTCCTCCATTCTCCTCTCAGGATTTTGGACACATATACATACTCATGCACATGCCTGGCATAATTTTCAATCTGCAGGGTCCAGGACACGAACCTTGTAGTTAGACATGTGGTATCTAGACGTCTTAACCCCCCACGCTACCTGCCTGCCTAAATCATGTTCTTTAACTCACATAAAATAGGAAAACACAGGCCAGCAGGTGGCACGGTGGTTATAATGCTGGACTTCCACATGGTTGACCACAGTTCAAGTGCTGGAACTGATGGGTTGAAAATTACACTGGGTGCATGTGTGTGCATGCCCAAAATCCCGAGAGGAAAATGAAGGACTAAGGATTACAACATGGCCATTCCCTTGTAGAGGTGATGTTTCGCTTTCCCTCTTTCTGTCTCTCTGGTGAGCACACATGCCCTAGAGCAAAAACCTAAATAAATAAATAAACAAGTAAGTAAGAAAGAAAACAGGGCACTGTAACTAGTAGATAAAAATCTGTTTCACTGTTTCAGTTATAAGTTGTTAACAAGGAGTTGGACAGTGGCGGTGGAGCAACAGTAAAATGCAACACTCTGTGAGTCTCACACAGAAGGGAGAGCTCCACGTTCACATCTAGAGATGTTCCTGAGAACTCTGGGTGCATACTGACCCATAATCCAGGGTTGGCTGAGGTTGGGGATGGATAACAGCACCAGGACACTGGGATGCTGTCTCTCTATTTCTCTCCCTCCATTCATGGGAGAAATACACAAATAGACTTAAAAATATTTTTAGGGGCCAGCAGATAGTGTGGTAGTTAAAGGTGCTGGATTCCAAGATGGCCAACTATGGTTCATGTCCCAGACCTGGCAGCAAGCTTTTTCCCTTTCCCTTTCTCTTTCTCTGTCTCTCTCTGTTCAAATTAAAAAGTAATAACATGTGGGCACCAGCAGTT
>NW_006159701.1:7726639-7746153 GCF_000334495.1 Tupaia belangeri chinensis | reverse complement strand
AAAAGTAATAACAGGGACCAGCAGGTGGTGTGGTGGTTAAGGTGCTGGACACTCCCACATGGCTGACCACGGTTGAAGTCCCAGACCTGGTGGCTTGATGTCTCACTTTCCATCTCTCTCTCTCTTTCTTTCTGTGTGTGTGTGTGTGTGTGTCTGGTCAAATTAAATGAATGAATAAATAAATAAAATTAAATAATTTTAAAAAGTAATAATAACAAATGGAAATAAACAAATATTATTAAAAAAAACATTTTTAAAAGAAAAAGTCATTAATTAGGAGTCAAGTAGTAGCACAGTGGTATTGAACTGGACCCTCATGAGAATGGTAGTAGGTTTGTATCCCAGGATCTCCCTAAACACTATGGACATGTACACTAGGAGTCTGTGCCAGTGATCTAGGCCAGCTGAGAGTGGGGGTGAATGCTAGCCTTTTGGGGATACTTGTGTCAGTCTGCCTGTCTCTGAATCTCATGGAAAAAAAAACCACTACACGTCTTTTTGGAAGTCATTCATTTGGGCCAGCCAGTGGCATCATGGTTAAGGCAACTGGATACCACATGGCTGACTACGTGGTTCGAGTCCTAGACAGAGCAGATTGAAAAACATGTTTGGCACACATATGTATGCATGCCCAAAATCCCGAGAAGAGAATGGAGGAAAAGGGAATGCAGCATGGCCATCCCCTGTGGTGGTACTTTCTCACCCCTCCCACACCACTTCCCCTCTCTCTTCGGCAAGCACATGTGTCCTATGGCAAAATTTTTAAAAAGTCTTTTATTAGTAAACCAGTAACTGAATCATTATGATAATGTAGGAATGCTGTATTAACTTGTTGATAGTTATTTAAAATTTACCATAACAAAAAGCTATTTTGCCATTCCCTCTAAGTCTATAATAGTCCCCTTTTTCCTTTAATGCCATAAACTGGGACCAAATGCTATTCTTTACTATTTACCCACCCAAATTTCTATTTTTGAAAACACAATTATAATTATTATACCTTTGATGGCAATGCTTAATGATAATACCTGAATTTCCTTCTCAATAAATCGCTTTCCTGTCTCCAGGGCCACCTCCAACTGTTGAAGGAGCAAACGAAGAATGTCAATCCGAGAAGATACACCATTCTCAGCTGTCTTCTCAGAGTTCCTTGGCTCCACCGGGTGGTTAAGACTGGGAAGTCCACTGATCAGCCTCAATGTTAAGGAACGAATTCTTAACCACATGGTTTCCTCTTCCAAAGAAAGTTTCTTATGTTCTTCAGAAACATCCCTTCAACAGAAACATCCCCAAACCATCTGTTTTATTCAATCTGTTGCCTTCAAATCTTTCAAGGTTCACTTTCACCAGTCAATAAACCTTTGGTAATTCCTGCTTTCATTTGTTAGCTGATCTCAGATAAGCCAAAACCTCTGAATCCCCATTTCACTATCAAAATGGAAATGATAACCTACCTAACTGGTCACTTCCCAGTTGAGTGGAACTTTCTGCTCTGATGATAAAAGTACCACAGGATATAAAAAATGTAAATGACAGAAAGGTACAAAGCAGAAGAAAAAGTATGCTGATAACCAAATATCCATAGTACCAATGAGTTTGATATATATCCTTTCAGACTTTTACCATATGGATGCATAAAAATGTAACTAAAAAGAAAATATTTCAGGCCAGTTGGTGGTGTGGTGGTTAAGGCAGCTGAATCTTGCATGGTCAACTGTACAGTTCAAGTCCCAGACCAGGCAGTTTAGAAAACACATCTGGCACATGTGCATGCATGCCCCAAATTCCGAAAGTAGAAGACGAAAGAAAGAATTATAGTGTGTGACTACTCCCCTGGGAGGAGAGGGGTGTGTTGTTTTCTCAATTTTCCTCTCTCTCTCTCTGGCAAGTATATGCACCCTGTAGCTAAAAAAAAAAAGAAAGAAAGAAAAAAGTGTACAAACACACACACAAAGTTTAAACAAAATGGCTCACAGTATTTATACTATTTTGTTAGCAACATCTTTTTATGAGTGTGTACAGAAAAGAGTTAACATAGTGGGTGGACATGCAGCTATTATCTTTAGAAAGGCCTACTCGCAAACTTAAGGTTGGTCCTTGATTGATGTCTGTGAACTATGCACTCCAATCATTCCTAAAAGGTAAGAGCAGCTCAGTGTGTCCAGGCTGTTTGTATAAACCACATGGTTTATGGTAAAGACCTGGTTTCCATCCATAAATCAGGAATTATGACATGTGCTAGAAAGACCTGCACCCATGTAAGTTCAATATAAACCTTGGGTACCAAGTCTCCAGTGGGCTTCCCTGGAAAGAAACATGGTGCATGTCTTACTGCACTTTTTGCTGCTTGTAAAAGCTGCATACTCAATGAGTCCCCTTCATAGGAGGAAGAAAGTGCTGGAAGTCTGCGCATAAAATTCTCCAGACCCTGTCTATGCCTTTTTCTTTTTTGCTGATCCCATTGTGTGTCCTGAGATTAAAAAACTTAGCCAAAATTTCTTGGGTCCTTCTAGCAAATCACTGAATGAGGTCGTGGCAACCTACAATCACAGTATTTCAAAACTACCTGATATATACATCTTTGCATATTTGTGCATTTATTTCCTTAGGTTCCTAGAAGATCTGCTGAATTAAATGGTATGTGGCTTTTTTTTTTTAAGAATTTTTTTAAAATTTAATTTTATTTATCATTGTTAACTATTTTTTAGCTTTCTATACGGCACATGCGCTCACCAGAGAGAGACAAAGTGAGAGAGAAAGTGAGAATGCAAGCCATTAGGCCTGGTACTCGAACCACAGTTGGCAGGTGGAAGTCCGGCTCCTCAACCACCACATCACTTGCTGGCTCCAGTATGTGCCATTTTTATTTTAATCTTGATATATATATAACTAAAATATCTATAGGAAGGTTATATAAAGTTTTATTTCCATGTAAATTCATGGCAATAATCATTTCCACATAACCTTGCTGACCACAAGTATTATTACTATTATTTTAAATTTGCTACGGGGCATGTGTACTTGCTGGAGAGAGATAGAGAGAGAAGAGAAGGGGGTTGGGGAAAGAGAAAAAGCATCCCCAGAGGGGAAGACCACACTACAATCCACATGCCCACACAAGTGCTTGGCAAGTTTTTCAAGCTGACATGTCCAGGACTCAGAGCTACACAGATGGCCATGTGGGTAGGATCAAGCTGACTTAACTACCATGTCGCCTGCAATAAAATCTTTATTACTGTGTGTTCCTTTGAATTTCTTGTTAAGCCCTTTGCCTAATTTGTTTCTCAGTTTATCTTCTTTGTATTTTTATTTTATTTTTGTTTTTGTTATACAGTCCTAGAGAGACAGAGGGAGAAAAGAAAAGTAAGAAATCACTCCTGGGGGATGGCCATGCCACAATCCTTTCTCCTCTATTCTCCTCTCAAGATTTTGGGCACACATGCACATGTGCCTGGTGCATTTCTCGAGCCACTGTGTCTGGGCTAGAACTATGCAGTTGGCTGTGTGAGACCCAGACACCTTAACCACCATGCTAATGGCTGGCCCCAGTAATCTTCTTTCTGGTGTAGTAAGAGTTCTCTGAATATATAAAGGATATTTGTATGAAGCTTTATCTTTAGAACTTACGTTTATTATTTCTTTTTAAAGAGGCTAAATCTTTTGTTTCTAGATATGATATAATGTTAAGAAAGGCTGTCCCAGGACCACCAGTTGGCGTAATGGCTATGTCACTGGACTCCCATGCTCCCATGTAGTTGACCGCGGTTCAGGTCCCAGGCACAGTGGCTTAACCTCACGCCTGGCACATGTCTGTGCATGTCCAAGATCCCATGAGGAAAATGGAGGAGAAGGGGCTGTGGCATGGCCATTTCCCCTGAAGGGTGATTTCTCTGTCTTTCTGGCAAGTGCATGGACCCTATAGGAAAAACCACTCAAAAAAAAAAAAAAAAGAAAAGAAAAGAAAGGCTGTCCCAGATTATTTTTAAAATTTTTCTACATTTTCTTCTAAATTTCTAAGATGTTTTCACATATAATCTTTATTTGGAATTTGTTCCATATACATTATTAAGTAAATCTAACTTTCAAATCAGCCAGCAATCTTGACACAGGGATGACATATATTTTTCTTCTTTGATTTATATGCATTTTCTGATCTCCAGAGTAAACATAAGGAAATTTGTTTTTATGGATAGATTTATCCTAGCTCTTCAAAAATAGTTTACATAAGGTTAAATTTGGTTACCTGTCTTTTGGATCCCAGCTGAAGAAAACATTTAAGTCTCTGTTGTCTCGCAAATCTGCCCATGGAATGTCATCTTCTTCTGGCTTAAGATTCATTGACTTTATACTTTCCGCTAAGCTGGTTGATCTGTGATAGAAAATGTATGTATTATTTCAAACAACCATGAAAAAGTATTAGCGAGGACTTGGTTTTACTGCAAAGAGAAGAAAGAAACAGGGAAGGATTTATAATTAAGAGTAAGGGTTTAGACTAGCCCTGTGGCCTAGTGGCTAAGGGAATTAGACTGACCACATGGTTTGACTCCTGGACTTGGCAGCTTAAAAAACAAGCCATACCAAAAATCTTAACAGGGTGGAGAGGTGGAGATGGGATTGTGGTATGATCATAACCCACTTGGGGAGGGGGAATGCTTCTCCCCACCCCAGAGCATGTACATTCCCTGGCAAAATTAATAAAGAAAAGGGCGGGCTCATATAATGTGAAGTAGAACCCAGCATATTTCATGCTGCTAAGAGAAAGACTCCTGGAACCCCAACCAAAAATGAAGTGGCTCTGGTAATTCCTAAAATTCTTTGTTTGTACAGGAAAGGAAATGTTGGAAGCACAATATGGACCATGGCCTAGCTGGTTTCTATACTGGACCTGCAACACTGTTGGCAGTATCCTGTCAATCCCCATGACATGCATCATGTTCTGTTTTCCCTTTCTTCCCTGTTCCCATCCCCTTTCTCTCTCTTTTTTGCTCATTTTTCCTTATCTCATGCCTGTAAATGACAACCCTGAGTCTACTAATGACTTGGCATCTGATCTAATCCCTTAGTTCCTGTTTAGCTCTTAGGCAATACTTACATATTTGCTTCAAGTAGAAGGTCTAACAGCATCCGTTCAGTACGGACTTGTGCAAAATGAAGAGAATTGTTCAGCCTGTTCCTAAATGCGATAAATTCTGGAATCTTCTCAAACGCACCATATTTGTAAGCTTGAATAATGTATTCTGAGGTCTGGGAAGAAAAGACATCACCTTAGTATAAATATTTCACAGGTCAGGAAATGTGAGCAAACCTTGCCAGCCAAAATAAAACAAACTAAAATTAAGTAAAATTTGAATCTTATCTTTAAGGTCTTGGTCATCAAGCAAAATATCAACTTTTAAAAATGTAATTTTTTCCCATTCTATAACTTAGTAAAATATCCAATACGACTAATCATAACAATTCCCAGCTGATGCTACCACCACATAGACCTTCTCTTGACAGTTTTGTCTATCAATTCAATAGGACTGGAGCTTTTTGTGATGCCAGAAACCAAAGATTTGGTTAGTGCCATTCTGGAAGGGATATTACTCCATGTTTTTCTGCATCTGAGATAAAGTGTTTTATACAAAGCTTCCCAGTAAGCAACAATATAACCACCACCCAGCACTCCCCTCAAAATTCACTCTGCTTTAAAACAGACAGACTGCTCCTTGGTTCTGTTTTTTTGTTCGTTGTCCCCCCCCCCAAAAAAAAAAAAAACCCAGAATTTTGGATATTACTTAAGGTTCTGCATCTGAGATAAAGTGTTTTATACAAAGCTTCCCAGTAAGCAACAATATAACCACCACCCAGCACTCCCCTCAAAATTCACTCTGCTTTAAAACAGACAGACTGCTCCTTGGTTCTGTTTTTTTGTTCGTTGTCCCCCCCCCCAAAAAAAAAAAAAACACAGGAATTTGTGTATTACATAAGGACAAAAGTAAGACACCACACCAAAGACCTATAAAAATTCTCATCGTGATCCATGCTAAGGACAGAAAGAGCACAAGAACCCGGTTTCTTGTCTATTCAACTACATGAGACCTATGCTAGAAATTTCCATAGACAAGTAAGTGAAGGGAGTACTCACTGCATGGGCTCTAGTTACAGATTAATACATAAATATGGATGAAATGTTACAGGAAGGAGGCAAGATAAAGAATTCTAAACAGAAATTCCGGCAAAATAGAAGAAAATCTCAGGGAAGAACATTTTGTGGGCATTAGCCTAAGCCATCAGGATTAGAAGATAGGATAAGACCCCTGGGGGCCAAGGAAAGCTGATGTCTGCCCCAAAAAAAGATCTCTTCTAGAAAAGTCAGTCCTTTAGCACAACCTCAGTTAGTCAGCTCTGCCCCCATCTCCATTATGTTTGAATCATTTGCCCAGTAGGAAAATAGGCCAATAGTCAACAACATACCCTCTGATACACAGCCTCGCAGGGTTCATTTCAGGCCGCGGGATTTGCGCCACGGGCGCTAATTCAACTGCATTCGATGCGGCTTTTAAACCCCCACGGGACACCTCGGCGAGCTGTTTGCCTGCAGTATCTGGAGAAATTAAAGACGGACGGACACAAGAAAATTAAAAAGATTACTTGTGATCCTGCAGGTTTAAAGAAGGACTATCTGAAAAAGCTCAAGTGTGCCTTCTACTTTGATTAGGACAATGATATACCCTATTAAGGAAAGGCTGGGATACTCAAAACAAATATGCCTATCCTGTGGGCACTTGGCTTAAAAATGCAGCAAGGTTTACTGTTAGCCCTTGCAACATGAACTTCTAGCTTGAAAAATTGCTGTTTAAGAAACATAATATTCAGCAACTAATCAAGGTAAAAATAGGACTTTGGTGATTTCAGTCAAATTTATAAATTATAGTTCCAAAATATGCTATGATTAAAGGAGAGAACCCAGCCTTAACAAGTGTACAGCCAATTTTAATTTCTATGTGGTGTGTGAGATATCACTTCAGAAAAAAGGCAATAGCTTTTAAAAGAGAAAAATAAGGGACAATATGGAGGGAATATAGTCTTTAACAAACTAAGAAAGCAGCTGTAGTTCTCTGACTCTTCTTTTTTAGATAGTCCTCCTTTAACACTGCAGTAAAGTACCACTACAGAGCTAGACAAGTGCCTGCGAGTGACCAGAAGGCTGTAAGAGTTATTACTATATGAAGAAACAATCCCTTCATGGAACTGCAGGCAAAACTGGAAGCCACAGGTACTTCAAAGGCTTTTGAATATCAGAGTATGTTGTCCGTACTTATTTCTACTGATTTATGTATCAATGAGGCTACTGAGATCCCGTAAGGATTCCTGAAATGAACCCTGGTCACTGTAAAAATCAGCAAGATTCGTGGACATAAAACCCCAGAATAATGAGCATAATGAGCCCCTCGAAAGTTTAAAGGGAAATTTTTTGAAAGTATAAACATAAGTGACTTTGAAAGATTTGAAAATCTATTGCTGATTCTCATATTACAAAAAAAATTTTCAAAATAAGATGACAACAGAAAATCAAAAGACTGTCTAGAAAGAAAAATCCCTATAAAAATCCCTCCCAAATATAACTTTCCTACATTGAGAGACTTACTAAGCAGAACAGTACGTTTTTCTTTAAAGAGTAAAAGCATTCTTTCAAAGAGCAAGTTAGGAATTGAAATATATCAGTCACACAAGGAAAAAGCATCTAGGGAGTCCCCAAACTATCAAGAATAAAGATACAGAGCTTTGGTTTCACAGAAGAATTTCTAATACTATAAGTAGAAAGGTTTAACATACATAGTAAGACATTACAGTCATGATCTAAGTAAGCCTCAGGTTCCTTTAAAAACAATTCATACCATAATCTCTGTTAATTTGGGATTCCAGCATTAAGATCAAGGTGATTTTTTTCTTGCCACCTTATGCTTTCCTTTTGTATCCAAGACCTCCCCCATGATTACCTACTTTAATATGATTAAATTAGCACCATCTTCTTAATAGTAATACAATAAATTTGAAGCAGAGTCCTACTTCCAGATCAAGAGAATGCTATAATTCTACTAAGTTCAAAATCACATACATTGAGATGAATTAGTCACTCCTCTCACAAACAACCATCAGGAGACCATCAAAGATACAAATAAGCCACTGATGATAATACATCCACTCAAATCACTCCTGGGGAATCTCCTTTCTCTATAGTATAATAATTTGTGCTTTTATTTTTTAGGGTTTTTGTTTTGAAAACAACTTATCACACAGTGTTATAAGAAGAAAAAAAACGCCTAACTTTTGATATAAAATAATGTGCTTTTATTATTGAACAAATCATCATCCATAATAAGGTCCTTCTAGAATACTGAATGAAAACCAGAGGAAAATCAGCCATCAGGCTTGAATTAATACCTTATTTATCCCTGTTATCTCAAAGCTATTTAAGAAACAAAACCTTGAAAAGATTCTTTGGTAAATCAAGTATTTTTTGAACTCTTGCTTATAAATAAGAAATGAGACAAAATTATAAGATTTGAGCAAATCAGTCCTTTTTAACTTTGAGTAAGTGAAACATTTTGAAAACTGAGGGCAAGCAGATACTTGAACACACAGTGAAAACTCAGAAAATCAACTCAATAGCACACCCTTGCTAGAATATTTTAGAAATTCAAAGTCCTAGAGATGCCTTTCTGACTTTTAAACCAGGTCAACACCTCTTGAACAACATGCTCAAATACTGACACCAACATTCCCCTCTCACCCTGATCAGAAACTTCTATAGGATATGGTCTGAACAGAGATTCTAGTCACTAGGGAAGATGGTCTGGGAGTAGGAGGAGATACAGAGCTAAAAACCAGCTGACGATGCAGGGCTCCCCCTCTAAGCATGAGAGCCAGCGTCCCACCTGCTCAGTGCTATCCTCAGCTACTCCATCCAGCCTTCTGGGTCAGACTGGAAGTTGGTCAGAACATAATCAACATAAGCTAAGAGCAAAAAACCTATATACCATTGTTCAAAAATGATTCTGCCTTGCCTTATATTTAACAAACCCCTAAAGAATTAGATGGAAGGTAGATTGGCTATGGCTGTTACAATGACAAAGGGTTTTTCTTGGATAAACAACAACAACAAAAGTCCCCATAAGTGTTTGCCAAGAACCCCAGAAACCAGCTTTCCTGCCAAGTTCTTCAGTTGCTGGTAACCATGAGAATGAAGGGTATGGGCAAATATCTGTCATAGCCAAATTGTAGGTGATGAGCCTTGAAAATAGGTAAGAATGAAGTAAATAGAGATCCCCCCCAAATTTTCCAACATAGTTTTGCATGGTTAGTCATCTGAGTAGAGACTATATGGTTTTTCCATAAAAACTTCTGCTTAACCAAGTGAAGTTTAAGTCTGCCTGCAGTGAAAAATATGGTGCAAATCCCATCCTTTCATTATGGCACAGAGAGGCTCTATCATGTTATTTATTATTACTTTAAAACACATACTATTGATCTAAGTTTCTTGAAGTGTACTTCAATGGGTCAATTTTATATATATAATTCTAAGAACAGAAGTGTACTCTCTGCTGGCAAAGAGAACAGCTGGGTATAAACTTCAGAAATAAAAGTTAGTAGAGAGCAGCTGCTATTGTGGAATCTAACATGGTATCCCAGGCTATAAATGTTACAGGCTATTTCTTTCTTCTCTTCTTTTTTTTTGGAGAGGTTTTTGCTATAGGCGTGTGTGCTCACCAGAGAGAAAGCGAGAAATCACCCCCCGGGGGGGGAGGGATGGCCATGCTGCAATCCCTTCTCCTCCATTCTCCTCTCGAGATCTTAGGCATGCACACACACGCACCCGGCGTGAGTTTAAGCCACCAGGTCCAGGACTCGGACCATGATCATCTACATGGGAATCCAGCAAGATAGCCATTATGCCAACATCTAGTCCCACAGGCTATTCCTTACGCCCTTGGAAAAGATCTCTTAGAGATCGAAAGATAGATCTAGGCTGCATAACATTTCCTACCCTGTTAATACCCAATGTTAAACGCAACATTCTATTACACACACCCATGTTAACAGGAGTAATTCGTTACCTCTATGTAACAGCCTTGGATCATAAGCTACAGCCTAACAACACATGCTAGTACAGCACAGTGCACCTCAACACATGCACTTGGAACATGAAATCATGTTCTGAATTGTGTACAGTCAGCAGGCAAAACCATAATAAGATGATTTTTCACTTACATCTTTCTGGTTGGAGTGGAAAAACCTGAGTGCGAAGTTACAGGATTGGGATGCAGCAGCATACTGACCTAGAGATTCAGCGTATCGAGTCAAAAGATAACTAGGTCAGAAGGAGAGAAGAAAAAGAAATATATTATACTTATCCATCTCTAGTAGCACATACTATACTTCAAACTACTATGGAAAAGAAATAGCTAAACATAAGGAAAAATAAAACATCCTACTCTAGAAATGACCTAATTCACAGAATCAAATTAAAGGGGAAAAAAAAGAGCAATGGTACCTCAGTTTTATGGGAAACCTAACATTCCATGCCATGTGTTCTTACATTCTGACCTTATTCTATTTTTTTTTTTTTTTAATTTTGGGTTATATGTGATCACCAGAGAGAGACTAGAGTAGGAAGGTGAGAAAACACCCCCTTATGAGAGATAGTCATAATAAAATCCCTTCTCCTCCATTTCTCACTCCCCTGGGACTTTAGGCATCATGCACATGTGCCCAGCGAGTTTTTCCTTTTTCTTATTTTTTAAAAATTATTTATGTAATTTTATTCATTCATTCTTTTTTCTTTCTTAATTTGACCAGAGTGAGACAGAGAGAGAGAGAGAGAGAGAGAGAAAGTGAGAAAGTAAGTCACCAGGTCCGGGACTTGAACCATAGTTGGCCATGTGGGAATGTCCAGCGCCTTAGCCACCACACCACCTGCTGGTCCCGCCCAGTGTGCTTTTCAAACTGCTGAAGCAAGATTGAAACTGCACAGTTTGCCACATGGGATTCAGGTGCTTTAACTACCATCTCCCTCCCCAGCTGGCCCCACTCTGATCACTAACGGAACATAAATGTAAGAGAACATAATACTATCTTCCTAAAAGAGCATCACAAGAGATAGAAATTGCTTTAAGTCATCACAAGAAATAGTCAAATCCAAAAGGCGCTCTGAGGGCAACAAATAAAGTATAGGGGTCAACCTCAATTGCAAGACCAAAGGAAAGACAACGCACGTTGGACTGGTTCTGCAGCACAGTGGTTCAGTGCCGTGCACGAGGAGCCAGATCCCACTGCTGACTAGTCTGAACCCTTACTATGGCAGCCTGAAAAACATACATATGTGTATGAACCCTGAATCCTGATAGGATGGAGAAATGGAGGACCACACCCAATTGGGGATCTCTCTCTCTATAGTAAGTGCCTGTGCCCTTATGGAATAAAAATAAACAATAAAAAGAGTATAATACTGCTTTCTAAAAGTAAGGATTGAATTTATATAGCTGTTTGCTCTCTGTGGGAAAACTTTTCTTACCCATTCTAAACTAGGAAAATTTTAAAATTACCACAAAATGCTGGAAGATATAACTCTTTTTGCTTTATAATGGGTGATAATAGGTGATTATTTAATCTAAAATGCTTAATGTCAGGAAAAAACTCCACTACTAAAATCTGAATGTTACAAAGTCCCATGTATGAGTACCCAGAGTATATACTACCAACCCAATGGTATCATGCTGGATATGCTTGGCATCGAGACTGGCGTAAAGATCCACCACTGGTTCAAATGCACCCAGCATACAGTAGATTCGAACAAGCAGCAATTTGAATTGAGCATTTGAAGGGCTATGGGTCAATCCTTCTTCCAGTAAAGTCAGGGCCTGCCACACAGCAGTCTCATCACCTAAAAATAAAAGGTAGCATTATCCATTAATTCTTCTTTTTTAAAGAAGTTTTTACCTTAGGGTGTATGTGCTTGCTAGAGAGAGAGACTGACAAACACAGTGAGAAAAAGTGAGAAGTCACCGCCCCCAGGGGGGATGGTCATGCCACAATCCCTTCTCCTTCATTCTCCTCCTGGGATCTTGGACACATGTGCACATGGCCAGTGTGATTATCAAGCCACTGAGTCCAGAACTTGAACTCAGTTAGCCATGCGGGAATCTAGCAACATACCCGCTACACCATCTACTGGTCACTATCCACTGATCCTGGCAGCAAATAGCGTTGACTCAAAACCAAAAACTTAATCGATACCATTGTTTCCCCTAACTATTCTGCAAATGAGTTTAGATGGCAGAGAACAAATTTTAGAAAAACATTTGTAACCATAATATGGAGTTTCCCTAAATAAGCAGTCCCTCAATAGTTACATCAGTTCTTAAACATGCCTTCTGTGGGGTCGGCAGGTGGTGTGGCGCTGAACTCCTACATGTCCTGGACCTGACGGCTTGCTTTCTCACTTTCTCTCTCTCTCTCTCACTCTTAGCCCTCTCTGGTCAAATTAAGATAAATAAGATAACTCTTATAAAAAGTCTCTGCAAAAATGATGCAGACTAAGTGGCCAGGTACTGTGTAGGAAAGTTACAGAATCTCACAGAATCACTTCAATTGATTTCAAACTATCCTACATCTTTATAAAAGCTACAATTTCATTTTGCAAATGATTCCCAATGTATCTCTTTGTGGTAGGATTTTGGACAACTTCTTTCTCTCTGTCCTATATGTCTCTCATCTATAAAGTTGTTTTTTGTGTGTGTTTTTTTTTTTTTTTAGAGGTTTTTGCTCCTATAGGGGCATGCGCTCACCAGAAAGACAGAGACAGAGAGACAGAAAGTGAGAATCACCCCCCAGGGGGGATGGCCACACCACAATCCCTTCTCCTCCATTCTCCTCTCAGGATCTTGGGCACGCACGCAAATGTGCCCAGGTGAGTTTAAGCCACCAGGTCCAGGATGCGAACTGCAGTCAACTACATACATGGGAGTACACCAAAATAGCCATTATGCCAACTGCTGGTCACTCTCATCTATAAAATTATAATAACTATTATTAGGACATTAAGCTAATTCATATAAATTACAGTCAACCCTCTGTATCCACAGGTCCCACATTCACTGATTCAACCAGCTTTGAACCAAAAATGTTCAGAGAAAAAGAAAAAAATCCAGGAGCCAGGAGGTGGTGTGGTGGTTAATGTGCTGGACTTCCCACACTGCACACAGTGATTTGAGTCCTGGAACTGGCAGCTGGCTTTCTCACTTTCTCTCTCTCTTTCTGTGTCTCTCTCTATTGAGGGCACATGCCCCATAGCAAGTTAAATAGTCATAATAATTATTTTTTGTAAATTCCATAAAATTCCAAAAGCACAACTTGAATTTGCCATATGCCAGGTACTACGCTGAATCTATGTGAATGAAGCGATGTACAGGCACTGTACTGGTAATTACAAGTGATCTAGGCTGATTTAGAGCATGTAAACGGATATGCGTAGGTGACATGCAAATATTGGGTTGTCAGAAAAGTCATAACATATTTTTCAATGTTGTTCTATATCAAAAATGTCATGACTTTTCCAATGATGCAATGTCATTGATATAGGAGGACTTAACATCCTTGAATTTTGGTATCCATGGGCAGTGCTAGAACCAATTCTCCATGGAAGCTGAGGGATGACTATACTTTTAATATTCTAATAGTTGGGATCTTAAATGTGTAATGGTTACATCGCTAGATTCCCACATAATCTGTGGTTTGAGTCCCAGACCTGGCGGCTTACATCTCACACTGGGTGTGATTGCGTGCGTCCACACACAAAAATCCCAAAAGGAGAATGGATAAGAAGGGATTGTAGCATGGCCATCCCCCCAGGAGTGACTTCTCACTTTCTGTCTCTCTATTCTCTCTCTGGAAATTATCCTACTGGTGGTACTTACTATTTTGTGGATAAAATCCACAAAAAAGTAATAGGTAAAAATCAAAGCAGACTTTAGGACCAGCAGTTAGTATAATGGCTATGTCACTAGACTCCCATGTAGTTGACTGTGGACCCAGTGGCTTGAACTCACGTCAGGCACGTGTGTGTGTGTGTGTGCCCAGGATCCTGAGAGGAGAATGGAGAAGGGACTGTGGCATGGCCATACCCCCAGAGGGTTGATCTCTCGTTCTCTGTCTCTCTCTGTCTTTCTGGCGAGCACACATGCCATATAGCAAAAACCTCTCTAAAAAAAGAAAAGAAAAGAAAAAAAATCAAAGCAGACTTTGTCAGAGGCACTGTTTTAGCAAATGTTAGATAAAGGAATTAAGAAAATTATTTCAAAGACAGGCAACACAATTTCAAGTGATGGTAGCAAAAAGTTTAAAAAGTAGACTCAGGGGGAACCAGCAGTTAGTGTAATGGCTATGTCGCCGAATTCCCACGTAGTCGACCGTGGTTCGCGTCCCGGCCCCTGTGGCTTAGAACTTACGCCAGGTGCATGTGCGTGCATGCCCAAGATCCCGAGAGGAGAATGGAGGAGAAGGAAATGCGGCGTGACCATCCCCCCTACTATAGCGAAAACCTCTCAAAAAAAAAAAAAAAGTAGACTCAGGACCTGTACCTAAGTATTTAAGAAGCAGGAGAGGGGCCAGCAGGTGACATGGTGGTTAAGAATACTGGACTCCTGCATGGCAGACCGTGGTTCAAGTCCTGGACCTGGCAGCTTTCTTTCTCACTCACCCTCACCCTCATCCCTCTCTGGTCAAATTAAAATAAATAAATAAAATAAACAAAGTTTAATAAAATAATTGAAAAAAAAATAGAATCAGAAGATTAGCAGAGGCCAGAATTAAGAGTATTGTAAAATATCCTAAAATGGTGGGGGCTGGCAGGTGGCATGGTGGTTAAGGGCGCTGGACTCCCACATGGTTGACTGTAGTTCAAGTACTGGAACTGGCAGCCTGCTTTCTTACTTTCTTTCTCTCTCATCAAATTAATAATAATAAAGATAGGAAGAAAGAAAGAAGGAAAAAATCCTAAAATGGTTTTTATCAAGGAAGTAGGGCACCTCTGAAGAACTTTAAGAATGGAGGTGAGGGACCAGCAGTTAGCGTAATGGCTATGTCGCTGGACTCCCACGTAGTCGACCACGGTTCGTGTCCCAGACCCGGTGGCTTAAAACTCATGCCGGGTACATTTGCGTGCGTGTCCAGGATCCCGAGAGGAGAATGGAGGAGAAGGGATTGCAGCGTGACCATCCCCCCCGGGGGGTGATTTCTCGCTTTCTGTCTCTATGTCTCTCTCTGTCTAGTGAGTGCACGTGCCCTAAAGCAAAAACCTCTCCAAAGAAAAAGAATGGAGGTGATGGGCCAGCTGCTGGTGTGGAGGTTAAGGCAGCTGGATCCCACAAGGCAAACTGCAAGGTTCAGGTCCAGAGCTGGCAGCTTGGAATATATGCCTGGTGTGTGTGCGTATGTGCCCAAAATCCCAGAAGGAGAACAGAGAAGAGAGGAAGAGGGAATTGGTATGTGGTCATTCTCCCTAGTGGGTAAGTTCTTGCTTCCTCTCTTTCTATGTCTCTCTCTGGCAAGCGCATGTACCCTAGAGCAAAAACTAAAAACAATGGGAATGCTGGGCCAGTGATGTAGAGTTTAAGGAGGCTAGACTCCCACATGACCAGCTACACAGTTTGAGTCCCTGATACAGCAGCTTGAAAAACATGCTGGGTGCATATACATATATGCCCCAAATCTTGAGAGAATGAAGAAGAGATTACACCTCAGGGGGTGCTTTCCCACTTTCTCTCTCTGGTCAAATTAAAAAATAATAACACTAAACAAAAATGACCATAAGGACAGGGGCTGTCTCTAGCTTGCATTTCCCCAATCCTTTGTTTCTTCTGTAGCTTATTCTTGTGAATATTAATATGCAACAAAGCATCTAAGTTACTTTCCCCCAAAACCACTAGTAGAAAAAATGGCAGAGAATAGAACCTAAAGAAAAAGCAATTTCTATACCATTTCCTGAATCATTCTTCTCTTCCTCAATGACTGAGGATGCTTACTTTACCCTGTATTATATTTTTGTCTTAACTGTGCTAATCAGAACTATTGTCCAGGAAAAATGCATATTTCTGTATATAAAACCTTCTATCTAAACAGAAAGACTATTCTGTTCCACAGACCTACCTGTGGTTTGTTTGTTTATTTATTTATTTATTTTTTGGGAGAGGTTTTTCGCTATAGGGTGCGTGCGCTCGCCAGACAGACAGAGAGAGACATAGAGACAGAAAGCGAGAAATCACCCCCCAAGGACAATGGTCACACCGCAATCCCTTCTCCTCCACTTTCCTCTCGGGATCTTGGGCATGCACGCACACGCGCCCGGCATGAGTTTTAAGCCACTGGGTCTGGGACGCGAATCATGGTCGACTACGTGGGAGTCCAGCGACATAGCCATTACGCTAACTGCTGGTTCCCCCAACTGCTGGTTCCCCCTGTGGTTTATTTTTGTATCAGTTTTTCTGTAGCTTCATTAGTGTAGCTTTTTAAATTTTATATTTTTTAGTTTATTTTTTAGTTTAGTATTCTATTATTATTATTTTAAACATTGGATCACAATATATCACTTGGTTTATAAAGAGAATTTAGTGTAGCTTATAAAAAAAAAGAATTATAAATTTAATTTTATTTACCATGATTAGTCTTCAATTTAACCAGAGAGAGATGGGGAGAGAAAGAGAGAGAGCAAGAAAGCGAGCAAGTTGCCAGGTTTCGGACTCATATCATGGTCAGTAATGTGGGGGAGTCCAGCACCTTAACCACCTCACCAAATGCCAGTACCAGGGTAGCTTTATAAAAGGTGTGTTTTCTTTTGTTACTTAAAAAAAATTATCTTCACTTATTTATTTTAATATGACCAAAGAGGGACAGAGTGAGAGAGAGAAAGTGAGAAAGCAAGTTGCCAGATTGGGACTTGAACATGATGGTTGGCTATGTCAGAGTCCAGGATTCTTACCACCACGCCACCTGCCAGCCCTATAAAAGGTGTTTTTGTAACTATTCATTATTCATAAACATTTAAAAACAAAACAGATACCCACTGACTTAACACTGCCTTAATAAATACAATGGGGGAGAGGAAGGAGGTGGTGTGGTAATTGAGGGCGCTGTACTTCCACATGACCACAGTTTGAGGATCGGACCTGGTGGCTTGTTTTCTCACTTTCTCTCTCTCTCTCTCTCTCTCTCTCTCACACTTTCACTCTCTCACTCTGTCCCTCTCTGGCCAAATTTAAATAAACAAATAATACCCTGGTACAAATAAAGTCAAATAAAAGAATTCTTTTAAAAAAGTAATTACAAGGAGGGGAATAAATAGAATTGGATTCCCCTAAGCACCCATAGAATGGAACAGGGACCTAAAGCATAAAGCAAACCTGAAGATTATACACTTAGGCTAGGGAAAAAATACAGTACTTAGAATCAGGGGACCAGCAGGTGGCATGGTAGTTTAGGCGCTTGACACTCCCACATGGCCGACCACAGTTCAAGTCCTGGACCTGGTTGTTTTCTTACTCTCTCTCTCTCTGTGTGTGTGTTTCTCTCTGGTCAAATTAAAATAAATGAATGAATAAATAAAATAAAATGAATGAATGAATAAATTAAATTAAATTAAATAATTCTTTTAAAAAAGGCAGAAAAATACAGTACTTAGAATCAGTGTAAACCAAGAATAGACTTAAGTAAAATCACTGCTACTTACCTGTTTCTCTCCATATATCAATAAGCACATGGACAGCAAGCAGACAGTAATAGTCGGAAAATTGCAATTCTGTTTTCAAACAAGATTTCCCTATAGAGAAAAATATAATAGCCATAAATAAAAGGTTTCCAAAAAAAGTGAGCCCACATACAGCTGGAACAGAAGAAAGGGTATCCACGATGGCCACCAAAGGAGAAGCAATGAAATTTAGAGGGAAGTTTTAGATGAAAAAAAGGACATAAGCCAAGGGATATTATGTTACAAAATTAAAATTATGTTTCTTACTTCATTCTAATTAATTTTCAGATTACAGTTAAAGGAATACTGACATCTTCCAGTCAGATCATTTACATTTCTATCATACATATTTAGGAAAACCTAGTCCGCTCTAAAGATCATCTACTCAACTATCCATCTTCCGATTTACAATATTCTTTCTGATAACTTAGCCTGTATGTCGAGAATATTAAGGCATATAAGCAGAAAATGCAACGACTGCCATAAACCATGTGATTTACAAGCCCCAGTGGAGTAAAGAGCTCATCAGATTAGGAAGAACATTGATGACTGGAAGCCAACTGCAAGTATTTAAAACTCTAAGCTTAAGAAAGGCTTAACGTACTATTATTTCAACGGTTTTTCCGCTTGACAAAATATTCTCCTAACACAACTCATTAAAATGAGTGCTCTGGGAGGTGAAGAACAGACTAGGAAATATGTGCACATTTTGAGAGGTTGCTCACCAAATTCCAGTCCATGCTGATACCTTAACATCAGTTCTCTGACCACGCTCAATTTCTGATTCTTATCCATGATATGGTATAAGCCCAGTAACCTTGTCAGTTGTACCACACACAGATGTTGCTGCAGAGCTCTGATGTCAGCAGGCAGTGCCAGCTTGTCTTCTGTTGGTGTCGACAAAGGAACAACTCCAAGCAACTGATTGATAAACTACAAAGTGGAAAAAAAGAGCGCAGTTCTCAAAACCCAATTGGTTTTCTCAAAAAGCCATGTTAACAGAAATTGAAATAGTCCAGAAAAATGCATCAAGAAAAAAAGTCAAACTTCCTTTTAAAATTTGACAGGGGGCCAGCAAGTGGAATGGTAATTAAGGAGTTGGATTCTCACATGGCTGATGCCGGTTTGTTCACCAGACTTGGTAGCCTTAAAATCATGCTGGGCACATGTGTGTATATGCCCAAAATGACAGGGAAAGAATGAAGGAGAAATGATTACAGGGTGGCCATACTCTCTGTGTTATGATTTCTCACTTTCTGTCTCTGTCTCTCTCTGGAGAATGCACATGTCCTATGGCAAAAACCTTTTTAAAAATTACAACTTTATACTGTGGATCAGCAGCTGGTGTGGAGGTTAAGGCAGCTGGATTCTAATGGTCAGTGAACAGTTTGAGTCCCAGACGCTTCAACTTGAAAATCACACCAGGCTTGTATGTATGCACACACATGTGTGCCTAAAGTCCCAAAAGGAGAATGAAGGAGAAGGGATTATGGTGTGGCCATGTCCCTGATGAGTGATTTCTCATTTTCCCTCTTTCTCTATCTCTCCCGCTAAGTCCATGTATGTACCTTATAGAATACGTAAAATACAACAACACTTTATACTACAAAGGGCATTTAAAAAAATATTTATTTAATTCCATTTGTCATTGTTATCTTTTAATTTGAACAGAAAGAGAGAGGGAACCAGCAGTTAGCGTAATGGCTATGTCGCTGGACTCCCACGTAGTCAA